>NW_026057585.1:87863718-88030074 GCF_023721935.1 Panthera uncia
TCACTCCTGGAAGCACATCTATCATTTGCAGTGCGATAGGAGAGGTGGTTGTTTATAGAGCTATAGTCTTTGTCTCCAAAGGTGGCTGGGTTATGGGAAATGCCCCCAACTTTGTCTAGGGTAGGGAAGGACAGAGGGAGGCAGCCTCAGAATCGTGTGGCTTCCCTCAGAATTCCAGCCCAGAATTCCTAACCAAGGTAAGCCACCCTGCCCTTCCCAAGATGTCACCCACCAGCCTCCCAGGCCTTTCTGAGCCCACGCCTTTCACTGAATGAGGTCATTGGAATGCCTGAAACGCAAGGAGTGACTGCATGGGTTTGTGGGGGCAAGCATACAGTCTTTCGTGAGAAAAGACTGCACCGAGTCTGTCTGGAAAGGAGAAGATTCCAAAGAATCCAACCCAACTTCACATTTTCCATGTGAACCAAAGTGGGAGAAAAACCAGAGGCTTTTGAGGTGGAGCGCAGAGCGAGAGGGGTCAGGAGAGGCCATCATTTTCACCTATCATCGTGAGGCCCCAAACCAGTTTCACTCCTGGAAGCACATGTGCCTTAAGGCTTTTTCTTCCTGATCAAGGCAGCGTGAAGAAGGATGGAAATTTCAAGAGTGGCTCTGGACCCAGTTTTTCCACTTCCACCTGAGTGACCTTGGGCAGTTATGTCACCTCTGTGAGTGTGGTCAGCTCATTTGTAAGGTGGGGGCCACACTGCCCACGGCACAGGGGTGACTCTTGGCCCCAGGGCCAGCTCCATGCCTGGAACATAGCAAGAGCTCTATGGAAGACATAATACCCTTCAAACTTTGGGAATGTTTTTGAGCAGATGGTTTAAGATTGGTTTTCTTAAATTGAGACTGTTTCCCCACCTCTATGAAGATATTTAAAAAAAAATTTTTTTTTTAATGTTTGTTATTTTGAAAGAGAGAGAGAGACAGAGTGCATACAGGGGAGAGGTAGAGAGAGAGGGAGACACAGAATCCGAAGCAGGCTCCAGGCTCTGAGCTGTCACCACAGAGCCCGACGTGGGGCTCAAACTCACGGACTGTGAGATCATGACCTGAGCCGAAGTCGGACGCTCAACCGACTGACCCACCTAGGTGCCCCGGTACTGTTCTTGGTAACCCTGTATATCAGGGGCTACCCATGGGCCCCACAGACTTCAGCTGGGCTCATGCCAGAGATGGGCCTTGTACAGAGCGGGCTCTGGTTTCTCTCACGCTGATCACTGATTTGGGGTCCCAACCTCCAAGAACCCCACATCTTTAAAAACTGAAACTCAGATTCAAGCCCAGAGGGGCACAGAGGAGAAAATGAGTCTTTAAGGTTTTTTGTGGCCAAACTGCCAGTTTCCATTTAGAAAGCTGACTACATTTTCTGGATTTGAACTTTCACTGTGAAAAAATGCTTAAGGTTTTAATTTTTTTTTTTTTTTTTTTGCAGTTAACCTCTTCACTAACCAAAAGGTGTTTCTGTTTTTGCTTTTTTTATTTGCTTTAAGAATCATGCATGCTCAGGGGTGCCTGGGTGGCTCAGTTGGTTGAGCGTCTGACTTCAGCTCAGGTCATGATCTCGTAGTTGAGTTCGAGCCCCACGTCAGGCTCTGTGCTGACAGCTCCGGAGCCTGGAGCCTGCTTCAGATTCTGGGTCTCCCTTTCTTTCTGCCCCTCCCCTCCTCATGCTCTGTCTCTCTCTGTCTCAAAAATAAACAAACATTTAAGAAAAAAAGCATCATGCATGCTCATTCTAGGAAATTTGGAAAATTTTTATGAATAGAAGAAAGGTCACCTCCCCCTCCCCAATTCCTAGAGAAAAACATTGTAAAAATGTGGTATCTTTCCTGGTGACCCTTTTTTCTTTTCTTTTCTTTTCTTTTCTTTTCTTTTCTTTTCTTTTCTTTTCTCTTCTTTTCCTGTGTGTGGAGTTATTTTGTTTACTTTTCAGATTCATAATTTACAAAGCTGATTTCATGTATTTGTAACAAGCCTGTGATGCTTCCAACAGCTCTGTCCCCTCTGGGAATTGTGGGGGTGGGGCACATTGCCCTCTCCCGTATTCTCCCTACACTTCTGACAATGCCAGTGTCACTGCACCATTGCCAGCACTAAGCAGTATACTTTTAAACTTACGGTTAATCTCAAGCGTCTACATTGCCCTTCTAAAACCTCTTTCCTCTTTTTCTTTTTTAAGCCCTAGAGCTCTGAACATGTGCCCCTGTCGATGAACCCACAGTGATCTGTGTGTTTTGCCTTCTTCCAGCTCATGCACACTTCAGGTCTTGGTAACCAGAATGTTTTGTCTATTCAGGCTCAAACCGATCACTGGGACAGGAACCGATGTTAAGTGCCACATGATGTGTCAAGATGAACCTGGGGAAACGGTGAGCTATTGACTGGACTGCTTTTCTGAATCTGCTGGTACTTCTTTTAAAAGTTTTAAAAGCTCCCCAGAGGAAACCTGAAACCCAGACTCTTCTCAGAATAGGATGGGGGAAATTCTGAAGTTTTCATTAAACACATTTATCCCTCAAGCTTTGGAAGGAGCCAAAATGCCAAAAGCAAGAGTCCCAAAGCATTGCCCACACTGGTGTATGATATTCTGATAAATGTCTAACAAATTCAGCACATGTCCCCTGGGCTTGACCGTTTGCTGGACAAACTTTCAGAATAGTGAGACATCTTGGGATTCATCCCATTTAGGAAAGACCTTTAACTACCAGCTGTCGTCTCAATGTTCTTCAAATAGTCGAGTCTTCTCGAGGTCCTATCACTGTGGTCTGTTCTGATGGAAGGTTCCCACCAGCGTGCAACAGAAGGATGACCTTGCTCTGTAAGCAGGACAACTGTGAAAGGAGCTGGGGGTGTCAAAGTCTGTGGGAAGAGAGAGCCACCTAGAATGTCCCTGCCAAACCAGCCACTGAAAGACCTTCTCCAGGAGGCCTCTAACAGATCCCTGAATGCTACAGAAACCCCAGAGACTTGGGGTCCAGGGACACTCCGGGCCCTCAAGATCTCTCTTGCTCTGCTCCTTTCCATCATCACACTGGCCACGGTCCTTTGCAATGCCTTTGTGCTTACCACCATCTTCCTCACCAGGAAGCTCCACACCCCAGCTAACTATCTCATCGGCTCCTTGGCCATGACGGACCTCTTAGTCTCCATCTTGGTCATGCCCGTCAGCATCGCCTATACCATCACCCACACCTGGAGCTTTGGCCAGATCCTGTGTGACATCTGGCTGTCTTCTGATATCACGTGCTGCACGGCCTCCATCCTGCATCTCTGTGCCATTGCTCTGGACAGGTACTGGGCCATCACTGACGCCCTGCAGTACAGTAAACGCCGGACAGCGGGCCGCGCGGCCGCCATGATTGCCACCGTCTGGGTCATCTCCATCTGTATCTCCATCCCGCCACTCTTCTGGCGGCAGGCCAAAACTCACGAGGAGATGTCAGACTGCCTGGTGAACACGTCTCAGCTCTCCTACACCATCTACTCCACGTGTGGGGCCTTCTACATCCCTTCTGTGTTGCTCATCATCCTCTATGGCCGCATCTACGTGGCCGCCCGGAACCGCATCCTGAATCCGCCTTCACTCTATGGGAAGCGCTTCACCACGGCCCATCTCATCACGGGCTCTGCGGGGTCCTCGCTCTGCTCCCTCAGCTCCAGCCTCCATGAGGGGCATTCCCATGCGGCTGGCTCCCCTCTCTTTTTCAACCACGTGAAAATCAAGCTGGCTGATAGTGTCCTGGAGCGGAAGAGGATTAACGCCGCTCGAGAGAGGAAAGCCACCAAAACCCTGGGGATCATTCTGGGGGCCTTTATCATCTGCTGGCTGCCCTTCTTTGTTGCATCTCTGGTCCTTCCCATCTGCCGGGACTCCTGCTGGCTCCACCCAGCGCTCTTTGACTTCTTCACCTGGCTAGGGTATTTAAACTCCCTCATCAATCCAATAATATATACTGCGTTTAACAAAGAGTTTCGGCAAGCATTTCAGAAAGTGGTACATTTCCGGAAAGCCTCCTAGTCTTATTTGGTGGTGACTCTTGTTATCTTTTGTGACCTGTAACCCAACTGGAATTGTCTTGTTTGTTTCTCCAGAGATTTGGGCCAATCCTGGGCTCTTGGGTTTTGGTTCCATCAATAGAATTGTTCGGCGTTCTCTTCCTCCTGTTGTCTTCTTGACTTCGGTGCCACCAAAAGCTTTGTGAAGGGGGACAAGACCGGAGATTCCACTTATTATTCCAATATTTTCACAGCTCCTCCATGTTGGAAGAAATGCGACCCACAGGATTCCCCGTTGATTCGGTTCAGAGGGGAAGCTGTCTGACTCTGTAGAAAGATCCCAGGTACAAATGGGAGGCTTTCTGGTTTACCTAAGTTTTGTATGGAGCTCAATGTAGGGTAGATGAGGTGAATGACCTGAGCCGAAAGAGAATTGGGAGTCAGGATGGAGGGGTCTCCATTCCATATGGAGCCTTGATTGGAAAATAACACCCAGATCAACTGCCATGTATCCTTCCTCCTTCCCCAGTATCTCTGTACCACCTTAATGTTCTGAAAAGTTAAAGACCGCAATCACCCTCTGTGAAGTAGATCGACAGGCTTTGGACCCACCAAGCTTTGAGTGGGACACCATTCTGAATTTTGTTTTCTGAATTATTTTTTTACATCCTGTTCTCATCAGAGATCTTAAGATGTTGAGTCTTGTCGAATAAAAAGCATGAGACGTCATGGTCAGTAAAGTCTTTGGGTAATCTCCCCCCTCTCCCTGGATGGAGAAGCCTTTCAGTTCACTTCAGTCTCCCGTATTTATTGAGCACCTACCACAGGCCAGGCCCTGTGCCAAAATCCTGGCATCTGTTATCTCAGTAGAGCCTCATCACAATGAGAGCCAGTCTCACATGATGATTAAAGCTGAGGGTCTGATGCCTCAGTTCAAATCCAAGTACTACCAATTTCTAGCAAGGTGGCCTTGGACAAGTTTCTTAATCCTTCTTTGCCTCACTTTCCTCAACTGTAAAATGGGAATCAGAATAGGCACGTTACTGTATAAAAATAATAGGCACAATTTATTGAGTGCCTACAATGCCCTTTGTGCACATTTTCTTGTTTGCGCTTCAGCCCCATTTTATAGATGCAGTAAAGAAATGTTCATGTTGTTAGAGAAGATTTCATAAAGAGGGGACACTTCAGCAGACTCCCAAAAGATGGGCCCTTGTGGAATAGGAGGCTAAGGAAGGGGAGATGTGATGAGGCCTCTTGGGAGAGATAGAGCAAAGGAAGGTAGGACGGTCACACCAAGTGGAGGAAAGAACAAGAACAAAAACGGGAGGTCTGTCCTGCTCAATGGAGTCTCTGGGCTCAGAGAGAAGAATGAGAGCCAGGGATACGGGATATCAGGAAGGAGCGAAAAGAAGGATGCCAAAATGGGGTGGGGGAAGCACACAGAGAAGTCTTGTGCTGCCCTTGAAAGTTCTTGCTGGACACCTCACAATGTGCTCCCTGGACCCTCTGCATTCTATACAGGGAGCTTGTTAACACTGGGTTCCTGGCCCCCAACTTAGACCCATTAAATCAGATCTCTGGCAGTGAGGCCTAGGAATCTGCATTTTAAATAAGCCTCTCGTTCACTTCTTGCAGTAGATGGTTTCTATCTCTCTAACGTTTGGGAACCACTATGTTAGCATATTGCTTCCCCTGTGAGGGTCCTCCCTGAGCCCAGAAACACCCCGTTAGCATGCTCATTGCTCTCCTCTACACCTAGCATGTCCTCCCCTACCTTCCTTTAAGGCTCTGCTCTTTCCCATCTCCTCCATCTTACATTGGGCCATCTTCCTGATCTGGGAAACATCAGGAATTCAGAGACTGAACAGGAAGTATAGCTCAGTATTTCAGCTCAGTGGACATAGCCTTGAAGTCAGAAACAGCCAGCATTGAATCCTAGTTCTGCCGTTTATCAGCTGTGTGATCTAGGGCAAGTCACCTAACCTCTCTGTGTTCCAGTTCATCTATTAAGTGGGGTTGTCAGTATCTAAGCCACAAGGCTTTTGTGGGGATTAAACGAGGTGATAATTATAAAATGCTTTGCACAGGGGCACCTTGGTGGCTCAGTTGGTTAAGAGTCCAACTCTTGATTTTGGCTCAGGTCATGATCTCACAGTGTGTGAGATGGAGCCCTGTGTCGGGCTCTGCACTGACAGTGTGGAAGCTGCTTGGGATTCTCTCTCTCCCTCTCTCTCTCTCTCCCTCCCTTCCCTTCCCCTGTTCACACCCTATTTCTCATCCTCTCTCTCTCTCTCTCAAAAAAAAAAAATGCTCTGCACAGTGTCTGGTACATAAATACTCAGTAAAATGTCATCTATTACTGTTTGAGAGCTTTGAGCCAATTACCAACAAAGCTGAAAAGCCACCTACTCAGAGGCCTTCCCTGACTATCTAGAACAGAAGTTTGATAAACCTTCTAAAACATGGCTTTATTGAGACATAACTCATACACCAAATAATTCACCCAATGAAAGTATGCAATCCAATGACCTTTAGTATATTCACAGAGTTCTAGAACCATCAACGCCACAATTCATTACACCCCAAAGAAACCCTGTACCCTTTAGCCAACACTCCCTGGCCTCCCTGGCCCGAGACAATCACTAACCCATTGTCTCTCTCTATAGATGGCCTCTTCTGCACATGTCACACACGGGGAATCACACAATCTGTGCTCTTTAATGAGTGGCTTTTTGTTTGTTTGCTTTTGAGAGACAGCTAAACAGAGCATGAGCGGGGGAGGGGCAGAGACAGAGGGAGACACAGAATCCGAAGCAGGCTCCAGGCTCTGAGCTGTCAGCATGGAGCCCGATGCAGGGCTCGAACTCACGAACTACAAGATCATGACCTGAGCCACAGCCGGACGCTTAACCGACTGAGCCACCCAGGCATCCCTGTGGCTGGCATCTTTCATTTGCTGTAGTGTTTTCACAGCTCACCCATGTTGTAGCATGTGTCACTGTTACATTTCTTTTTATTGTCAGCTAATATTCGATTGTATGGCTATGGCAAATTTTACCTATTCATTCATCCATTGATGAGCATGTGAGTTGTTTCTCCCTTTTTCCATTATGATCAATGCTGCTATGAATATTCTTGTACAGATTTTTGTGTGGAGACGGGCTTTCATTTCTCTTGGGCACACACCCCGGGCTAGGATTGCTGGGTCCTATGGTAACTCCGTGTTCGCCCTTTTGAGGAACTGCCCGACTGTTTTCCAAAGTGGTCGCACCATTTTACATTCCCATTAGCCTGAGGCTGCAATTTGTCCACATCCTACTGGTACTTGGGATGGTCCATCTTTCTGATGATAGCTATCCTAGTGGGTGTGAAGTGACAGCTCATTGGGAAGGCAAACTCTTTAAGGGCCAGATAGTAGTTTCATCTTTGCAGTTCATATCATCTCTGTTGCAATTACTCATCTCTGCCATTGTGGCATGAAGGCAGCCACAGGCGATATGTAAGTAGGCAAGCTTGGCTGTATTCCAATGCAGTTTTATTTACTAAAATAGATGCCTGCTAACAGGCTGTAGTTTGCAGATCTAAAAAAAGAGCAGACACCTTTCCCAGCATCAACTTGGTCATTCTCCAACCCCTTCTCTGGCTTTGTTGTTTGTTTGTTTGTTTTTTAATTTTGTAATGTTTACTTATTTTTCAGAGAAAGAGACAGAGCATGAGCGGGGGAGGGGCAGAGAAAGAGGGACACACAGAATCTGAAGCAGGCTCCAGGCCCTGAGCTGTCAGCACAGAGCCGGATGCGGGGCTCGAACTCACAAACCGCGAAATCGCGACCTGAGCCGAAGTTGGGCACTTAACCCACTGAGCCACCCAGGCGCCCCCCTGGCTTTGTTTTTTTAATTATACTTCCTACTAATGATGACGTGTATATGGTAGTTCTTGCTTATTTTCTGTCTGGCACCTCGAGAGTATCAGCTTCTTCAGGATGGGGATCTTATTTGTCATATTCACTGTTTGATCCTCGGTACCTCATAGTGCCTGGCACAAAATACATACTCAATAAACATTTGTTTGAATGAGTGAATGAATGAATGAATGAATGGAACACCATTTCCAGGTTTACAGATGAATTATACTCAAAGTCTTCATCTTTAAAATTTTAAGAGAAGGATGGAGTGCTTGGGTGGCTCAGTCAGTCGAGCGTCTGACTCTTGATTTCAGCTCAGGTCATGATCTCAGCGTTCGTGGGATTGAGCCCCACATCAGGCTCTGAGCTGACAGCGCAGAGCCTGATTAGGACTCTCTCTCTGTCTCTCTCCTTCTGCCCCTCCTCAGTACGTACTCTGCCTGTCGCTCTCTCTCTCTCTTTCTTGCTTTCTCTCAAAATAAATAAATAAACATTTTTAAAAATTGATAACATTTTAAGAGAAAGTGACTGGCCCTGGGGCTGGAACCTCACAAGTCATGAGATTTGGTGTCAGGCAGACCTAGGTCAGACTCAGAGCGGTTCTGTCCTGAGTGTAGCTGATGCAAGAGGTGAGTGAGGAGGCCGGGTGACCCCAGTGTCTCCAAGGAGCCACGGCTAGGGCTGACCCCTAGCCTGCATTCAGCCCGGCCCCTCTGTCCTTTTGTTCAGATAACCCTTCCTCCAGAGTCTCTACACAGTTACAGTCAAAGGACAGGCCAGCATAGGAGAAAGATCAGCTGTTTTCTGACCTTCCTTATTTTTACCTGAAAGCTGCCCTTTTGGGTATCATGCCTGGAGAACTGCACACTAGTTAGGCCACATGAAGGTCAAAATAAAAGTAAACTTGTTTCCCATGACCACACCGGAAACCTGTATTTGAGGCCTTTCTCCTCCACTCCTCTCCCTCCCCCAACATCCCTGTCATGCTCCTAATTCTTTCACACTTAGTCACAAACACACATCTAGCATGATAGTGATGATGCTGGGGGAGAGCCGAGCCTTGGCTAGGAGGGGACTCTGCTCATTTCTGATTGAAGCAAGTGGGGCCGGTGCCCACCCAACAGCTGATCCTGCTTCCTCGCAGAACCCCGAATCACTTCCAATGGGAAAGTACCCAGCCCCCAGGAGGCGAATCCTCATTGGTTTAAGCAGCTGGGGTATTTCCATTCCCTTTGCTAGGGATTGGTCAAGGGATAGACATGTGAGGTAGTACTTGCAATGAGATGTAAGTAGGAAGACCAACCAGTCGGTTTCGCCCAGGACTAAGGGGGTTCCCAGGACTTGCAAATTTCAGTACAAGCCGCAAAAGTACCAGGCAAACCAGAACAAGTTGGTCATGCAAGATGTAAGGGGAAACCAGCTGGGGGCTTTGGGAAAGATGCCTCTTGCAGGAAAAGAGAGACAGGAAAGGAGGAAAAGTTCCTCCTGCTTGGGAGTAGTCCTGTGAGGATGGGAAGCTTGGTACTTTACAGATATTTTCGTATTTAATCTTCAGATCAGCCCTGGGAGAATCCAAGGGACTGTTATACCCCCAGCCATTCTGTGATTCTGTAGGAAAATGTCACTGATGCCCTGAGGATGACGGAGGGGAAAGACCAAAACCAGTTCCTTGACCACATCACTGAGTCACTGAAGCATCCCTGGGATAAGTGAGCAGTAACAAGCCTTACGGTTTAAATACTGTTGGCTGGATTTTTCTGCTACTCGATGCTGAACACGTCCTGACACCTCAGTCTTGCTACCTTGCCCCTTCCGTGGGTTGGATGGCAACAGGGCTGGGCGGCATGGGGCACTCTCGGGTTAGCACAGGCTTGGGGCTTGGGGAAGGGAAGTGGGGACAGCCAGTCTGACAAACAGCTTATGTTCACTGGCTGCTTTGAGAGGTGACCCAGGGATTTCCAGTGTGGCGCAAGTGGTCCAGCGAGGTCTGCAGGCTCCCGTGGCAGCAGAGGAAATGGAGACTCAGAGAGGGTGACTCATCTGAGGCCACACCAACTAGTTTGAATCCCTATCTCCTGGGACATTCTTGGTGACAGGGAAATCTAGTTCCCCTGAGACACCCAGTCCATCATTGGTCAGCCAGCCCCGAATGCTTTCCCAATGGGGCCAAATCTGATTTCTAGTAATTTCTTTTTAAAAAAAAATTTTTTTTAATGTTTTTATTTATTTTTGAGGCAGAGAGAGAGCATGAGCAGGGGATGGGCAGAGAGAGAGGGAGACACAGAATCCAAAGCAGGCTCCAGGCTCTGAGCTGTCAGCACAGAGCCTGGCGCGGGGCTCGAACTCACAGACTATGAGATCATGACCTGAGCTGACGTCGGATGCTTAACTGACTGAGCCACCCAGGTGCCCCGATTTCTAGTAACTTCTTTCTATGTGCACGTCCTGATCCTTCTTTTCTGAAACCTGGAGGCCAGGACTGTGCCTCCTCAGGCTGATCAGTCTCACGTCAGCTTTTCTTCTCTTAACATAAATGAGGAAAGAATTGGCCCATATTTCACTGGCAGTCAAACTAAAAGCACAAATTTTTTTTTTTTTTTTTTTTTAAGTAGGCTCCACACCCAACTTGGGGCTTGAACTCAGGACCCAAAGATCAAGAGTCATACGCTCTACCAACTGAGCCTGCCAGGCGCCTAAAAGCACTAAATCTTGGACCCATCTAGTGCTTTTAAGCTGGCTGCACTCTTCCACCCCCGGCCCCTGATTCTGTATCTGCGCAACTGGACCAAGGGCAGGACTTTTCCACGATCTATGCTACATTTCTCCTTGCAGCTTCCTACATTTCATTCTGCAGATTAAGTAGTTTTTGAATCCTGATTCTGCAACCTCTGTATGTGCTGGCCCTCCCAGCCTTGTGGGATCCTTGTAAGTAAATGCAACCCAATCATTAAAGAACTGTTCTATTCACTGGGGACAGGGACAAAGCCCTTGGACCACCTCCTCCAAGCTAGCACTGCCAAACACAAGATGAGGATGTCTACTCTGGCAGAGGCATTGATTCTCCCCCCCAACCCTGTATGAGAGTTTTTCAGACAAATAGAACCAACACAATGTGCATATGTACAGAAAGAGATTCATTTCAAGGAACTGGCTCACACAGTTGTGGAGGCTTGGTGAGTCCAAAATTTGATGGGGGAGGCCAATAGGCTGGAGATTCAGAAAATAAGTTGCACTTTGAGTCCAAAGGCAGGCTGTTATAGAAGCAGGGAGAGCCAATGTTGCAGATGAAGTCCAAAGGCCATCTTCTGCAGGATTCCCTCTTGCTCAGAGGAGGTCAGCCTTTTGTTCTATTCAAGCTTTCAGCTGAGCGGATGAGGCCCACCCACCCTATGGAGGACAATCTGCTTTACTCAAAGTCCACTGACCTAAATGTACATTCATCCAAAAATACCCTTCTGAATGCAGAAATGTTCAGAATCATTTGACCAAGTATCTGGGGATGGTGGCCCCGACAAACTGACACATAAAATTAACCATCACTCCCCTCTCACTCTCACAGCCAGGCTCCTTACAGCACATGTCACTCTGACCTATGATCTCTCAGCCAACTCTGAGCCTCACAGGGATTCTCCTTGATCTTTGCACTCTTAGTACCTGGCACACAGCCCGTGCTCAATTAATGATAATAATAGCTGGCATTTATTGAGCTCTTACTGTGTACCCAGGTACTGCCCTAAGCATTTTATGAGCATAAACTCTCTTAACCCACATAGAGCTAGTCCTTTTATTATCCTCCAGATAAAGAACTGAAAGTCCCAAGAAAGTAAATAATGTGCCCAGTGTCATGCATCTAGTAAGCGGTGGGGCCAAATTCGAGCCATACAGTTATGCCCCCAGAATCCACAGTCTTAACCCCAGGCTGTGGATGTGGCCATGGCCAAAACAGCATGTGGTTGTGAGGCAGTGAGAAAAAGCACAGATTTAGGAATCACACAGCTGGGGCTACCTACCTCAACTCTTCTATTTACTTGCTTTATGCCTGGATGCCTTTATGCCTTGCTTTATGCTTTATGAGGCTCTGTGCCTCATCCTGCTCCTCTAACCAATGTGGATAACAGTAATGTCAGCCTCCTAGGGTGGTGGCGGCTTGGCACTGTGCCCAGCACTGTGACATTCAAAGACAGGGGACATTCTTGAGTGAGACCGGACCACAGTTTACTCAGGAGGAATTTTTGTTTGGGCACCTACTACATTCCAGGTACTTTACAGACCTTTTCTTATTTAATCTTCAGATCAGCCCTGGGAGGAATCCAAGTCCTCATCCCCCTTTTGCAGATGGGGAAAGGGAGTTGGGAGCACTCATGAGTGCCATAACCAGGGTGGGACCACCCATTGTCCCGATACATTTGCAAAGTGCTCTCGCCTCTACCCCAGGAATCACAAACTCAGGAGACTTTGGGGGCCTTCATAAGTGAGTAAAGCAAACTAGCTGTGACACAATAGGGAGATACGGGGACTCTGGTGACCTGGAACTCACATGTCCTATCTTAAGGTGGCGGCCACTACTCATCAACAACTGACTCATGTCGTGCAGAAATGTGCTAGTGCTGTTGATTTTTAACAGAGTGAGGAATCTGGATTTTCTATGCAGTCCCCTTATTTTTAATGTTGACAGATAATTAAAAACAAACCCGAACCACTGTGCTACTATGCCAACCGCAAAACAAACCTGTGAGCCAGGTTTGGCCTCTGGGCCACCAGTTGGCAACCTCTGATCTTCCACACTATTGGCTAATTTCTTTGCCCTGTATGGCCGTTGGTTCCCTCACGGAGCTCAGAGTTTATCTAGAGACCAAAGTGCATAAGCAGATTAGAAAGCCAGACAGCCTGTGCTCCACCGTGCCTGTCCTGTACCCCATCCTGTGCCCCGCCCCCACAGCTTCCTCAGGTGCCATTCTAGTCACCTTCCTGTCACAGGAAGGGCTGGCTTGTGGGGGAGGGGAAGGGACAGTGCCCTGTTTACACTGCCGCTGGCAAGGAGCAGATGGAAGCAGTCCTCTGCACCTGGGAGTCTTAGAATAGTGGATTTACTGGGGGCGCCTGGGTGGCTCAGTCGGTTGAGCATCCGACTCTTGATTTCGGCTCAAGTTATGATCTCGTGGTGCATGAGTTCAAGCCCTGCATTGGGCTCTGTGCTGACAGCACAGGGAGCCCGCTTGGGATTCCCTCCCTCCCTCCTCTCTCTGCCCCTCCCCTGTTCTCTCTCTCTCTCTCTCTCAAAAAATAAATAAACTAATAAAAATTTTTTGAAAAAAAAAAAGAATAGTGGATTTACCTGCTCTACTGGGGCACCCAAGATATTCTGGAAGAGGACCTTCAAGGTCACCTGGGACTACCCCAATCAGATCACTAATGTCAGAGCAGTAGCTCACACATTTTGATGGCTTTACTTCCCTGATCCCCCAACTACTAGGTGAAGTGGGACCTACTATTACCCTATTTTGCAGATGGGGAGACTGAGGCTTGGAAGGGTTCAGGAATAGCAGTAGCAAAGCTGAGATTCATATCTAGTCAGTGTGACCCAAGAGCCAGTGCTGCTAGCTATCAGCCCACACTACCATCCTAAGCCACACTCTTGACTCCTCACCACTTCTACCAAGTATCCTCGAGCCTCTCTGCTCACACGTCCAGTGACAGGGAGCTCACTATCTTTCTATTTTATTAACCATAGTTACACTCACCGAGCACTAACCAGGCGCGAGGCCTTGCACTGGGCAATTTATTTTATTTAAAGTTTGTTTGTTTGTTTGTTTGTTTGTTTAGAGAGGGAGGGAGGGACAGAGAGAGAAGGAGAGAAAGAGACAATCTCAAGCAGGCTCCACGCTGAACAGCCCCACCCGAGGGCTCAAACTCATGAACTGGGAGATCAGGACCTGAGCCAAAATCAAAAGTCAAACACTTAACCAACTGAGCCACCCAAACACCCCTGCACTAGGTATTTAAAAAACGTTTTATATCGTTCCCTTGTCATTGGTCCTGCATGCTCCATATTATACCCATTTTATACATTTTCACGTGATGAAGGAACTTGCCAAAGGTTACAAACTAGTTAGGGACACCAGACTGAGATTCAAATGTGGTTCTGTCCTTTAGCTAGCTCAGACTAAAAGCTTCTCTTAGTTTTGGGGGTAGAAACATCTGTCCCTTGAAGTAGTAGCCCCTAATTCCTAACTCTCCCAGTCCTCTTCCCCAGATTCCCTCTTCAGATATTTGAGTGCAGATGCTTATACCCCTTGAGTCTTTTTTTTTTTTTTATAACAGAGTCAATATTCTGGCTCCTTCCATTGTTCCCCATAAAATGTGGCTTTGTGGTCTCCCCTCAGCCATTATTTTGTTCCTTCTTCTATGGATACGTCACAATTTCTCCATGTCCCATTCAAAATTCTAATCTCAGATGGAGCACAGGACTCCAAACATGGGCAGAAGGACTATCACCTCCCTCACTGAACATACAGTTCTTCTATTAATGCAGCCCTAAACCCAATAAAACATCTTCCATGTATAAAGCACTTGGGTAGAGGGGCGCCTGGGTGGCTCAGTCGGTTAAGCGTCTGACTTCAGCTCAGGTCATGATCTTGTGGTTCGTGGGTTCCAGCCCCACGTCGGGCTCTGTGCTGACAGCTCAGAGCCTGGAGCCTGCTTCACATTCTGTGTCTCCCTCTGTCTCTGTTCCTCCCCCACTTGCACTCTGTCTCTCTCCCTCTCTCTCTCAAAAATAAATAAAGATTAAAAAAATAAATTAAAGCGCTTGGGTAGAGAGTGAACAAGTCAGCAACTTTTCAGCCCTTCCTGAATATACATCTGCCCACTGAGCTAAGGAAGGAGGCAGAGTCACAGGTCACTTGGTGAACTTTAGACATAGATCCTAGAATATCAGAGCTAGTAAGGCCCAATCTCCTGCCCTTTTTTTTATAGATGAGGAAGCTGAGCCCAGAGAAGGGCAGTAACAGATCCAAGATTCCACAGTGAGACAAAATATACTTCTGCCTTTCTCAGAACCTCAGGTACAGGTAAGCCCTGGGGAGAGGGATGTAGAGTTGGGTGAAAACGTCACCCTTTGGAATGTTGCTGTTAAGTGGACCCACACTAGGTCTCTTTCCTCAGAGTTTTGGTCAGAAATCCTGGTCTATTCCAGATATGACCACCAGGTGGCGAAGGGGCACTAGAGAGGCGCGGAAATCAAAGGTGGGTGGGTACCTTCCTCATTCAGAGCGGATTTTCCTTTGCTAATGGGAATGGTGAGGTGGGAAGCCTATGCCCGCTCTGGGAGGGGACTCCAGCAACTGTGTATATTATAAACATATACAGAGTGAATTCTGCCTCAAGCAAAGAAATGTCAAAGAACAACTGCCACCCAAGGCAACCAAGATGGGCTTTCCGAATGCAATTGTAATCATCTGTTTCTGAGTCAGCCTTTCCTGCATGTAGCTCAGAGCTCCAGGAGGAGCTAAGTTCTAGTTGACCACTTGGCCACTGTATCCCCATCACTGAGACCCCTGGGCACCCAGGAGACACCCAGTAAATTTTTTGATGAATGAATGAGAATGAATACAATGCAAGTTCTAAGTTGTTAAAAGCTTGGACATAGGTACCACATAGACTTGCAGGAAATCTAGCTCCCCTGTGCTGCTTTATCATGACACCTCCCTGACACCTAACCTCTGACACATAGAGTGGGTGCAAGATAAGGCCGTTGTTTCCCAGGGATCTACACAGAGTCGGAGTTGCTGATAGTTTCTCCCTGACGGGTCCCTTTCCCAGGTGGATGGTGGGCCACTCCCTCCCCAGCAGGGAAGTCTCCGTCCAATGGCAGGAAGTCATTGCTGCCACCTGGAGAAGATGAGGTTTATGTCATCTGACAGCCTCACAGCTCAGCTTAAGCCTGGCAGCTCATCCACACATTTGTCCGTCTCGTATCACAAGGAAACTATGTGTGAAGTCTCTGAGGCTGGCAACCATGAGTGTTTGGGGCCAAGGATGCCTGAGAGGAAGGAGAAGGTTGGAGGTACGTAGGCTGGGCCTTGGGATCTAAACCAAGCTATTGACTTTGAACTTTAAACTGGGAACAACGGCAACTATTGAAGATTATTCATCAGGGGAATGACTTGGTTAGATAAATGTTAAGAGCAATCACTCTGGCTGTGTGCGAAAGGAGGAATGGAGGTGGGGGAGCCTGGAGGCAGAGAGACCAACCAGGAGGCTGAGAAAGAAGAGCTGCAGGCTGAACTCAGGTGATGGCAATGATGGCTGATTTTCCATCCACTCAGAGCTTCTGATCAACTTGAAGCTCCCCGATGAAACTTGTCAGTCTTGCCCATGAGCTAGTTCACACAGGGTCAGGGGCTACCCTGGGGCCAGGCAGGAGGCATAGGTGGTCCCAGCAGCAGCTGTTTCCTAGATCCTTGATGAAAACAGCCTGGGAAGAGAGAGTTTGGCTAACGAGAGAAACAAGATCCTGGGTCAGGCTGGATGGGAGAGGCAGTGTGGTCTAACGGTTAAAGATACATAACAGTGTCAGATACATCTTTTATGTCCCAGCTCTGCCACTTCTTAGCTGTGTGACCATAGACAGGTCATTTTGCTGCTTTTGATCCTTGGTTTCTTTATCCACAAGTGTGCGATTATGAATAGAGTTCATCCCATGAAGCTGTTGTGGGGGCCGGACAAGGCAATGTGTGTAAAGCTCAGCACAGTGCTCTCCACCTATAACGTGGAAGCCCAAGGGGGAGCTTCAGGTCCTCAATTCCCCTCAAACACAGAGTCTGTTGCCATGACATGGTGGTCATTCCGGCTCTGTGGCACCTTTCCAGGCCAGGGTGGCTCCAAAAATGGACCAGCCTGGGCTGCACACCACACGGCCTTGAGCCAAGGGAATTCCAGCCAGAAGTAGAGAGGAGTGATGGAAATGATGTTTTGACAGCCCAGGACCACATTCTGAGGGAAATGTACCACTTCTGTACTATTTTTTGAAGCATTAAAAAATATTCTCCTAAGGGGTCCCTGGGTGGCTCAGTAGGTTAAGCGTCCAACTCTTGATTTCAGCTCAGGTCATGAGTTCACAGTTTGTGTGATCAAGTCCCGCATCCGGCTCTGTGCTGATAGCATGGAGCCTGCTTGGGATTCTCTCCCTCTCTCTCTCTGCCCTTACCCCATTCTCTCTCTCAAAATAAATAAATAAAACTTAAAAAAAAAAGTTATTCTCCTTACTCCAGGGGTCTCAGGCAAGAGTTCTTATTTTATTTTCTCAGATTCTTCCTTATTTTGTGGGTGCTTATGCACTGCAGTCTTGCTATTATGGGAAGTGTTTTGCAGAATTCTTTCATATAATCTTTGTGGCAACTTTCTTAGGTAGATCCTGATTGCTATTGTCTCCACTGTATGAATAAAGAAACCGGCTTAAAGAGGTTAATAGATGTATCTGGGTCTGTTTAACACCACCCTTTGCTCCTCACTATGACACTTCCCTTCCTACGGACAGCAGAAAGAGACCTAGGGCTGCCGCTTACCCCCAAGCAGCCTGTCCCCAGAATTCTCCGGTGAGTGGGATGCCAAAGCTTGTCTCATCCAAAAGCCAATAAGAGAAACGACCATGTGACCCACAGTCCAACAGTTGTCATAAAACCCTGATTGAGGCACAGTCCATTGCATTGGGCGGGGGTAGGGAAGGTGTCCCTTGTATAATACATTCCTCTGAGAGTTTAGTGCGGAGAAAAATTTGTCTCTCCCAAATTATGAAACTAATTCTTCCCATCAGGTAGAGTAATAGCTAATTCCTATATAGAATTTGCCATATGACAGGCCCGTTAGAAGAACTGTATATACTTGAACTCATTTAATCCTCCCCATGACCCAAAGAGAGGGGTTTTATTATTGTATCATTCCCATTTTTCAGATGAAGAAACAGAAGCACAGGGAAATCCAATAACTAAGGTCACATGACTAGTACGTAGTGGAATTGGACTTCACAACAACGGTCTGGCCTCAGGTTTTGTGTGTGCTTGACCACATGTTTGCTACTTCCCATATAATTTGTAGCTCATGTAATTTCCCTCTTTGCTTTGACTGCCAGGCAACTCAGAGCTGTGGTTTTTACTCTGTCACAGTGCTATCTTTAGGACACTTAACCTAGTATTTCTGCTATAATTAGTCAATTTTTCATCTTTCTTCCTCCCCACTGGCCTTTCGTCCAGGCTTTCATTATCCGTTGATTCTTGCTGTTTAATTATCCATCAGATAGGCTTCAGACTGCAATGGAAACTACCTCAAAACTCTTTTGGGAATAGGCAGGACGTAATGCATCAGTTACATGAACGGAGACAGTTGGTGCTAGATGGTTCTCTTTTGAGCATCTTCTGGTGTTGGCATCCAACGTTTGGCAGATGACAGAGAAAAGGTCGAGCTTTGAGAAAGCACACATACCTCTTCATTTGGATTTGCCCTAGACATGGCACACATTGTCTCTGCCCACATCCCATTGGTGAAAACCAGTCACGTGCTTAAATACAAGCGGGTGCTGGAAAATGTAGTCTGGGCTCTTGACTTTGAAACAACTCTACCCATGGAAGGCAAACATCTCTGGTGAACAGCTGACACTGTCCCAGTTCACAAGGAACTTAACATTTCTGAATCATCAGTTCTTACCAAATGGCTAAGAATACCGTGCAATATATATTGTGGCCATGAGGAAGGAAATGGTCTTCCTTTGTTTATAGGGAACCCTGAGCAAAATGCAGTATTTGCATTTTGGACCAAACATAATTAATTGTCCAACAGGAGAATTGGCTGGAATGGAGAGAGAGAGTTCATCATGATAAAAGTATTCAAGCAGCGGCTGAATTTTCACGTGGCTGAAGGTTCTAGAAGGAGACAAGCTAGATGCCTCCTACTAGTCCTTCTAATTTTGAGGTTCTGTGCTGGGCTCTATAGTAATCTCAGAATACCTATTTTGTGCCAAGCTCCAGGAGGGGTTTTCGGGGCCCAAAAACAAATGAGACAAGGTTCTGGCCCTCAGGTTACCAGGCTCTAATGTGTTGATGCAGGATATCTGGGAAGCAGGATAGCAGAATGGTCTGAGCCCCGAAAACAGGAGACTGGAGTCTACTTTTTAACTCTTGCTTTTAGCTGTGTGGCACTGGAGAAGCCACTTGGCTTCTGGTTCTCAGTTTTCTCATTTGTAAAATAGGGACAATGTTATCTTCATGGATTCTGAGGGCTCAATGGCACAATTATATCTAGAACATTCGTAGCACAGTGGTATGCAGTAAGCACTTTATTTTATGCCTAGCAGTACTTTAAGGATGACCTTGCGTAGGTCATTCCAATTGTTAAGCCTCAGCTTTCTCATCCGTAGGATGGAGTTCATTGAACGTACACCACAGGGCTGGAGTTCTGCTGTGGTGTGGGGTCTTCGGTCTGCTATGTCGTCGTCTCTCCGGTGCTTCCTGGGGTAAGTGGGTCACATCACACCCAGTTCGTAAGGACTGAAAGATTGTGGATGGCAGTCAGCACCTTCCGGCAGAGAGGAGGAACCTGAGTTAGCAAGGACGCGATTTCCTGGCCGCGTTCCCCGGTAAGGAGGTTTGTGCTGGGTCCCATCCCCCGGCGGTCCTGCTCAGGAAACGTGCAGAGAAAGCCAGGAACCAGGCCTGCCAGGCCCCGGGCCCCTCTGCGCCTTCCCTCCTCCCCGGCCCTCGACTGCAGGAAGCCGGCTGGCGGGCACGCCCTGCCCGGTGGGTGGGAAAGGCCGCGAGCGCGCCCCGCACTGCCGGCTTCCCAGGCTCGCGGCCGCGCGCGGAGCTGTCACTGCGGCAAGCGCGCCGCCTCCCCCGCCGTCCGCACTCCCGGTGCAGCGAACCCGCAGATTCCGATTCCTCGACACCGCCGCCCGGCCCGGCTCGGAGCCCACGCCGCTGGCGCTGGGCTGGGGAGGAGAGGTCGCTGAGGCCTGAGGGTTTGTAGGTGAGTGGTCCAAGGTCATGGCTAGCAAACGGCAAGACCGGCTTCGACCCGCGACCTGCTGGGACTCTGAAGTGGGTGCCTTGAGTCTGTGGTCCTGGGCCAGGCTCTTGAGGGGTTCAGGTTCTAATGGAAGCTCAGGAACAGGAGATCTGAATCCGGGGACTCCCGGAGGTCTGTGAACCTCTTGCTTTTGTGTGTAACATGCTGTGTATTGCATTTTTGCTCAGAGTTTTAAAGGTGCCAGTGACCCAAAAAGGGTTAAGACCCATAGCTTTCTAAGGCTCCCCGGTTCCTTCTCAGGGACTCCAGCTTTATGAGGACTGGAGGTTCCTCTACAGCCTATAGCATCTTGAGAATATCTCTGCAGTGTCCTGCAGTTACCCTGGAGAGACTTGGGTTTTCTACAGGATCCCAGGATTTTTCTTCTGGATCTTGAAAATATTTCCATAGAGTTTCTGGGGTCAGTCTGGGGATTTGAGGTCCCTATGGACCCCTGGTGGTGTCTCTTTGGGAGGTTCTGAGATTCTCACTGTAAAGTCCTATGGTCCTCCATGGTGTGAGTTCTAAATCTGGGCCTCAGGATGCCTATGAACCTTTTGAAATTGTAGGCAAGATATTGTGGGTCTGTAGTATACATGTAATTCCTGGGAGAGGTTTCATAGATGTCAAAGGAATGTCTGATCCCCAAACCTGGGAAAACCATCGCTTTAGAGCATCCAGTGTTAAACAGGGAAGAATATGATGAAGGAGATAAAAGGCAGTGTTCTCCAGGAGGCACAGCATGGACTTTGGAGTCAGGCATTTCTAGGTTAAAATCCCAGCTTTTGTGCTTAGCAGCTGTGTGATCTTGAGCTAATTTCTTAGCCTTTCTGAGCTTCAAGGCCACCTCCTCTAGGAAGCCTTCCCTCTGTCCTGGATTCAGTTAGATTCCCACCCCACATTTCCCAAACCTGATGCTCTGTGGTGCTTAATGCAATTGTTTTTAAGTAACTAATTGTGTTTAATGTTATTTTGTCTCTCTACCCCATCCCCCCTTCCCTCCAGGAAGGCAGGGCCCTTTGCTCTCTTATAGTATGTGCAGTGCCTGGCACATGTTAGGCTCTCAGACATTTGTTATGAAATAAATAAAAGAGGGAGGGAATCTGGAGGGCTACATGCCAGATGCTGCAGCGGGGGCAGAAAGGGATCAGAAAGGAGTAAGTATCATTTCTGTCCTGAAGGAGGTCCCAGGCTAGTGGGGTAAGGATAGAGTTCCTGGAAGTAGGATTGTCCTAAATGTGCTAATGGGGGATAAACACTAATAGGAATAAACACCAAGGGGGAGAAACACTAATGAGGAAAGCACCAAGAGATCTAAAGATGAGTGAGACTTAGTCTCTCCAGAGTTGATGGAAACACTTACTTCCCTCTGCATTATGTATTATAACTTACAAAGTACTTAACTGATAAAATATCTGGGTAAAGCCTCATCCCACAGAGATGGGGACACCGCTGCTGAGAAGAGTTCAGTGACTTTCCCAAGGCCATCCACGAAATAATGGCTGCTCAAGGACATAAGTCATTAGCTTTGGAATTCAGCCCACATTCTTTAGGAAATGGGCTTTGATGTTGTGAAGGTCTTGATTTAGATCCCACTAGATGTGAGAATTTGGGCGAGTTACCTTACCTCCTCTGAGCCTTGTTTTCCTAATCTACAAGGTAGGAATAATGACCTCTATAACCTGTATCAGATAATTCCTGTGAAGTGCCCAGTATGATCCTTGGTCTATAGTAAAGGATCCATAAGTGTTTGTGGAATGGATGAATGAAATGCAGATATTGGTGGGTGGCCTGCAAAGTGAAGGGACTGAAAATCATGCCATGTGGGGGAGAGTAGGAGAAATTGAGGGCAAGTTTATCCCTTCCCACTCTCACTTTCTATGATTCTTAAGAGACTTAGCACTGGCCTCAACCACAATGTTGTAATTTATTGTTTGCTACCAACAAAAGTGAACCAACACCAGCTTGGTTAGCTTTCTTTTTATACCTATCTTTACTGCATTTTTTCTGGTGACCAAATAATGTATGCTCCTCATAAAAAAATTGAAATTGCAGAAAGATATGAGGAAAGATGAAACTGCAAGTTTAGGCACCATAGACACAAAATGCCAGCAAATTGTTATTCTTTGTGAGGGGCACAGGACAGGCAGCAAGAAATTCTTCCGACTTGAAAGTCTTTTCTCCTGGCCCTGCTGTGGTTTCTGGAGGTTTTGTTAGGAGGCTTGCCTTTGGTTGTGGGACTGAAAGTTCATGTGCAGCTAAGGGCTGGAGAGTGGGGAGAAGGTGAGAATTGTCTGGGCAGGGGCCTTCCCTGGAATGAGATGGAACTTACGGAATTTTGTTTTTTAATTAATTAATTAACTAATTAAATTTTTATTTTTGAGGGAGGGGGTAGAGAGAGGGGGACAGAGGATCTGAAGCTGCGCTGACAGCAGTGAGCCTATGTGGGGCTTGAATTCACAAGCTGTGAGATCTTGACTTGAGCGAAGCTGGCCGCTCAACTGACTGAGCCACCCAGGTGCCCATGTGGAACTTTCTATGGCAGTGTGCACAGTTAGTTCAGATGCCCACTGCCAATGGCCTTGTAGTTGTGTTTTCTTTTCTTTTTTTTTTTTTTTCGTTTTATTTATTTTTGAGACAGAGAGAGACAGAGCATGAGCAGGGGAGGGTCAGAGAGAGAGGGAGACACAGAATCTGAAACGGGCTCCAGGCTCTGAGCTGTCAGCACAGAGCCCGACGCGGGGCTCGAACTCACCGACCGTGAGATCATGACCTGAGCCGAAGTCGGCCGCTTAACCGACTGAGCCACCCAGGTGCCCCTCTTTTCTTTTTTAAAGTATATTTAAACAATTTTTTACTTTAAGTAGGCTCCACACCCATTGTGGGGCTTGAACTCACAACTTGGAGATCAAGGGTCACATGCTGTACTGGTTGAGCCAGCCAGTCACCCCTGTAGCTGTGTTTTCATCCCCTTTCCTCTCTCTCAGAATATAGTAGAGTCTTTTTTGAAAGTTCCTGCTACACACACCCACACCCCCCCCCCACACACACACACACACAGAAAAAGCAAATCATAAAGAAAGAAAAAAGGTGAAAGCCTCCTATTTCATTCTCTGTATTCTCCATTTTTTAGGCATGTACTGAGCATATAAGTTATAACCCACTATACCTATAATTCTGCACCTTAGTCTTATCCCTTTTCTTTTTTTAAAGTTTATTTATTTAAGCAATCTCTACCCCCGATGTGGGGCTTGAACTCAAGAGCTGCGTGCTCCTCCAACTGAACCACCCAGGGGCCTCTACTCTTACCCTTTTCATTTAACAATAGCCCCTGAACCCCTTTTTTGCCTATATGTGAAAATCTCTCATCTGGTATTTTCTTCCTAGATATCTTTGTCACAAGCATGTTTGCTGCAGACATTTTTTGCTGCCGAGCTAATTGGCCATAAGGCAGTTTTTGCCATAAAAGATAAAATCATGAAAAATGAAAGAGGGACCTTCCTTAAAAAGGATAGAGTGAAACATGAAAAATGAAAAACAGGGCTCCTGGGTGCTCAGTCGGTTGAGCGTCTGACTTCAGCTCAGGTTATGATCTCAGGGTTCGTGAGTTTGAGTCCTGCATCGGGCTCTATGCTGACTGCTCAGAGCCTGGAGCCTGCTTTGGATTCTGCGTCCCTCTCTCTCGCTCTGCCCCTCCCTTGCTCATGCTCTATCTCTCTCTTTCTCTCTCTTTCTCCCTCAAGAATAAACATTTAAAAATTTTTTAAAAATGAAAAATGAAAAACAAAGTTAAAAAGCTTTTATTGCGAAATACAAAATATTTGAATACATTTAAAATGTATGTGGACTCATGGCAATACTGTAATACTGCACAAAAACTGCTTTTATTTTGTGGATTGTACCTAAGCACTTGTGTTCAAAGTTTTCCATTTATAGTGTCATACTTTTTGTTTGTTTGTTTGTTTGTTAATTCCTCTCCTTATTTGGCATCAGACTTTTTTAAAAAAGATTTTATTTTATTTATTATTTTTTTAAGTGTTTATTTTTGAGAGAGAGAGAGAGACAGAGAGAGAGAAAATATGAGTGGGGGAGGGGCAGAGAGAGAGGGAGACACAGAATCTGAAGCAGGCTCCAGGCTCTGAGCTATCAGCACAGGGCCCAATGCGGGGCTCGAAACCACAGACCGTGAGATCATGACCTGAGCCGAAGTTGGACGCTTAACCGACTGAGCCACCCAGGTGCCCCAAGATTTATTTTTAAGTAGTCACTACATGCAATGTGGGGCTCAGACTCACATCGCCAAGATCAAGAGTCACATGCTCTATCTACTGAGCCAGCCAGGTGCCCTACCTGAGCGACTTTTTCTTTTTTCACTAAAATATCTTCCTTTATTAAGAGAGGTGTCAGTCTCTAAATAATAGGATGCATATTTGTAACTGAGCTTTCTATTGCGTTGTGAAAGTCTTCTATGCTGTTGTCTGGTTTTGGAATATTGTCACATGTCCATTGATTAATGCTCCAAAGTTCTCTGGGAAATATGGGTTCAAAACTGTGTGCCACAGCACAGACCGTTATGATGGCTAGGATTTATATAATATAAAAATAGAGGAGTACCGAGTCAATGGAGAAATGAAACCAAACGGTCTACCAGTTTGATGAAACCAAACTATCAAATCAAACTGTCAACCAATTTATTTTGCTCTTTTATGGTAAAATTGTCTTAAGTCCAATGGGTTATATGGTGAAAATGTTTGCAGTGAAAATGTTTGCAGCGAAATTGCTTGCAGCATAGGTACTTAGTCGAAAGTACCTAGAACCAAAAATCTACCCCATTCCTTTTACAGACTGAGATTCTTGAGGTCAGGACTATCCATTAGCCCTACTTCTGACCCAGAGGGCAACACAGGATAGGCCTTTCTGGGAGGACATGTTGACATATTAACAGTAGCCACCATATAGTGGCATATGCATGAGGTGCTACCACCTAAGAACTAAGCTCTTGCACGTTATTGCATTTAATTCTCACAGCCACTGTATGAGATAGGTACTATTATTATTTCCATCTTTCAGATGAGAGGCTGAGGGACTTGAAAGTCCAAGGTCACACAACTGGTAAGTGGTGGAGCTAAGATTTGAATCCTGATCTTTTCTGTGCCAAAACTTTTGCTGTGAATGAACTAACAAGTGATTGATAGACTCATGGGTCTTGGGGAGAAAGTTCTGTCTTCAGAACCTCCCCTGTATGTCCTGGGTTCTCTCTGCCAATGGTTTGCAATGCTTGGAATCAGCATCCCCACATAGGAGGGACTCAGTAAAAGCCCTTTCTTTGCCTGCAGCAATCCTGTGGCCATGCTTACTTTTCATGGAAGTGGCATTTTTGAATCTCCTCTTCTAAAAATAAGCTGCAATTTGTTAGGGGCCCTTGAGAACCAGCCCAGCATTTCAGGACAGCCATTTTTGCCTGTCTGCAGCTCAGGAAATTAATCAGAATCCCAAAGCCCTTTCCCTTTTCCCACAGGCCAGCACTCTGGAAACGCCCAGTGCCTTGCTGCAGCTCTTGTCCAGGACTGCAGAGATGCCAAGGGCAGTTGAACAAAGATCTATCTTTTTGTAAGGGAACCGAGAGCAGAAAGGCATAAGGGAGAAACGGGTCAGCTCTGCTGCAAATAACTTGCAGAGAGAACTCAACTCGAAGCTGTCCCCTACTTGGAGGGGTGCTGACTGATCCTTGGGGGCATCAGATGTGACTCCACAGATTCCCCCTGGGGTCTAGAAACTGGAGTGTGGGCTCTTGTTCCAATGGCAATGCTCTGTAGGGCCACTTTTAGGGAGCCTCTTCCTCTCTCGGGACCTCAGATGTCTAACCACTATGAAATGATTATCACTAGGGGTGCTCTGTGGTGTTTGGAGCTGGAAATAATTTTGATGATAATAATGAACATAAGAATGACAACTACATCCTTTCTGGAACATTGTGCCTGGTGCTTTCCACACAGTGTTTTATGTAATTTCAGAACAAACAAGGACTATATTAATATCCCCATTTTACACAGGAGAAGAATGAGGCTCAAAGAGAGCCCGAACGTGGGTATATAATCCCAGGGTTTTCTGGCCCCAACAAACATGTGTGGTTGCTGACCTAAAGGAAGTGAGGGAGTGCTAAGGAACACACAGGAGGTCAATTGGATACAAATTAAAATGTGTTCATGCCCACATGAGAGTTAAACACAATACACAGGTATTCGGGTATTCAGGCAGGGAGAGTTGGCTTCTGGATGGGGGAAGCTAGGAGGAGCTCTAAGTGGAGATGAGACAGCAAGGGAAGAGCATGAGCAATGGGACAGATGTGGGAAAGCAGTGGGTGTGCGAGTGGAAGTTTGGATAAACTTTACAGTGTGTGTATGTCTGTGTGTGTGTATAAGGTAGAAAGAGACCAGACCAGGCCAGGGCTTTGGCCTTTATTCCGTAGGCAATAAGGAGCTTACACAAGAGATGTCTCAAGAGACCAGCTATGCTGCTGCAGTCAGAGAGGAAGCAGCCTTCAGTGCATCTGTGTCCTGGCTTGTGAATTCAGCCCTGTGCCAGCACGTGGGAGGGCATCTGTGGGGGAGAGTGTGCCTGTGTCTGTGTCCTGTACCACGTTGGCTGTGGGTTTTGGGCTCCCTTCAAAGGTCCCCCTCCCTATTTCTCTGGGCCCCCAGGTACCTTGCACATAGTAGCTCCACAGGAAATGTGTCACAGAATTATTGGAGGGACTTTTGAGATCATCTGGTCATCACTCCTTCCCATCTTAAGGTAAAAGTGAGGAACACAGATGGACAAAGACTTGTCTAGGGTCACACAATGAATTAATAGCAGAGCTGGGGACTGGAACCCATGTCTCCAAGCTGAGTGCCTTTTCCACATTTGCTGAGTAATAGAAATAGTATTTGTTGAGTGATTACTCCATACCAGGCCCTGGGTTAACCACCTTTACATAGATTATCTCATTTAATCCTCACAACTCCCTGGGGAGTGCCCCTCTTGAAAGCAGGACGCCTTGTCTTCCATTTCGATTTCCCATCGCATCTAGCACAGGCTCTGGGCACCTAGCTAGGCACGCAATGAAAACTTGGCAAAGTCCAAGTCCTGGGAAGGGGGAAAAGAACGAAGGGGGCGGGACTAGCCGGAAGCCCCGCCCACCACCACAGGCCCCCGCCCACAAGGTGCTGACGCCACCACATGGCCCCGCCCCTCATTGTCAGTCCCGGGGAGCCGGAGGAGGCGCCGGACGCCGGGAGCTGAGCGCCGGACCCCTCGGCGGGCGGGAGCGCGGGCCGGAGTCCCTGAGGTGAAGGGTGTGCGGGGAGGCGGCGGGCGCGCGGCGCGGGAGGCTGAGGCGGGCGGGTGGAGGCGGCGGAGGGCGGCCGGAGGGGGCGGCCTGCCCCGGCGAGGGGTCGGGGCACCCGGGGGCGACTGGGCAGAATCGGCGGGCGCACCCCGGGGAGGGCTGTGGGGGGTGTGGAGTTGAGGTGGGGGGCAGTTTGAGCGGAATTTTGGAGAAAGGACTCGGAAGGGGGTCATCTTTTGGGGCGAGACCTTGAGAATTTTTTTGGAGTTGGAAATTTTCCTTTTGGAGGGGGAGGGAAGGTTCTGAGAGACTTCTGGTGGGAGCGAGAATCTGAGGAGAAATGTTTGGGGCAGAGAGCCGAGGGGGCATTTTCGGGCGGCGGAGGAGAGTTTCGGGCCGAGTTTGGGCTTTTGGGGGGGAGGGCGCGCGGGACGCGGTGGGGGCGGGGAGCGGCGGCGGGCCGGGCGGGGGGTCGGGACTGCCGGGGAGGGGGCTGCGCGGGGCCCGCGGGCACCCGGGGAGGAAGGAAGTGATCTTACAGGAAGAGCCCGGGAGCTCCCGAGGAGGAGGAGGAGGAGAACGAAGAGGAGGAGGAGGAGGAGGAGGAGGAGGGCGGTTTGGGAGCGCTCGGGCCGGGCTGCGGGACCGGGCTGCGGGGGGCGCGGGCGGGCTGGGGAGGGGTCCCGCCGCCGCCGCAGCTGTCGGCCCGCCGCGCCGGCCCCGCGTCCCGGCCGATGCTGGCCTCGCAGCCAGACCGCTGGGCCGGGAAGGAATTCAAGGCATTCGCTTTGTTTAAGTTGCCAGTAGACAGTCCTTAGAACTAATTAATGGTGGAATCTGCAGGGGGACGCGGGCGAGCCGGGCCGGGGCCGCCCCCCGCCCGCCGCCGCGGCGAACTTTCCGCAGCGCGCGCGGCCCGCCTCCCTGCGCACCCCCGCCCCTGCCCGGGCCGGGAAGGAGCCATGGCTTCCCGAAGCGCAGGAATGAAGTGCGGTTTCTGGGGCCCGTGGCCTCTGGCTGCGGAGGCTGCCTGCGGGGAACCCGGCGTCCCGGAGCGGCCGGGCTGGGGATTCGGAGCCGGTGCTGGAGCTCTCAGAGGTGCCTGCGGTTTCTCTTAATAACCTTGGAGGAGGCTCTGTGAGCCGAGAAAGACCATCTTGCTTTGGAGCATCTGTTTCTTCGCGTCAGCCCCTTTCCTAACACTGCAGAGCTTGTTGTGGCTTGTTTCGGAAATGCCGAGACCAGTGCTCACACTTGAGGGTGGGAGAAGGGAAGAGAATAGGCAACCGCCCCCCCCCCAAAAAAAAAAAAAAAACCAAAAAAAAAAAAAAACAACAACACACAAACTCAAAAAACCCTGCAGTGCAATCTCCGGAAAACCGGACACTGCTTGCAGATTCGCCGTCACACCTTCACTGACTTGAATGACCTTGGGGAAAGAATTGCGCTTCTGAGCTCCTGGTGCCTTATCTGGCGGTTGAGGAGAAAACACTCTCTGGACCTCCCTGCCTTTTGGGGATATTTTGAGAGGTGGGGTTTGTTCAGGGCATTTTACAGACTGCTGCAGTTCCGGCCCCAGGCGCTGGGCTGGTGTCCGAGTTGGGGGAATTCAGATCACCTAGTAATTTTATTAGCTCAGATTAGGGAGGGAGACGTTTGGGTTTTTAGGAGGATATGTCTCCTCGGAGTATGTTCCGGATTATTTTCTGTCACTTTGTGTGCAGCTTCGGTGGCATTCGTGTGGCTAGATTAAATAACTCCCATAGAAAATGCTTTTGTCAGAAATAATTATTTTGCTCAGGATTCCCCTTGGGGCAGATGAAGGTTTTGCTTGATTTACTCAGAAGAATTTTCCAGGTTTCTAAAATTAAATCACTTTTCTAAACATAGTAACTAAGGTCTGAAAAACTGGAAGTAGTGGGAAGGGGAAGGAGTTGATTCGAGTATGAACAAGGCAGCAAATACGGGTTCTCTGTTCTGTGATTACTAACGGGGATTGTGGATTACCTTGATTCACAGGTATTTTCTTACTCTTAAGTAACTTAAGAGCAAGAAAGGGAACCAATGATATTGTTGAGTTGCTTACTCTGTGCCCAGGAATTGTGCTAGGTGGCATATCTCTCATATAGTCTTCACAACAATGCTGCGAGGTGCTAGTTGGCATCCCTGGTTCACAGATGGGCAAACTGAGGGTCAGAAAGTAAAGTGACTTTCCTCAGTTTACAAATACAGCTGGTAAGAAGCAGAGCTGGAATGCAAACCCAAGTCTGTTTCTGAGTTCCATGGTTCTCTCCGTCATGCATAGTGCATTAGTTTCTAGGCCTTTGAGCCACTGGGTCACCTTGGACTGTAGACTCAAGTCCGTTAAGTCTGTTCCCCAATAGTGTTACCTTCTTTTCTTCCAGCAATGTTGTCTGTATGCTTTTGAGATGTTTTTGTTTTTTGGTAGAAAGACAAACATATAAGGCTGTGCTAGTTGTGTGTTCTCCATATAGTAGGTACTTAATCTTTTTTTTTTTTTTTTTAAACGAAGGAAGCATTTGTATTGAAATACAGAGTGCCAGTGTGATCCTAGATATGGTTTATGTGATGGAAGATGATGGGTAGCTAATGGTCCTTCCACTGTAGAGGTGTGACTGTTAGGGTAACATTCATGGTCTGAAACTGAACCATTTTTCTTTCATGTAACATGACTTTTTGGGACAGTGTCAGCTGGTGAGTAAAGCATATTACTTAACAGGTAGGACCCAGATAGTCAAGCTGAAAGATGTGGTCTAAACTTTGATGCACATAATAGATGCTCAGTAAATATTTGCTGAAGATGTACATGCATTCATTTTTTAAGAATCAGCTTTATTGGGGCGCCTGGGTGGTTTAGTTGGTTGAGCGTCTGACTCTTGATTTAGGCTCAGGTCATGATCCCAGGTTTGTGGGATCGAGCCCCACTCCAGGCTCTGCTCTGAGTCTGGATCCTGCTTAAGATTCTCTTTCTCCTTTGTCCCTCTCCCCTGCTCGTGCTCTCATTCTCTAAAATAAAAAAGAAAAATCAGCTTTGTCAAGGTCTAACTTACATACAGTGAAATTCATCAGTTTTAAGTGTACAGTTTGATGAGCTTTGACAAATGTATCCAATTGTGTAATCACTATGACTGCCATCATTGTTTAAACTGCATGTTGTTTTTAAGATATTGGTTAGCAGAGTGATCCTTGGGAATGCTGTGAAGTTTCTGTGTTCTGATTCAAACTGATGAGATCAGAGTGAGTACTAGAGAGTCAGTGTGCCAACTTTGTAGGAAACAGGAACATCATAGTTATTTATTGGTGAGGTGTATGAGAAGAGAAAGACTGGTAGAGATAGGAACCCTGGTTATATCAGGGGAAAGAAATTCATGAGGAATCAGGTTTCATTTTAGGACAATGGGATATATGTTGTGGGGGGAAAATTACCCAAAGATTGATTAAGGAGTAGAACTTTTATTTTTGTTTTCTTTTTGAAATGCTACCACCTGAAATATAAAACTTAACATCTTTGGCTCTACTTAAGAAGTGCTTTACACATTATAGTTCAAGTAATTCTTAAGGGTAGGGATGCTATAAAATAATTGAAGGCCTTGCCCTTCCACCTATGACAGAATATCCTTAGTGTTTGTGTCTAACTTCTTTTAGCTACTATTCCGCAAAAGGAATACATCAGGTAGAAATTGTGTCTTTTTGGGAAGACATAAAATTATTTTTTCCTTCTCATAATTTCTCAGGTCACTGGACCACTCCCAGTCTGTCTTGAGCTGTAGCTCAAGTCTGTCTTAGAAAAGGTTTAACAACTCTGTTACCAGGCTTCTAGAAGCAGCCCCATTTTATCTTACCCCTGGTTTCTCCTTATCCATTCTGTTTCTACACGTTGACCGTTCTATAATCCTTCTTTTCCACTTGTCAGTCTTGAGAATGGAAACTCAGCAACCATGGGCTCTCAGTATATCATTAGGAAATAATAATTAAAATACCAGTTTACAGCTCAATATTTTGGGTGGTGATAGGGAGAAAGTAATAACTCTATTGGTAGTTATTATCCTCTTCTTACGTGAGGAAGCTGAGCTCAGAGCGGTTACTGCCAGAGATAGTAAGGGGTGGAGGCCATTCATGTGAGCTCATATGTGAATGGTTGCTCAAGTTTGGGATCATTTTCATTATACTCTTTGTGTATTAGGGTTGAGGGGTCAAGGGAAGAGCTTGGAAATAACCATATTAAAATATAAGCCAAAAGATAACAAGCATTGTTAATCTTTTAGGCATTGCTGTCTTTAGCTATTCCTTTCTTAATTTCTAGAGATTCTTCCTTTCATTCTAAGGCATTTATAGCTCTTTTTTTTTTTAATGTTTATTTTTGACAGAGAGAGAGACAGAGCATGAGTGGGGGAGGGTCAGAGAGAGGGAGACAGAATCCGAAGCAGGCTCCAGGCTCTGAGCTGTCAGCACAGAGCCCGACACGGGGCTCAAACTCACAGATTGCAAGATCATGACCTGAGCTGAAGTCGGTCGCTCAACCGACTGAGCCACCCAGGCGCCCCTATTTATAGCTCATTTTTTATTGCTTAACTCCCTTCCCAAGTCCTGTGTTTATTCTTTATGAACATGGTACTTTGTATTCGCTGGCTATTTGACTTACCCCTTTCCCTATTTTATATGAATCTAAGAGTTTCCATCAGGTTAATCTGTCAATCATAACATATTTGGGTGTGCTCCTCTGTTCCCATTTTATCTGAACAGAGTAATATTTTTAAAACATTATTAAAAACTTGCATTAAAAATTTTAAAAATCATATCTTGTTATTTAAGTTATATATAAGATATATAATATATATGTTTAGAAAAATACACATGTACAATTTGATCATTTTTTTTTTTTTTTTTTTTTCACAAACTGAATGTATCTATGTAACTGGCACCTAGGTCAAGAACTGGTACCCAGAAGTCCCTGCTGAGTTCCTTTCCAGTTCCTGCCTCCCTTTCACCTCCCTGGGTGACTTCTAACAGTGTATATTAGTTTTGCCTGTTTTGTACTTTTGTAAACTGGACTCATACAGTGCATACTGTTTTGAGTCTGGTTCCTTTTATTCAACAATATGTTTGTGAGTAGCAAAAACTTTTAAAAGTTTTTTAGAGCTTGGAATAAAAATCAGATTCAAACTCTTTATCTTGGCATATGATGTCTTGTATAATCTGGCCCCTGCCTGCTATTCCAGCTTCACCTTCTGCCAGTCTTCAATCATATCAGCTTCTTACTTATCCTTGATAAGCTCTTTGCTACCACAGGGCCTTTGTACATATGGCTCTCTCTTCCTTGAACACTCTTTTTCCCTGTTCTTTGCCTGGCTGCCTTCCTCAAGCCTCAGCAGATGTATCAGAAATACTTTCCCTCATCATCTTATTTTGCTAGTCCTTTTCCGTTATTCCCTGTTACTAGCATCTGTTGCCTCCCTTCACAGCACCTATCATAATTTATACTGATATATATCTGCTTGCATAATTGTTATCCGCCTTCCTCACGAGACTTCACAAGAGCAGGGAACTCATTTGTTTTGTTCATTAGTGTATACCTAGTACCTGAAACAGTGACTGACATATAGTAGGTATTTAATAAATACTTAATGATCACATTCCCATTCAGCACCTTTGTTCCCATTATCATTTGTCCTTTTCTTTTCTTATGCTGTTTAACTATTTAAACTTTTCCATCCTTCAAGGCTCAGCTCAATTCCCCTCTATGAAGTCTATGCTGACTTCATAAATTTACTTTGCAAAAGTAAATCTTCTCAACATTTTGACATTTGTTGCTGATAACCCTCATGTTCTTGGGAAGGTATACTGGCATGTATCTTATCTACCTTGGTGGGTCAAAAGCTTCCTCCCCCCCCAAAAAAAAATCTTGCCACTTGTAATGCCAATACCTTTTATGTTCTTAGTTAATTTCACTAGTCTGTATCTTTACCTGATTGGATCAGAGCTTCTTCATCAGAAGCTAAGTTGTTTTAGCCAGTACTCCCCTTAGTTCCTTTCACTGAGCTTTGCACATAGTAGGCCCTCAGTAGACTTTTTGATGATTGATCGTAATGATGCTTATGTAGAGGTAGCAATTTTAATTTTTCAGGCTTATTTACGTGGACTCCTTTTATTAGAATTTAGCTTAGTGTTTTCTCTAATCCAGAGGTTGGGAGTGCCCCAACTGCTTCAGGAGTTATAACAATTATTAGGGTGTGAAAGTACAGGAGTCCAGTCCTGTTGCCACAAAGCACATACTCCTTTGGAATCTGTGACTAGCAAAGAAGTAACTATGCACCGTTCCTTCTTGGAAAGATGCTTAATCAGTGCTTGTGTAATGCTTTCAGATTGGAGTTATTAACTGAAATGAGATATGAGGTAGTACCTCACTTGAACTATTTTGTTGAATAACATTTTATTTTGATGTCAACAATGAAAATTCCAATCCAGTTAACTCTGTTTAAAACTACCTTCTCTGACTTGGGCCACTAAGCTGTCTCAGTAGTCCTTCTTCCTTTTGTACTAAAGGCAGAAGAATATATGTACTAATATTGTATATACTTACTTTAAACCAATTTAAATGCAAATTTAAATTAGTAGTAACTGGGATGATTTAACTTAATATACATGTGGTACAATTGGGTGATAAATGTAAATTAAAAAAAATTTTTTTTAATGTTTATTTACTTTTTTGAGAGAGAGAGAGACAGTGTGAGTGGAGGAGGGTCAGAGAGAGAAGGAGATGCAGAATCTGAAGCAGGCTCCAGGCTCTGAGCTGTCAGCATAGAGCCTGATGCGGGGCTCGAACCCACGGACTGTGAGCTCATGACCTGAGCCGAAGTCAAATGCTGACCAACTGAGCCACCCAGGTGCCCCAAATGTAAAATATTTTAAAGAGGTGCCTAATATGTATTTTAATGATTATTTTGACTTTTTTTTTAAAAGTTTATTCACTTAGAGAGCTAGAGCCTGCACTCTTGCAAATAAGGAAGGGAGAGAATCCCAAGCAGGCTCTGTACTGCCAGCATGGAGCCCAACGAGGGGCTCCAACCCACGAACTGTGAGATCATGACCTGAGCCAAAACCAAGAGTCTGACGCTTAACTGACTGAACCACCCAGGTGCCCCTTGACTTTTTTTTTTTTAATTTAAGTAAACTCTGCACCCAGCATGGGGCTTGAACTCATGATCCAGGGATTAAGAGTTGCATGCTCTACTGACTGAACCAGCCAGGTGCCCCATTTTGACTTTTCTGGTGGAATTATATCAGAAGATTGTGGGGTAATTTAGTAGTTGTTTTTATGGAAACATTGGAGCAGAGGTACTTAAATTTCTTTAAAAAAATTTTTTTTTTAACGTTTATTTATTTTTTGAGTTAGAGAGAGACAGAGCATGAACAGGGGAGGGGCAGAGAGAGAGGGAGACACAGAATCGGAAGCAGGCTCCAGGCTCTGAGCCATCAGCCCAGAGCCCGACGCGGGGCTCGAACTCACGGACCGCGAGATCGTGACCTGAGCTGAAGTCGGACGCTTAGCCGACTGCGCCACCCAGGCGCCCCCAGAGGTACTTAAATTTCTGAGAGATGTTGGAGTAATTTTGTTCAGAGTCTTCTTACTGTTATTTTTGTCTCTTACTTTATAAATGTTTTATAAAACCAGTCTATTTGCTTTTTACCCTTTTTACTCCAACTAGGTCAAAATAAGAAGTATAATTAGAGTGCATTTACATTTATCCATACTTTAGAGCACCACTGGACTTCATTAACTAAAAGTTTTCTTTTGAAATGTGAGGAGACAAGTGATAAACTATGGGAATTCATTATAAGAAGTGACTTTCAGAGTGGATTACAAAGGTAGTGTGTACACAACCCAATCTCTTAGAAATTCACAGCAGAATTGGTTGTAACATTGGCTTCTAGGCATCATGAGATCTTAGAGTATGTTTCTGAATCATTCACTTTTAGTCAAGTAAACTTTTATTAAGTGTGGTTTGTTGTGTTCTGATTCTTTGACAATTGGTTATCTATTTGTGTCTTAGTTTCATTCCTTGACCATTTTGATTAGATAGTGCTTTACCTTTTGAGATTATTTAAAACTACATGATTCCAGTTCTGCAGCCTCAAAGCCTCATTTTTTCCATCTTTATAATGGGGAGAGTGGTTGTGAGGATTAAGTAATTTAATGTACAGAAGCATTTAGGTCATAATGCCCGGTACACAGTAACTATTAGTCGTTTCAGTTTTACATTTTTGTTTACCCAAAGAAAAGAAAAATTTCCTCTTTTCATTATTTTTAAAATTAATGTGATTTAGTCTAAAGTCAGATAACCTCTTTATATACTGGGCAGACAAGAAAACACTCAAGAATTTTTGGGGCGCCTGGATGGCTCAGTCTGTTAAGCATCTGACCTTGGCTCAGGTCATGATCTTGGCATTTGTGAGTTTGAGCCCCATGTCAGGCTCTGTGCTGACAGCTCAGAGCCTGGAGCCTGCTTCGGATTCTGTGTCTCCCTCTCTCTCTGCCCCTCTCCTGCTCATGCTCTGTCTCTCTCTGTCTCTTAAAAGTAAATAAACGTTAAAAAAAACTCAAGAATTTTTAAAAGCTTAATTTTAACTTTACTAATTTTTTTAATGTTTATTTATTTATTTTGAGAAAGGGAGGGAGAGAATCCTAAGTAGGCTCCACACTGACACGAGGCTCCATATCACAACCTGTGCCAATATCAGGAGTGGGACACTTAACCTACTGAGCCACTCAGGTGACCCTTAACTTTACTAATTTCTGATGAAGCTAAGTAGCTTTCTCAGTGACTAGTTTGTTTATTCATTTGAGAGAGAGAGCGAGCATATGGGAAAGAGGGGCAGAGTGAGAGAGAATCTCAAGCAGGCTCCGCACCCAGGGCAGAGCCCATGGCAGGTCTCCATCCCTTGACCCTGGGATCTTGACCTGAGCCAAAAGCAAGAATCGGAAGGTCGAATGACTGAACCACCCAGGTGCCCATCAGTGACTAGTTTAATTTCCTTTATTAATCTATTTTCCTTGAATGACTTACCCTTAGCCCAAATATTGGCTATGTGGTTATAATTGGTACAAGGGAGAGACAATTTCTGGATGTTTTAGTCAGTTCTTCATCACTTAAAGATAGACCCTACAACTGGAAATTGAGACTAGTGGTGAGATAATATATGAGAATATTTCAAACCAGTGTAGTTGTTGAAAATTATTTATTTTTCTTTTGAAAATTATTTAAAAATAATTTTTAAAAATTATAAAATAAGAATTATTTAAAAATCTGGTTACGGAATTTTTGGATAGTGATACTTATATTGTTAGCCATTTACTTTTGCTTATTCTAAGTACAGATCACAAATGATTTTATAACATTATTTATGATATTTGTCAGGTAGTATCTTTTTTTTTTAAATTTTTTTTTAACGTTTATTTATTTTTTAGACAGAGAGAGACAGCATGAATGGGGGAGAGTCAGAGAGAGGGAGACACAGAATCTGAAATAGGCTCTAGGCTCTGAGCTGTCAGCACAGAGCTCGACGCCGGGCTTGAACTCACTGACCGAGAGATCATGACCTGAGCCGAAGTCGGCCGCTTAACCGACTGGGCCACCCAGGCGCCCCTGTCAGGTACTATCTTAAGCATTTTATGTACATTATTTCATTTACTCGTTCATTTAATAAATATTTATTGAGTGCCCGCCATGTGTCAGGCACATAATCTTATTTAATCCTCACCACACCCATGAAATAGGTATATTGTTTATTATTTTAGCCCCATTTCACAGATGAGGAATTGGGGCACAGAGAAGCTTTGTATTTTGTCCAGTGTCACAAAATCGTCCAGGGTCAGATTTGGCATTTTTAAAAAATTTTGAATGACAGTTGCTAAAATCTAGGCATAAGTTACTTCTATGTCAGATTTTTTTCTTTAGAAGCATATATATATCTATATAACTTTATAAAATAGGCTTCAAGGCCAGCACAGAGCTCAGTGCAGGGCTTGAACTCACCACCGTGACATCAAGACCTGAGCTGAGATCAAGACTGACTGACCACCCAGGTGCCCCTATATATGTATTTTTTTTAAGATTTTATTTTTAAATAATCTCTATACCCAGTGTAGGGCTTGAACTCATAACCTGGAGATCAAGAATCACATGTTCCACCAACTGAGCCAGCTAGGTGCCATTTTAGAAGAAGGAAATACATATATATTAGGGCGTGCGCACACACACACACTCACGCTCACACACAGGGGAGAGGGAGAGGGAGAATCCCAGGCAGGCTCCACACTGCCAGCACAGAGCCTGAGGATGAGCGGCTTGATCTCACTGTGAGATCGTAACCTGAACCGAAATTAAGAGTCAGATGCTTAATCGACTGAGCCACTCAGGTGCCCCTAGGAGAAGGATATGAATCAAATTTTGAAGTATGTGGTAAATAGGTTACAGTCAAAGTACTTAGAGCAGGATGTGTTAGGCTAGGTAAGCTAAGCTAGGATAATTTCCTCTCTTTCCCCAAATCCATCTCAAAACAAAAACCAACAAAAGAACAAAAGACAACTTTGAAGTTCCTTCATTTGGAGAATTCCAATTTACCCAAACTAGCCTGAACCAAATGTAAATTTTCAAGAAGAATGGATGTAAATAACTGTTAAATACTATTGCTTCAGAGGCACTCTGGGAGCCAGTGTTATGGAAGCATGATAGTTGAATTGTTCAAATTAAACAACCTCAGTTATTATCCACAGTATCAACTTTGCTGATTTTTACATAGAACTGCTTTTCAGATTTTCAGTTTTGTTAGCTGTAGTTTTATGGTTGTCTCTGAGGGGTATCTATAAGGTAATATGACTGCTTTTTGAAAACCAGTATCAGAAGTTTCCAAAAAGAAGCAATTGTATATTTATTTTAATGAGACTTCCAAACTGAAATGTTTGGTGTACTTCTTTTGGATTTGCCTTTAGAGCATATTGCACATTCAATCCTGACAAGTCTTCATTTTGGGAGAGTTATATTTAACTTTTGAAGATAAGCAAGTCTGGTGAATGAAGTGAGTAATCAGTTATGGTTTTTGATAATACATGAGATGTAATTCTAAGAGGTGGACACTAGGATTTTCGTGTGTAAGGCTTGTCTTTGAGCATCTGCAAATAGAATTATAAGAAGGTTTTGAGCCTTGGCGGCATTGTAGGATGAGTCTTGCTTCCCAAGATGACTTAAATAACAGCACTGATTTTGAACCTGTATAAATAGAAATCATTGTTTGAATATAACTTGCTTAATGTATTCTTGATTGAATTGAAATTCTCTATAATGAAAGCATTATCTTGTATTAATATCAATATTTTACATATAGCCTTTAAAAATTAGTTTCTTTTGGGGCACCTGGGTGTCTCAGTCAGTTAAATGCCTACTCTTGATCTCTGCTCAGGTCATGATCTCATGGTTCCTGAGATCGAGCCCCGTGTTGGGCTTTGTGCTGACAGTGTGGAGCCTGGTTGGGATTCTGTTTCTCTCTCTCTCTCTCTCTCTCTCTCTCTCTGCCCCTCCCCTGTTCAGAGTCTCTCTCTCTCAAAAATAAATAAACTTAAAAAAAATTGGTCTCTCTTTTTCTGTCTAAAAAGTAAGTATTTTAAAAAAGAAAACAGTCTGCTGAGAGGCAAATATATATAGGAACAGATTTGAACTTCATTATGATTAAAAGGTGAAATATATTTTCTTGACCCACTTACCCAGGCATTATGTGTGTAGACTTTCTGTAAGACTGAAAGAGTTCAGATAGAAAAATGGTATCATTTACCTTGCTCTGATAACGTTTCCTGTTTCTAAAAATAAAGAAATCTCTGGTTTTATCTAGTTTCAAGTTTACTGGGTAAGTTAAATGCTGAGCAAGATAAATGTAGTTAATTTTTGGCTCTTTAAACCTTGGAATAGCTTTATCACAAATGTGCTGTCTTCCCAATTACCTGGGGGTATTTATCTTATTTAGGCCATCTTAGTGATTTGTGTCTAGTATCAGTGAATAAGCAGAATTATAATTGAAAATCTTCTAAGGATTCTTAGTCATTGAGGAATAATAATAAAACCTAACATTTATGGACTATGTGCCAGCCACTGTATTTAAGTGCTTTTTATATCTTTATTTAATCTTACTCTCAACAATCCCTTGGGGTAGGTACTATTATTATCCCCGTTTAATAGATGAAAAATCCTTAAGATAAGAGATCAGTTTGCCTAAAGTCAACACAACTGGTGAATGCCAAGCTAGGATTTGACTCCTGAGTTTGCTGTTGAATGTTACCATGAGCACATGACGATTTTATGAACTATGTGCATTTAAGATCACTATTCCCTGAGTAAAAGAGGTCAACATTGGCTTATGTTCCCTAGCATAGGAAGAATATCATTTTTAGATCTTGATAAACTTAAAGATGTATTAAATATCTTTAAAATGGAAGACTGCTCCAGATACACAGAAACTGAATGAGTATTAAAGATAGTACAAAGGTAGTTTAGGTTGTTTGTGTGACAAAGAAATGGTTGCTGGTAGGTTTATATCAGGAATAGCAGTTTTTATGCTTTCTGCCACAGCTGTACTGGAGTATGATAGGAGATATTCTTAATATAATTTTATAAAATGATATACTTTCCAACTAAATTTTTTTTTGTAGGAATTTGAGGACTGATGATTATGTTAGGCTTGTTTTAAAACTTGATCCAGAAGTGATTTGAAAGAGACTATCAGAATCGTAAAGAAGTCTGATGAAAAATAGTTGGGTTGGTAGTGAGGCAGTTAATAGAGCAGGGAGAAATAATAAGGTAGGAGGGATAAAATTTCAGATCATAAAAGCCAAGAAGAGCGGGATTAGAGCAGGAATAGGGGAGGTAGGTGGCTGTTCATTAAGTGGGTATAATCCAGAAGAGTGCAGAGAATCTTTATGGAAGAGAGGTAGAGAGGAGACAAGGAACACTGGCTTCATTTACATTTTTGGTCAGTTTCACATCAAATTTAAAAGCCAATAATTTAGTCTATTCAATTTATAGTACCTGTTTTATATTCAACTCAGGGCTAATTTGGACAAAACAAAAAGACCAAAAAAGTGCTGTATATATAGCCTTTGTTTCTAAGGAATTTAAAATTCTAATTGGGGAGACAGTACCTGGTTTTTGAAACAGTTCTATGGCAGGGGCGCCTGGGTGGCTTAGTCGGTTAAGCATCCGACTTTGGCTCAGGTCCTGATCTTGCAGTTCGTGAGATTGAGCCCTGCGTCAAGCTCTGTGCTGACACCTCAGAGCCTAGAGCCTGCTTCGGGTTCTGTGTCTTCTTTCTCTGCCCTTCCCCTGCTCATGCTGTCTCTCAAAAATAAATAGACATTAAAAAAAAAAAAAAAAGTTAAAAAAAAAAAAAAACAAACTGTTCCATGGCAATATTGGATCATATGTAAATGCCAAAATGGGTGATACTGACTGTTGATTCCAGAGCCTGGATTTCATAAACCAGTCATATTTCAAAAGAACTTTTTGTTTTCTAAGTAAGGACACAAAATTGAAAAACTAACTTTTTGTCTAATTACCACTGTTTCATAAAAGATGGAACATTTTAAAACAGTTAAGTGAAAGGGCATAGTCTCAGATGAAAGTTTTTATATTGAGTAATTTAGCCGTATGGAAAATCTAGTATTCTTTGGTGAAAATGTCACAATCTATGGCACAGTGGTAAATGCTCTAGGAGGTCTGTTGTTATGGTACGGACTTGTGTCAAGATGACAGGTAATAGTTTAGTGAGATTAGTCTGGGCTGAAGTGGTCTGTGAGGTCTTCATGGAGTCAGACTAGAGTTTTACAATGATAGGATATGAATAGACAGAAAGGAGAGGGATGGTTTTCCAGGCCAGGGCAACACAAGAACAAAGATACTGAGGTTGGGATAAACTTATATTATTGACTGGACCCAAGAATACTTGTCTACTCCACCCTTGAGGATCACTGTTGGGGCAGCCTTGACCTGGCAGCCCTGTTTTCCTCCTTCAGACATCTGTAGTTGCTGGGAGCCCCCACTTGGTCTATATAGCAGGCATGCCAACCCCACAGCCAGACTAGGATCTGAAATGGCAGTGGGGGTGGGGCCTTGGGCTCTCCTTGGATAGTGTTAGTCTCTCATGAGCTGATCCTGGCCTGTGTTGCTCCCAAAGTAGCTTGGCCCCCTGCCTGCCCCATAGACAGCACCTAACAAGTAAACACACCTAAACAGGTAGTCATCTACCACAAAGATGCCTGTGAGGAGGTAGGCCTTCTCACCTGCTCTCCTGCTAAACAACTGCTTTGGTGCCAGGGAATATCACCAGGGGAGGAGAGGGTGTCCAAGAGTGGGGACTTCTGTTGTAAAAGAGGCCTCCCAGGCCACTTAACTCAGGGAGGATCACCATTTTTCTCTGCCTGGATTATCTTGGATGCCAGCCAGGCTGTTCCATCCATCCATCCACTCAGAACCGTGTCTCCTCTGTGGGGTCCCGTACGGGATTGTGAGGCGTGGGGTGGTGAGGAAGAGCTGTAAGTGAGTGCTGGGGAAGAAGGAGCTCTGCAGGCATCAGGGCAAGGAGGTCAGACCTTACACTCAGTACACTGGCCGCAGGCGCAAGCCCCGCTTCTAAGGGGTTAGCTTTATCTAGTTGCTAAGCGGTTAGCTGTATCTAGTTGGACACCTCGGGATCCACACAGTTGCAAATTGGAAGTTTTCTGTTGAAGTGTTTACTTCAGCTGAAAAAATAATGTTTTAGAAAAGTTTTCAAGTTCTAACAGTTTTTATTCACTACTGAAAGTTCTGAAAGCATCTTCTTTCATTCTAAAAACAATAAACCACTTTCTGTGGACTGTGGAAAAAAAAAGAATACTTGCCTGTTCCAAGAATAGAGTTTAGATTATGGACTAGGAGGAGATAAGATTAGTGTGGTAATGCTCAGATTATGAACAGTCTTGAACATTATACTGAGGAATTTGGACTTGCTCTTGCTACCACTTAGGAACCACTGAAGGTAAGGCACTGATAAATTAGGAATTGTAGACCTGATTAATCAGGAGGTGTTATATAAATTATTGGAAAGGAAGCCAGTTAAGGATTTTTGTAGAAATTCAGGTGTGGTTTTCTGTCTATCAAGACCTGAATTTAGGAGTTAAAAAAAAAAGTATATTAGAAGTTTTGAAGAAGGGAGAGTTAGGAGTTAATGATGTTATGGAGAAAGAAAGTAAGCTCTAAGGTTATGAGATTGGTAGAGCTGGTGGCATTTGTGACATTAGTTAACTAAAGTTGAGGAGGACCTAAGGGGTTAGCCTTTTTGCCTCAGATTCTCTGCTGTGTTACTCTATATCCACATGCTTTTTTGACATCATTTATTTGAGATATATTGAGATTCTCTAAAATTCCCTTGGGATTGAACTGAAAGTTAAAAGGTTTCCTTTATTTTGGAAACACTCATTTAGAGGAAATATGTATAGTATATTTCAAACCACTAAACATTGTATAAGTTCTTAGTTATGGAAATTGTACCCTAATAAATACCATTGTTAGATTATCAGGTGCAGAGGGATTTTTGGAATTTTTGTTACTTTAGAATGTTTTCATTTAGCAGAATTTGTCCTCTATATATTAACAGATTAATATTATCATTTCATTAACATCTACTATATATCAGGATCTGATGTCTACTATTTAATGTTTAAAACTACCGCATGAAATAGGTATTGTTACTCCTACTTTATAGATGAGGAAACTGAAGCTCAGAGAGGGTTTGAGAAATGTCCCTGGGGGAGAAGTAGAGTTAGGATTCAAGATCTCTGTGACACAGAATCTATGTTCTTTCTCCTTCTCTGTTCTTGGATTAGGTGTCATAAGAATAGGAATAAGGAGAGAAGGGTAAGATAGATTACCCAGATTAGACAGTAATTCAAATCAGTGAAGTGCTACCCAAATATTAACTGGTGTTATCTGGCCTTTTCCACCCTGTCTGCATGTGCAGGGGTGGGAGTGGGGATGGTGTAAAAGACCAAATATGATCTAGCCATAGTTCTAGTCAAGGACATTCACTTATCTTTTGGATAATGTCTCTCAAAGCCTTTTGTACAGCTTTCAATAAACCCTTTATAAAAATGTCCAATTCAGAAAATAAAACAATTATTGACAGTTCTGCAAATTGCTGGCCTGGCAAATGAAATCTAAGGAAGTTTCAGGGTCCAGCTTCTGGGAAAGTGGGATTGAAGGTCATTCCCCTTGAAAATGTAGTTAGTGCTGGACACTAGCCGTCATTGATACATAGCACTATTTTGGGGGGATGTTCCTCTCTTCATTCTCCCTATCATCCACACCCATAAAAGTTTTTAGCTTTTCTTCATGTGTGCTGGTGATAATTTCTTCAACGTTCTCTCTCTTCAGTATTATAAAGAGAGCTCAGCCCCCCCTCTCTCCACCTCATTCCTGATGTTCCTTTACCAGCTGCTTGTATTGGGGCTAGTAGAACCTGTGCACAAATGTGAACAAAGTCCTAGGTTCTTAATTTTTTCTCTCAACATTTCCTCCATCTCATAACCCATAACTGAAAACAAGTTTTTTTCCTCTGATGAATGCTATTATTTGTAGTTTTGTTGGTTGAATACTTTGCCACTCCTTGGACAGTGGGAACAATTAATGTATTTCTAGTCCTTCACTGTCACTTCTAGATCATTGTTTTGCCATTTTTGCATGGCTTCTGATTTTTCAAAGTTCCTGCCATCTGCTCTCCTCTGTTTTAATTGTGTTTGGTGACTTTCAGGATGCACATGGATCACTTTTCTTCCCCATCCCATTTCCTAGTACGTACTTTGTCTAGTACCTCAGTTTTGTCAATTACTGTCTCATCCTTAACTCTCTTTATTGAGTCCTTCCTTTGAGAATTGGAATACACTGAAGTCTTTTCTATCTTAAATAAAGAAAACCCTCTGGTTTCTTTTAGAGTTATTGCCATATTTTTTTCTCTTTTACTCTCAAACATCTAAAAAAAGAGTATTCTATATACTGCCTTTTCATTTACACTGGTTTTTTAATATCTTTCCTGTCTTGTTTCTGCTCCCAATACTTTACCGTATGTGCCCTTTCAAAACACCCAGTGTCCATATATTCCGTCATTTTCATAGCCTTTGTCTTCCTTAATCTCTCTTCAGTATTGGAGCTATTGATCATCATCTTCCTTGGACCTCTGTTCTTTGACTAGGAGTTAAAAATATTTGTGTTTGGCCCCATCTAGCCTGGTAAGGCCATTTTACGTGGAACTTGGCTGGTTGTTTGACTCTGATGTTCATCTTGGGACCTGTACTGACTAGCAGAGAAGGGGTGGAGCTGGTTGGCACTGTGCATCTCATAGTGCTCTGTACCCTGTGGACTTTTAAGTAAATAATTTATTTGACTTGCTAGTCTTCCTGTTCTCTCTCATCCTCTCTCCCTAATCCTGCATGGCTTGTTTGTAAAATGGATTGCCCACTTCTGCTCTTGACTCTGGTTATATACTATAGTATATAAAAGCAGACATGTCTTTTTTATTTAATTTTTAAATGTTTATTTTGAAAGGAGAGCGAGTGTGAGCGGGGGAGGGGCAGAAAGAGAGGGAGAGCAAGAATCCTAAGCAGGCTTCCCACTGTCAGAGCAGAGCCCATTGCGGGGCTTGATCTCACAAACCCTGGGATCATGACCTGAGATGAAATCAAGAGTTGGATGCTCAACCAGCTGAGCCACCCATGTGCCCCAGACATGTCTTTTTATAGAGCAGACTTTGGGAAAGAATGATATGAATTAAGTTCTTTGGTAAACTCATGTGAGATTTGAAATGCTCCAGAAAACTTGGGAAAGTTTAATGAATATCAAGTAGTGGCCTTAATGAGAAAATTTTTATGCCTTCTCTTTTATTTTAGTATTTTCATGGAAGGCTATTTCTGGGGGGAAAAAACAGATTCTATCACAGCAAAAATAATTACACTGAAATCTCAGTATAATAGAATTTCTAAGCCCCATGTATTTTTAGGGGTATTTGCTATAATAACACTGTACTGTTACAGTTCCCTGGAGTTTGGAGTTAGGATTTTGACCTGAATTTGCCAAGACAGTTTCAGAAAGTTGTAGAGATAGCTGAGAAGTACTGGCATGAGCAAATGTGGGTTAGGCTAATAGAAATTTAGTAGAGCAAATTTTTGAGATGACATGATTTTTTTGAGAAGGAAACAGTATTGAGTAATGCCACTTTTTGTTGTTTTGCTGTGTTAAATGATCATTGAAGGCTTGTATCCCGAAATTTTTTTTATCCTTAGAGATTTGAGTCATTCTCTGTTCTTAGATGTTTATCACCTTCCTGTACAGGAAATGGAATTATTCAGCCTAGAGAGATGATAAAGAGCTTTGGACTGAGTCTGGAGGTTCTGGTTCAGTTTTTGTCATTATTTAGCTATATATAGACTTGAGCAAGTCACTTTACTCTTTGGGCTTCATATTTGTCAAATGAGAAGATGAAGTAAATAATTTCTGAAAAGATAACTACCATTTTAATTTGAGATGTTTTGATAAAAATCCATTCACAATGACTCTCAAAGTCAATTTACCAATTAGAAATGTGATAATTTGTACTGATAAGTTTGTGACAATTTGTATTAAGAGATAAGAGTTTACAGTATGTCGTTTGACACATAAGAAATACAGTGGAGCTATAACTTCAAAATGGTAGAATAGATGCTCACATCAGCAGCAGTGTTAAGTGGATTATAAATTTACTAGAGCGGTGCCTGGCTCAGTCGGTTATGTGTCTGACTCTTGATTTCGGCTCAGGTCATGATCTCATGGTTTGTGAGTTTGAGCCCCATGTCAGCATGGAGTCTGCTTGAGATTCTCTCTCTCCCTGTCTCTGCCCCTCCTCTGCGCACGTGCTTTCTCTCTTTCAAAAATAAATTTAAAAAAATTTACTAGAGAACATGACTGAACTATGGAGATCCTAAAATGTGAAATCATATGGAAAACAGGTAAAATGGCAGAGTGAAATAATATTAATAGTAGCTAATGACATTTGGTTAGCACTTACTCTATGCCAGCCACTATTCTCAGATGATTTTATAACGCATTGAGTCCTTAAATAATTCTGTCTGGTAGTTACTATCCCCATTTTACACATGAGGACACTGAAGCCTGTACAGTTAAGCAGCTTGTCCATACGGCTATTAAGTGACATATTGTATGACTAGGTTTGTGTGACTCCAGAGTCTCTGTTCCACATACACGTATCTGTTACATGTTAACATCAAGAGTGCATACACATGAAGGTATATAGTGGTGGAAACAAAGTATAATTCATATATTCAATGTTTGACTAGGTTATTGTGTTTGCTTCCTTAAGCCATGTGTTATAATATCTTAACATAATTTTCATTACATGTTACAATTATATTATTTTAGTAATATTCACTCACATTTACTGACTATATGGCTTGGGTTTGAATTCCAGCCCTACCACATGATTTTTGTGTAAACTTGGGAAAGGAACTCTACCTCTTTGTGCCTCAATTTACTCATTTGAAAAATGGAGTTAGTAATACCTGCCTCCTAGTGTTGTGAGAAATAAATGAGTTGATGCAAAGGGCTTAGAATGACAGGAAGTAAACATGTAGTAAATGTTGGCTGTTAAGCTTTTAACTTTTCCAAGTACCTTAAATACCATTTCCTTCAAATAACATTCCTCTTTTTTTTTTTTTTTTAAGTTTATTTTGAGAGAGAGCTAGCGCACCTGTGCACAATCCGGGGAGGGGCAGAGAGAGGGAGAGACAGAATCTTAAGCAGGCTGCGTGCCATCAGTGCAGAGCCTGATGTGGGGCTCAAACCCACGAACTATTAGATTATGACATAAGCTGAGATCAAGAGTCAGATGCTTAACCAACTGCAACACCCAGGCACCCCTCAAATGACATTCCTATGTGAGAGGTAGGGCCTAGAGTCTAGCCTATTTATTTCATTTATTTATTTTAAATGTATTTATTTATTTTGAGAGTGTGAGCACATGTTTGTGTGAGCAGGGAAGGGGCAGAGAGAAAGGGAGAGAGAGAATCCCAAGCAGGCTCCATGTTGTGAGTGCAGAGCCAGATGTGGGGCTTGCTTTCACGAATGGTGAGATCATGACCTGAGCTGAAAATCGAGTCAGATGCTCAACCCCCTGAGCCACCCAGGCCCCCCTAGGGTCTAGCATATTTAGACCCATTTTACAAATGAGAATTCCATGAAGCAAGTTGTCTTAAGGACACCAGATCAGAATTAAATGGAATAAAATTTAAAAGGTTATTTAACCCTGGTCTGAAAGAGAAAACAAATGGCTTGGGATGAGTGTCGTGTAATAGTCACCTCTCTTGTATAAGTAGGACAAGTCTGTGGTGTTTGGAATGGGAAGGAAGATCATTCCTAGCTACTCATTTCTTGTTCCAGTCCTTGATTCACTTCCGCTCTTAGAGGGGGATGTTGCTGCGTCATTCCTATGTCCTGGTGTAGCCATCTAGCAAGCTGAGAAACAACATTTGAAGGGTATCAGATTGGCTGGGAACTGAGAAAAAACAGTGTACCTTTTCTATGTGGAAGAAAAGGTAAAACGAATGGGAGACGTGAACTGCTAGTATGAGCTGATGCTGTCATGTGAGTTTTATGGATTTAACTCTTGACCTGCTTCAACTGAATCCCAATCTTGTGTCGTGTGTCAGTTTTCTGCAGTTGTTTAGAGGCATTTTTAGGATTTAAAATGCTTCTAGCTTTTTTTTTTTTAAACCGGTTTTATGCGGCTTGATACATCTCAGCTGTCAGCACTCGATTTTGCTGCAGTATGTTCTGCATGCTCTCTGCATTGCTGTAACCAGATCTTGGTAAGACTTGCCGTTCCATCTCTTTGACGAAAAGATTTCTTTGCATCTCTTTTCAGGCTAGTTTGCTGAGGCATTGGAGGCTCTTCCCTACTCCTTGGAAAAACCTAAAAAGCGTTTCTATTTTGAGACGTGACCTTGTGTTGGGGTTTCTCTTGGCTAGGATTTCCGCAGCTAACGGCTGTTAGCTTTCCCTTAGCTCTAAAACATAGGAACAGTGTCTTCAGCAAATGTATATTGTACCTGTCCATGCAAGAGACTACTAGTAGTCACTGGAAATGCAGAGTATAAAAATTGAAGCATATTGCATTAGAGTGAATAATGATTAAGGATAGGTGAGGCAATAATATATCAAGGGAGTTTTAGAATCATGCAGACCTTGATTTAATTCCCAGTTCTGCCTTTTATTCCCAATGTGACCCTGGTCAAATTGCTTACCTTTCCTGAATCTCGATTTTCTCATCTATAAAACCTAGTTCTTAGAATTGTTTTAAGGTTTGAGAGAATAAATTGATAACCCTGAACAGAACGCATGATATAGTGCTGTGAAATGTTTGCTAACCTTCCTGAAGTTGATGGGGTTCCTTGTTAAAATTGGGATATTAGTACTTAGTTCAGCCTTGTTGTAAAGATGAAGTGAGAGTAGAGGGATGCCTGGGTGGCTCGGTTGAGTGGTCAGCTCTTGATTTTGGCTCAGGTCATGACCTCATGGTTTGTGAGCTCAAGTCCCACATCGGGCTCTGCACTAATTGTAGAGCCTGCTTGAGATTCTCTCTCTCCCTCTCTTTCTCTGCCCTTCCCCTGCTCTCATGCTTGCTCTCTCTCTCTCTGTCTCAAAATAAGTAAACATTTTTAAAAAAAGATAAAATGAGAGTAGATAGGTAGCTGGCATGTAGATGTTACATGTGCAATAAAGAACTGGGACAACTGGAATACTTGAGGCAATATTTCTTTTGAAGAAACAAATTGAAATACTACCCAAATCATACCAGCAACTAGCCAGTGCTATTTCAGCAGTCTGTTTGTGTTACTCTTGCTGTGCTGAGCTAAATATGTGCATTTCCAGTTGTATTTTGCCGGTGATTCATTATTTCCTCAGTTTATCTCAAGGTCCAGGCCTTTCTTTTTTATGCATAATCATGTTCTACTCATTCTGAAAGATGAGCTTAAATTCTACCATGGAGCTCTTATAAGTCACTCCACAGAAATGATTTGTCTCACTTCTAAATGCCATTATGACACTTAGCATGGACTTACACATAATATTTTTGCTCCCATTATCTGGCTGAAGTTGTATTCCTTCTTAAAGATTTTTTTTTTTTTTTTTTAGGTTATTTATTTTGAGACAGTGCACAAGCAGGGGAGGGGCAGACAGAGAAGGAGAGAGAGAGAATCCCAAGCAGTCTCTGCATTGTTAGCTCAGAGCCCAGTGTGGGGCTTGAACTCATGAACCGTGAGATCATGACTGGAGCTGAAGCCAAGAGTCGGACGCTTAACTGACTGAGCCACCCAGGTGCCCCATATTCCATTCCTTCTTAAAATCTTGTTTAGATGTCTTCCATGAAACCTTTCCTAACTCATACATCAAGTCTCTTCTGTACTTCTGTTATTGTACATCTTCTGTAGCACTTGTTGCACTTAGCACATTGTTACACTTTTGTCTACTTATAATGAACTGTGACTATCATAAGAACAGAGTATTTTGTTCTCTGTATTCCTATTTTATAGCACATGCCTGGCTCACCATGTAATAAATTGAGAGTTTGATACATCAACCTTGTGTTGGTATTTTTCTTTTTCCAACCCCAGAAGGACTTGAGTGAGAAGTTCACTTTGGTGTCTCTGCGTGTGTTTTAAAATAAACAAACAAAGGGGTGCCTGGGTGGCTCAGTCATTTAAGTGTCCGACTTCAGCTCAGGTCATGATCTCACGGTTCGTGGGTTCGAGCCCTGCATCAGGCTCTGTGCTGACAGCTCAGAGCCTGGAGCTTGCTTTGGGTTCTGTGTCTCTCTCTCTCTCTCTGCCCCTCCCCCACTTGTGCTATGTCTCTCTGTCTCTCAAAGGTGAATAAATGTTAAAAAAAAAAAAAAAAATATATATATATATATAATTTACATACCATAAAATTCACAACTATCATCATTATTTAATTTCAGAACGTTTTTATCACCCCATAAGGAAACCCCATAGCATTAGCAGTCACTCTCCATTCTCCCCTATCTCCAGTTCCTGGCAGTCATAATCCATTTTCTGTCTCTCTGTGGATTTGCCTATCCTAGACATTTTATATAAATGGAATCATACAATATGTAGACTATTGTGTCTGGCTTCTTTGACTTACCGTAGTATTTGCAAGGTTCATCTGTGTTGTAGCATTGTTATCAGTCCTTCATTTTTAGGGCTGAATTATACCCCACTGTATGGATATACCACATTTTGTTTATTCATTGGTTGAAAGATGCTTGGGTTGTTTCCATTTTTGGGCTGTTGCGAATAAAGATTGCCGTAGAAGTTCATGTGTAGGCACAAGTTCTCATTTCTTTTAGGTGTATTCCTAGAATGGAATTGCTACGTCCTATGATAATGTAATGTTTAACTTTTTGAGTAACTACCAGATTTTTTTCAGAACATCTGCACCTACCAGCAGTGTAGGTGGGTTCCAGTTTCTCCATATCCTCATAACACTTGTTACTGTCCTTTTTGTTTATAGCCATACCTGGTGGGTGTTAAGTGGTATCGCATTGTGGTTTTGATTTGCATTTCCCTAATGACTAATGATGATGGAACATCTTTTCATGTGCTTATTGGCCATTGGTGTATGTTTCTTTGGAGAAATGCCTATATAAATCCTTTGCCATTTTAAAAATTGGTTATTTGTCTCTTTATATTTTAATTATAAGAGTTCTCTGTATATTTTGGATATTAGTCTCTCATCAGATAGATGATTCTCTGAGTTTTTGGATCTATTTGCCTATAATTCATTGCCTACCTCATACATCAATATGATACAGTAGAACTAGAGGTCCTGAAAGAGCATATGTTGATTGAAGGAACTGCCATACTACAGGTAGCACTGTTCTAGAGGTCTTGGGTTACAAGAAAGATAGTGAGCATTTGACTGGGGACTAGAGAAATTTGAGTTTTAGTCCTAGCATTGCCACAGTTAGATAGTATGACCTTGGGTATATAATGTAACTTCAGGGTCTCCGTTTTCTCCCCTATAAAAGTGAATGATTTGAACTAGGTAGTATTTAAGGTCTCCGCTAACGTTGTTCGAGTTGATAAGGTCCTTGGAGACACATATATTATAGGTCAGATTATACCCCATCTCATTTGTTGTTAACAATAGAACTCTTGTGCATGCTGCTACTTTTGCTAGAAAACTTTTTATTTTTTTCTCTCCAACCCTGGCTTTCTTTAAAACTAGTCATAATAAATTCTGACCAGCTCCAGTCATATGAATAAACCTGGATTTTTATTAAAGAATTTATAGCTATATGGTCGCCTGGGTGGTCAGTCGGTTAAGCGTCTGACTTTCACTCAGGTTATGACCTTGCAGCTCATCAGTTCGAGCCCCATGTCGGGCTCTGTGCTGACAGCACACGCATGCTCTCTCTCTCTCTCTCTCAAAAATAAAAATGTTAAAAAAATAAAGAAAAAAGGATTTATACATAAAAGAGACCTTTAAGGATGTTTTAATCAAGTGTTCGCTATTACAAGTGATTAATTAGAGGCATACAAAATTTAAGGTCATTGATTTAACAGTGCATTTGCTTAGTGTCTGCTGTGTTCCTTACTTAGGCTGTGTAGTTAGTGGCAGAATTGAGGTGAGAACTGAGGTGTCCTGTACTCTCAGTTCACTATTTCCAGTATACCATTTTGCCATGGGTTACTTAGAGTCTGGTTAAGAAGTAGTATCAGGAATTTGCCAGTGTTTCAATGAAGGGTTGCAATAATTTGCCTCCAAGTGGAATTGACATATCTGTTACATATTTTAGGTATAAATTGATGGATAGTTTTAATTTTTAATCATTTCTCTTTCCTTCAGGGACCAATTTTCAGCCTTAGAAAGTTATATATGGCTCTAAGTTTTCCAGTTGGCTACCTGTGATTTATTATAACACCAGTGATATTGCACTGACTCAGCCCATGGTCTCCCTGGTCACTGACTCCTGATTTATACTGGCACTGTGCCTATTCTTAACCACTTCTCTGTTAATGTGGTTTTTCTAATTTCTTCAGTAGAATATGCAACTTCATTGGATTCTCTTAAAAAATCTCAAAAGTCTCTAACCTTGCCTCATAAATAGGTACTGTGTGGACTAATGGAACTATTTGAATAGGAGGATAGTGTATTCCCAAGGAGTCTGCAGTTATTTATGTGCAATATCAAAACCTAGAAAACACTTAAAAATGAAAAACAAAGGGGTGCTTATGTGGCTCAGTTGCTTAAGCATCTGACTATTTGGGCTCAGGTCATGATCTCACAGGTTTGTGAGTTTGAGCCCCACACCCAGCTCTGCACGCTGACTGAGTGGAGCCTGCTTGGGATTCTCATTCTCTTTCTCTCTCTCTCTCTCTCCCTCTCTCCCCCTCTCCCCCTCTCCCTCTCTCCCTCTCTCCCTCTCCCCCCCCCTGCCCCTCCCCCGATTCTCTTGTGCTTGTGTGCTGTCTTTCTCTCTCTCTCTCTCTCTCTCTCTCTCTCTCTCTCTCTCTCTCTCTCTCTAATAAACTTAAAAAAAAGAAAAACCTGATTCACTTCATAGCAAAATCTGACCTGAATTTAAGTGAGACTTTTTTTTAAAGGCTTAATTTTTTGGTAACGTTTATTTATTATTGAGAGATGGAGAGAGACAGAGCATGAGCATGGGGGTGGTGGCAGAGAGAGGGGGAGACACAGAATCTGAAGCAGGCTCCAGGCTCCGAGCTGTCAGCACAGAGCCCGATGCGGGGCTCGAACCCACAAACCGCAAGATCATGACCTGAGCTGAAGTTGGACACTTAACTGAGCCACCCAGGCGCCCCTAAAGTGAGGCTATTTATAATGTGTGTGTGTTGGGGGGGAGGGTGTATGTTTATGTATTTTGAGGATGGGGAAGGGGCAGAGAGGAGAGAGAGAATCCCAAGCAGGCTCTGTGCTGTCAACACAGAGGGGCTTGAATTCATGAACTGTGAGATCATGACCTTAGCCGAAACCAAGAGTTGGATGCTTAACCGACTGAGCCACCCAGGTGCCCCAGTATATGGTTTTTTTTTTAAAGTAAACTCTACCCGTAATGCCCAGTGTGGGGCTTAAACTCACAACCCTGAGATCAAGAGTCACATGGTGTACTAACTGAGCCAGCCAGGCACCCCATGATTATTTTTGTCTTTAAATTGTGGAAATAATTGATGTGTTTGCCTACTGGGTATTGTCCGAGTCCCTATTATCTTTCCAAATTAAAAAAAAAAAATTATGACTTCCAAAATATATTTAGCTGAAAACAAGGGGCTATGGATCTGTATTTGTTTTGTTGTTGATAGTTCCTTGTTACATGGATTCTTGTTGAGATAAACCCAAGGGAGTTGAGTTTTTGTATTGGGCCTTCATTGGACAGCTGATTTCCATACTGTTCTTTGTTTTTCAAAAGGACATTGCTGTGCCACCCCTTTATTAATATTGGGGAAGGAGTTTTCTCTCGCTCTTTAAAAGAGTTGAGAATTGGGGCGCCTGGGTGGCTCAGTTGGTTAAGTGTCCGACTTCAGCTCAGGTCACGATCTCACGGTCCGTGAGTTCGAGCCCCACGTCGGGCTCTGGGCTGATGGCTCAGAGCCTGGAGCCTGCTTCGGATTCTGTCTCCCTTTCTCTCTGCCCCTCCCCCATTCATGCTCTGTCTCTCTCTGTCTCAAAAATAAATAAACGTTAAAAAAAAAAAAAGAATTCTTTATGGTTTCTTTCTTTTTCTCTTCAATTACTGTTTTTGAAAATTTGTAAACCTACTAAATGATTGTGTGAATAGTATTATGAACACTCATATACCTTTAACTACATCGGTGGTTCTCAAAGGGTTATTTATATATCCCTGGGGGTCCCCAAGACCTTTTAAGGGAATCTGCAAGGTTAGAACTATTTTCATAATAATAATTCTAAGTTATCATTTGCCTATTTCACCGTGATGACGTTTGTATTGATGATGCAAAAGCAGTCAATGGTGCTGTTGGTGTCTTAGCACAAATCAAGGTAGTGGTATCAAACTGTATTAGTAATAATTATGTTTGCAGCACACTTGCAGTAAAACAAAATTTCTAGTTTCATTTGAGAATGTCCTTGGGGCACCTGGCTGGTTCAGTCAGTAGAAATGCGACTCTTGATCTCAGAATTGTAAGTTTGAGCTCCATGTTGGGTGCAGAGATTAGTGAAAAATAAAATCTTAAAAAAAAAAAAGTCCTTGAAGCAGTAAAAGTTACTAATTTTATTAAATTTTGATTCTTGAATACACATCTTTTTAGTGTTCCATTTGATGAAATGGGGAGTTCTATGAAATATTTCTGCATATCAGGATATAGCGTTTATTTGAGGATAAACACTGGTTTATTGTTTGAGTTGCAACTAAACTAACCTCTTCTTTCATGACATCATTTTTACTTGAAAGAATGAGTGACACACTGGTTACTCAGTTTTGGGTATTTGGGAGACATTTTTTGGAAATGAATGAAATTAAGTTTGTCACTTCAGGGAAAACAACTGACAATATCTATTGCCAGTGATAAAACTCAGACTTTAAAGCAAAAGTTAGAATTTTGTGTTACTTACATCTTTCACTATGAGCTTGTCAACTTCCCAATGCTCAAGTCTTTTTTGACGAGTTTGGAGTTTGGTGGCAATAGTAATGATAGTGAATTTTTGAGATTATATAATGGAATGTGTCAGTATTTAAGAAGATCTGCCTGTTAACTTAGTGAACTAGTATTTGCCAAATTATCAAGGCATGATTTTATAAAATCACACTTGGGTAAAAGATCTATTCACAGTGCAAAATAGACCAATGGATTTTAATATAACAGAGTATGAAAAATTGATGTGGCTTCAGATTCCACCTTACAACTGGCCTGTGAGAAACTACTACTTGTCAAGTTATGGTGTCATGGTATCTTATATGGTATCATATAAGAATATCTCTAATCCTCTTAAAAGGCTATTAAGGCACTCCTTTTTCAAGTGCATATTGTGTAAAGTTGTATTTTCTTCTCATACTTCAAACAAAATACGATGTTATAATGCACGGACGCAGAAGCAGGTATGGTACTGCAACAACAGATGTTAAAGAGATTTGCCAAAGTGCAAAAACCAATGCCGCTCTTCTCATTAAAGTTTTTGGTCTTGGAGAATTACTTTTCATAAAAATATGTTACTTAGGGTAACCTATAATGAGTTTATATAATTTGAAAATTAATACATTTTAAAATTTTCTCTGTTTTCTTATATGGCGAATACAGATAGATATAACTCATACACACAAAAGCCCTTTGGGGGTCTTCAGTAATTTTTTTATTTTTATTTTTATTTTGGAGAGAGCACAAGAGAGAGCAAGGGAGAGGGGCAGAGGGAGAGAGAGAATCCCATGCTGAGCATGGAGCCCAGTGCGGGGCTCAGTCTCACAACCTTGGGATCATGATTCAAGCCACAATCAAGAGTCAGATGCTCAATAGACTGAGCCACCTAGGCCTCCCTTTCAGTAATTTTTAAGAGTGCAAAGGAGTCCTGAGATCAAAAAGTTTGAGAACTACTGGCCCAGGTTCATGATTAATATTTAAGTCATATTTGCTTTTTCCATTTGTTTAATTTGTTTTTCTGAAACTTTTGAAAGCAAGTTGCAAACATCATAATCTGTATCCCCTATATAATTCTGCATTCAACATTGATACACCAGTGTTTAATGTTAGTTCATGTTCAGATATCCCAGTTGTTTCAGAAGTGTTCTTTATAGCTTCCCCTCCCCTTTAGAATCCACTTCAAGGATTTCTTGTTACATTTGGTCCACGTGTCCCTTTTAATCTAGAGCAGGGATTGGCAAATTGTTTTCTGTAAAGGACCACATAGTGAATATTTTTTGGCTTTGTGGGCAATACTATTTCTTTAAGAGGAAAGCACCCATAGATAGTGTGTAAATGAATGGGTATGGCTGTACTCCAGTAAAACTTTAGTTTGAAGATCCCTTACCTAGAAAATCTCTACTCTTTTGTGTATGTGCGTGTCTTTAATAACACTTTCTCTTTTGAAGAGTCTAGGCCAGTTGTAATGTCCTATAAGTTGGATTTGTCTAATTGTTCTCTCATGCTTAGATATAGGGTAAACGCTGTGAAGTTCTCCTTGTATCATATTGAGAGACATGATGTTAGTCTGCTCCATTATTGTTGATGGCAAAATTTCACCTTTTCACTAAAAAGGTACTTACTCCCCTTTGTAAGTAATCTGTGGGGTGAGTTTGAGACATTGTGAATATCTTATTCTCCTACCAGATGTTTTTTTAGCATACACTGATGATCCTTGCCTGAATCAGTTATTACATTGGTGGTGTTGGTATAGTTCTTAACATCTACTTAACAATAGCAATAAAAAAACAAATTATATTTTTAGAATAGTACTCCTGAGCTTATTTAGAAAGCCCTATTAATATATATTGTTACTGTGCTCTGTAGTTTAGTTTCCCATTGTAGACTCTCTCCCTGGGAGTGTGAGGCTGAAAGATTGGGTCTGCATGTGTTGTACTGAACAGCTGCCCTCTAGAAGCAGGGTTCCAAAATATGGTGTCTTCTTCTGAGCCCAAGTCTGCTTAAGAAGGGACCTGGCCTATTCTGGACTGGAAGTCGTCTTTACCATGGCTAGTTTTACTTGTTCCTTACCCGTGTTGTCAATATTTCTTCTGCTTTACTGTTTCAATTTGTGGATCCTATAGTATTGTCTGGATCAATTTTTGCCTAATTATATGTTAAAGGCTGTGCTGAAAACCAAGTAGTTACAGCTTAGAAAAATGTATGTATTTAATTTTTTAAGAGGAACATTTCCCCTACTACCTTCTTATGAAAAATTTTGAAACTTACTGAAGAAAACTAAAACACCTTTTAGCTGGATTCAGTAATTGTGAACTTTTTGCCTTATTGTACTTACGTAGTTTATATGTATATCTGTATATACGTATCCATTTTTTCTTAACTGTTTGAAAACCTGCAGATATGTAACCCCCTAGAATAAAGGCAATCTACTAGATAACTACCATATCGTTATATCACACCTGAAAAAATTATGTTCCTAATATATCAGTTCATATTGACATGTTTCCAGATTTCTCAAGATTGTCTTTTATAGTTCTTTCAGAAATACTCTCTTGAAGAATGGTAATAGATGAGAGATGGACATACAGTTGAGCAGTGAAGCAGTGAAGTGAGCAGTGAAACAGTGGTTTGTGATACAGAAATAACTATAACTTTATATGGTGCTCTGCAGGTAGCTGCACTTAGTTGCATTTCATTGGTCAACAAAATTAAGTCATCTGATTGTAGGGGAGGAGGTTCAGGGCTTCTTTAGCTTATAGTGGAGTGTTGGAACTTTCAGAATATCCATGCACATGATAAATTGAAAACATAAGAAATTAGAATGATGCCTAGCCTAGTGCCTGGCTTATAGTAGCTACTTAATATTTGTTGATTTAATTAAAGTTGTAATTGGAAGTGTGTGTCAGAAGATTATAACTGAACATTGATTTCAGTGCATTTCAGTATATTTAGTCTGTTAGGTGTTGTGGGAGATGAAATAGGAAACAGTATTTATGCTCTTGTGGAGGACTATAGTATTAGGTGAGAGGAAACAAACACTTTTTTGGGGTAATATTTATGGACTATTTTCTGTATGCCGGGTAGTATTCTCGGCATTGGGATACAGTGCTCAACAACACTGACAAAATTCTTGCCTGCATGGAGCTTACATGCTAGTCAAGAGAGACCACATATCAGCATATCAAGAGAATGATTTCAGATAGAGAAAATAGAAGTTTGATACAGTAGGTAGTAATAGGAGGTGAAGAGTATAGCTTTAGCTAGCATTGTCAGGGGAAGCATTTGTGAGGAAGTGACACTGAACTTGACAAGTCGTGAGGAGATAATAGCTATGGGAAGATCTGGGGGAAGGCAGAGGAAACTACAAGTAGAGAGATCCTAAGGTTTATTAAAAAAAAGTTTTTTTTTAAATGTTTATTTTTGAGAGAGACGGAGACAGAATGCAAGTGGGCTAGGGGCAGAGAGAGAGGGAGACACAGAATCTGAAGGAGGCTCCAGGCTCCGAGCTGTCAGCACAGAGCCTGACGTGGGGCTCGAACTCACGAGCTGTGAGATCATGACCTGAGCTGAATTTGGGTGCTCAACTGACTGAGTCACCCAGGCACCCCCACAGATCCTAAGGTTTTGATGAGCTGGCTATTGTGAGGACTTAAGGAGGCCAGTATGTATGGAGGAGCAGAGTGAGAAGGATCAGAGAGAATGGCAGAAGAATATGACAGGAGATGAAGCAGGACAGGAAGGCAGTGACCAAGTTGTGTAAGGTTTTTATTTATTTTAAGTGATTGGAAACCATTGAGAAATACAAACTGTACTCCATCAAATATCTGAAGGATTCAGATCATTGGTAAAGAGCTCAGTTTTAACTATAACTTGGTGTATCCTGAGGCTACTCCCCTCTCCTTTCCTCTTGCTTTTTTCCTTAAACAGGTCTTTATTGAATAACTGTTATATTCATAACATAGTACTGGTGGGAGTATAAAGGAAAGACAAATCTATACTAACCTTAAGGACTTTACATAATAGTTGGAGTAATATCGTCTAAACACAAAAAATGAGTGTATTGGATAAGAGAACAGTACCTCCATCTTGGTAGTACATGCTTATATGCTAGATGGCAGTTCAAGAAGGGAAGACTTTTTTTTTTTAATGTTTATTTTTGAGAGAGAGAGCAGGGGGCAGAGAGAGAGGGAGAGGGAGAGAGAAAGAATCCCAAGCAGGCTCCATGCTATCAGTGCAGAGCCTGATGCAGGGCTCTGACTCACAAACTGTGAGATCATGACCTGAGCCGAAATCAAGAGTCAGACACTTAACTGACTGAGCCACCCAGGCACCCGAAGAGGGGAAGAATTAATGAGTAGTGGGTATGGAAGAGTTCCATTGAAGAGGACATGACATTGAATTGTTTCTTGAACAGATTTGATGAGATGGAAGAGATGGCAGCCATTCCGGGCAGGGAGATGTCCAGGCAAAGGTATTGCATGAAGGAATTTGTCCTCAGGAAATAATGAGTAGGTCTGTCTGTCCAGGGAAAGAAAAAGATAATGGCTGACATGCCTGGGCCTTGAGTGACAATCTGAGGAATTTAGACTTTAGTCTGTAGTTGTAATGGGTGCTCCTCTTATATTCTTATTTGTGCATTTGTCTCTGGTATTCTGAATCTGTTAATCAACTAATACTTATTGCTATTATGTGCATTGTATTCTTTGAAATTCTAACAGCATTGATCACTTGCAGATGTGAAATTGTAATTCTGGCACATGGTTTGTATGCAGATACAGAAACATGCAGAAAACAGTGGACAAGGAAAACACATTTTTTTTTTCTTTAAGTTTATTTATTTAATTTTGAGAAAGAGGGAGAGGGAGAGAGCGAGCATGAACGGTGGAAGGGCAGAGACAGAGGGAGAGAGAGAATCCCAGGCAGGCCCCGTGCTGTCGGCACAGAGCCTGATGAGGGGCTTGATCTCACAAATCATGAGATTATGACCTGAAACCAAAATCAAGAGTTGGATGCTTAACTGACTGAGCCACCCAGGTGTCCTGAAAACAAATTCTTCTAAGTGATCTTCCTTCCTTGGGAAAGTTTGATGGGGTGGGAGTTGTATCACTAGTAGGCACTGAGTAGTTGGAGGATTTTGTTATAGAGAGATGGATTGGGGGAAAATGTTGAAACTATAAGAAAGGCTATGCTGATTTAGAATGTGTTGCAAGATTCTAAATCTCGTCATCTTTATAATCTGGATTTTGATAAGGCAGTGGTCACTTATGTTTAAAGGTTGAAAATAAGAGAATGTGAGCTTTACTGGTGAGGTTTTCTTATTTTGATCATTACTTAAAATGCAACTACCTACACATAACAATCCCAGTAGCTCCTTAACTAATTAACTCACTCTCTGTTTCACCTACCCAAACCACACTGGTTTAAGAAAGATTTGATCATTTCTTACAATCTTATCAATGTCATTGATAAATACTTTATTGCGTTAATTAGGACTCATGTCATGTAGTCTTTTATTTAAGATTATTGAGAGTTTTTTCTGCATTCTGCTTATTTTCTATTTAGCTTATGGAGGACTAAGCCATATAGGTTTATGCTGATAGTGTTTATTGGCTGTCCCTAAGAGTCAGAGCTTTTATAGCTGGAAGAAATCATCTGGATTCTTGTTTTAATCACCCTGGTTTATAGATCTGACTTATCCGAATGGGTAAGTGCCTTAGCACGAAAGGAGGAATTATCTGGATATAGAGGAACCCAGGCTTCCCTTCCCTCTCCCCTCTATACCTTATGGTGGGATCATTCATGGTTCTTCTCAAAACAAAACAACATATTGATGTTTATATCCCAGTTCTCTGCCATTGAGAGACTTAATAATGCAGTTGGAGAAATAGGACTTAATACATAAAAAGATTAATAATGGGTAAGCCACATCCTTTCCTTTTTTTAAAAAAATTATTTATTTTTTAATTTCCATCCAAGTTAGTTAGCATATTGTGCAACAGTGATTTCAGGAGTAGATTCCTTAATGCCCTTTACCTATTTAGCCCATCTCCCCTCCCACAACCCCTCCTGTAACCTTCTGTTTGTTCTCTGTATTTAAGAGTCTCTTATGTTTTTGTCCCCCTCCCCTGTTTTTATATTATTTTTGCTTCCCTTCCCTTATGTTCATCTGTTTTGTGTCTTAAATTCCTCAAATGAGTAAAGTCATATGATATTGGTCTTTCTCTAACTTCGCTTAGCATAATACCCTCTAGTTCCATCCTTGTAACTGCAAATGGCAAGATTTCATTCTTTCTGACTGCCGAATACTACTTCATTGTGTGTGTGTGTGTGTGTGTGCGTGTGCGTGTGTGTGTGTATACACACACCACATCTTCTTTATCCATTCTTCCGTCGATAGACATTTGGACTCTTTCCATACTTTGGCTATTATTGATAGTGCTGCTGTAAACATTGGGGTGCATATGCCCCTTTGAAACAGCACACCAGAATCCCTTGGATAGGATACCTAGTAGTGTAATTGCTGGGTCATAGGGTAGTTTTATTTTTAATTTTTTTGAGGAACCTCCATACTGTTTTCCAGAGTGGCTGCACCAGTTTGCATTCCCATCAGCAGTGCAAAGGAAATCCTCTTTCTCTGCATCCTTGGCCAATATCTGTTGTTGCCTGAGTTGTTAATGTTAGCCATTCTGACAGGTGTAAGGTGGTATCTCATGGTGGTTTTGATTTGTATTTCCCTGATGATGAGTGATGTTGAGCATTTTTTCATGTGTCGGTTGGCCATCTGGATGTTGTCTTTGGAGAAGTGTCTATTCATGTCTTTTGCCCGTTTCTTCACTGGATTATTGTTTTTTGGGTGTTGAGTTTGATAGGTTCTTTATAGATTTTGGAGGAAGTTTATTTATTTTATAACTTCACCTATTTTCCCACCCTTCTCCCCTCTGTTAACCAATCACTAGTTTGTTGTCTGTATTTATGAATCTGTTTCACTTTTTGTTGTTTGTTTTATTTTTTGGATTCCATATATAAGTGAAATCACATGGTATTTGTCTTTCTCTGACTTACTTAGCATAGTACTCTCTAGGTCATATCCTTCTTTTCTTAAAGTTTAAGACTAGTTGGAGTTTAGTGCTCCCACACGTAGTGGAACTTTTAATAATGCTGGCCTTATAGATGGCATCTTATATCAGATTTTTATTCTGCTATCAAGGTTCACATTACACTAATAATTATCTCTGTATAATGCTTTATACTTTATGAAGTATTTTTATAAGCATTATCACATTCAAATTTTAGTGCACCACTGTTAGGTGGCTCTTTTATAGCTGAAACTTAAACTCAGATTTTACTTCATGTCCTCCTAATGTACTAAACAACACTGCTTCTGTGATTTCACTTGCTTTATATCCAGATTTCCATAGTAATGAATTATGTTTTGATAGGTTCCATTTTGGAATAACCTCAAAAATTTTTTAAACTGGAAAAGCTATGTTTTCCATTACTTATTATTCAAAGGGAGTTGAATGAACTTTTTTTTTTTTTTTTTTTTTTTTTTTACACACTAAAGTTGGACTGAAGAATTTGATCTTAGGCAGCTTCTTGAGTTTGAGTTAACATAGCCTATTTAACTATTATGAATTCAGGAAACATTTATCAAATGTTGTGCCAGGCTTAGTGCAGGGGATGGGAGATGGGGAGAGCCTTAGGAATGAAAGTGTTAAAATGAAAAAAGAGCAAGAATTTGAAGTCAGGTAGACCTGAATTCCGATCCCAGTGTGCTATGTATTTATTAGTTGCAAATTATTTAACTCCTTGGAGCTTCAAATTCCTAATCTATAAAATGGGGATAATAATACCTATTTTGTAGGATTGTTTTAAAGATTAGGGTGATGTATATGAAGCACTTAGTATAGTATGTGTTTTATAAGTCATTGCCCCTAAGCGAATGAATTGACAGATGTATGTGGTGAGAGTTAGCTGCGTCTTGACAGGAAGTGTTTGGCTGACCTAATGCAGAATTGAGTGAAGGGATTTTTGGCTGCCAATGTAGTATGTTCTGCTTTTGTTGAAACTTGCAGCTCTCACACTGGTGTTTGCCAGCATTGCATTTAACTTCTCACATAGTAGAAGCCAAGTCATTCCTGTGGAGTATAAGTCATTTGGAAACATCTGTGGGCTGGACCTTTAAACCTGTATTGCAGTTCAGTTAGGGGGAAAAATAATCTCATGTTATCATAGGGGAGTCAAAATCATGTGGTAGGGAACCTCTCTGAGTTGGCACCTAGATTCAGCTTCCTGAATGATGTAGTCATCTAAAGGATGACACTGGTGACAGTGCATATGCTAGGCAAACTGAATGGAATGAAAGACTGAGAACTTATTTTGAATTTTTCTGAAATGGTGCTTTATTAATTTGTAAACATTTATTAAGCACCTACTATGTACCAGATATGTTCTGGGTGCTAGGAATACAGTGTTAGTGTTGGGAAGTCCCCTCCCCCCCCTTTTTAAAAATTATTTTTCAGTGTTTGCTTATTTTTGAGAGAGAGAAAGAGAGACAGAGCACAATTGGGGGAGAAGCAGAGAAAGAGGGAGACACAGAATCTGAAGCAGGCTCCAGGCTCTGAGCTGTCAGCACAGAGCCCAGTGTGAGGCTTGAACCCACAGACCGTGAGATCATGACCTGAGCCGAAGTCAGACGCTTAAACTGAATGACCCAGGTGTCCCAGGAAAGCCCCTTTTATAATAGAGCTCATGTTCTAGTAGGGGAGAGTGTAAGTAAATATAAAATATAATGAATCTCAGGTAATGTTAAGTACCATGAAGAGAAATAAATCAGGAGAAGCAAGAACTAAGTTAAGGAAGGGGTGCTTATTTTTAGAGAGGATCTCACTTTACATAGGATGGAATGGAAGACTTTTCTGAGACATAATAAAAACACAGCCCAGAATGAAACCACTGAGTGACCATGCAAGAAAAGGAGCCCAACCAGTGTGTTTGAGTAACCTTTAGAAGAGTCTTTGGTATGAGGAGTGGAGGTAGCACTGACTTCAAAAGTTGCTTTATGGGAACGCAAGCTGGTGCAGCCACTCTGGAAAACAGTCTGGAGGTTCCTCGAAAAACTAAAAATAGAACTACCCTACGACCCAGCAATTGCACTACTAGGGATTTATCCACGGGATACAGGTGTGCTGTTTTGAAGGGACACATGCACCCCCATGTTTATAGCCGCACTATCAACAATAGCCAAAGTATGGAAAGAGCCCAAATGTCCATCGACAGATGAATGGATAAAGAAGATGTGGGAGATATATATATATATATATACGTATATATATATATATATATATATATATATATATACGTATATATATATACATATATACATACATACATACAATGGAGTATTACTCGGCAATCAATAAGAATGAAATCTTGCCATTTGCAACTACGTGGATGGAACTGGAGGGTATTATGCTAAGTGAAATTAGTCAGAGAAAGACAAAAATCATATGACTTCACTCATATGAGGACTTTAAGAGACAAAACAGATGAACATAAGGGAAGGGAAACAAAAATAATATAAAAACAGGGAGGGGGACAAAACAGAAGAAACTCATAAATATGGAGAACAAACTGAGGGTTACTGGAGGGGATGTGGGAGGGGGGATGGGCTAAATGGGTAAGGGGCACTGAGGAATCCAGTCCGGAAATCATTGTTGCACTAAAAGCTAACTAATTTGGATGTAAATTAAAAAAAAAAAAAAAAAAAAAAAAGATTAAAAAAAAAAAGCATTGTTAAAAAAAAAGTTGCTTTAGGAGGTGGAAGGGAGGATTACCTGGTTTAAAGTGCTTGAAAAACATTAAAAAAAAAAAAGGGGGGGGGGGGCGCCTGGGTGGCTCAGTCGGTTGGGCGTCCAACTTCAGCTCAGGTCATGATCTCACAGTCCGTGAGTTTGAGCCCCGCGTCAGGCTCTGTGCTGACAGCTCAGAACCTGGAGCCTGCTTCGGATTCTGTGTCTCCCTCTCTCTCTGCCCTTCCCCTGTTCATGCTCTGTCTCTCTCTGTCTCAAAAATAAATAAAAACATTAAAAAAAAAAAAAAGTAAAGTGCTTGAAATCAGCCCATATTGATTCTCAGTATGGGAGGGAGTGAGTCTGGTACTGTTGAAAATTGACCTGGCATCTTTGGAACACATACTGTAGGTTACGCCACCCAGAAAATGTACATTTAGGTGTCCTGGAGACCTAACAATATCCTTTTTCATCATGGTTTTTTAAGAAGCATAGTCTTTGAACCTTCTGCATCAGAATACAAATGCAAATCTATGGACTCCACAACAGATCCAGTTAATGAGAATATTCAAGGATGGTGCCTGGGAATCTGCAGTTTTAACAAGTAATTCCATATCCATAATGAGGTTTGAAAATTACTGTTTGTAATCTTGTTGATAGAAATCGTCTTTATCCCAGGCTTAGTGGGTCGGGCAGGCAAGTACTTGCTTATTTAAAATTCATTACTTTTCATAATTTACATTGGAGCTTGCATTTCCTTTTGCATCAGTTCAGTTGTTGTCTTTAATCTCTGATATACTGTAGCCTTTATATTAAGATGTGTTGTTGATGAGCCAGCAGAAAACCAAATTCTGGTCTTCTCTGCTTATATTATATGGCATTTTCACCATCAGCCACATCTCTGGGAAGGAGCGGTCTCTGAAAGAATGTGGCATTGGCTATGTCAACTTAGATGCTATAGAAAAAGCTTGCTTATGCTCAATTGGTTTTTTCTTTTTTTTTTTTTGGTTTTCTACTAATTGAAACGTCTAGTTATTTACTTGTGACTAGATTTTTAAATTTTTTAATAGGTCTTTTAACATGCAAAATGCTAAATCAAAGAAAAAATAGAGAATGCAGATAATGAGAAAGTGTTTAGTATATTTAGTGGTAGACAATAAATATTCAGTTTGATTTCACTGGAGAGGATGGAAACAATCAGTAGTGGCAGATTTAAACCATCTGTAGATGGTCAGACCAGATCCTTAAAGGCGTCACAGCCAACATTCTAGTGGGCACACTGTTAAAGACAGCATGCACTCTTTCCCCCATGTTTAATTTTAGTGGTACCATTGATGTTCACTGTCAGGTTATGGGAAGGCTAGAGTAGCTAGGAAGCCTATTTGCCAGGGCCAGGCTGGTGGCCAAACTTACGACTTTTGTACCTTGCCTTTTGGGTACTATCATGGCTAGTGTCTTCCTTTATTAGGGGCCTCTTGCAAAGAGGTTGAGCCTTTTAGAACTTGAAAGGGCCTTAGAATGAATGAAAGTCTTTATTTTTTTATTTTACCATTAAACCAAGATTCAGATAATTGAGATTTTCTCCAAGACCTAGATACTAGACACTAGAATATGAAGTCTAGTAATGTAGTTTCCTTCATTAGGGTCATCCAATTGAGTCATCTTTTTAAAACATGTCCCTTCCCCCAAGGGTTGTTATCTTTCTGCTTAAGGGTTCTTGTAGTCATTTTATCTTAGCAGTTGGTTGTTTTTGACTTTGCCTGACCCGTGATTGGGAGGCCTGGTTAAGGTGTGAGTGGGAATTTATATCTTGCTTCATAGTAAAAATTATGTAATGTTCAAGAGAAAAGCTTTTGAGGGGCACCTGGGTTGCTCAGTCGGTTAAGCATCCTACTCTTGATTTTGGCTCAGGTCATGATCTCATGGTTGTGAGATCCAGCACCGTGTCAGACTCTGCCTGGGCATGGAGGCTGCTTGAGATTCTCTCCCTCAGTCCCTCCTCTGTACTCTCTCTCTCTTTCTCTCTCTCTCTCTCTCTCTCTCTCACGCAAAATAAAATAGAAAAGCTCCTAAAATTAAGGCATATGGAGGAACAGAAACAGTCCCTGAGGCACACTACAAAGCAACAGAGGAGGAGGAGAGTTCACAGAGTTGATCTCTGCTTGGAACCATGTATTTACTTTCCTTTCCCTCCCTTTCTTTAACTGCTGGACTTCCATAAACTCAGTCTTATGAAGAGGAATGGTGTGGCTTAAGAGGTTTGAGTTGGGATTCTGGACACCTAGCTTTTAGGTCCAGTTTTGCTCCAAGCCTCCATTTTCCTCTCTTTGGACCTTATTTTCTCCATCTTTAAAATGAAAGGCTGGATTATTGATCCTCAAAGATGTTTTTAGCTCTGATATTCTTTGATTTCATGAATGCTGAAAGGTTCTGATGCTCTGATGAAGGGCCACAGCTTGCAGTTTGCTCTGACACAGTATAGATGCTGCATTGAAACTTTACCACAGTGTACCTTGGGTAGTCTCAGGCTAATTTTTCTTTTTCAGGAGGAATATTTCTGAGAGTCTGGATTCTATAGATAAGTGAGTTTTGTTTTTGTTTTTATTTTTAAAGAGAATGTGAAAGGTTAAAAATAAGAGTGAAAGAAGACTTTAAAGTTGGATCTGTGGAGAATATATTAATGTGTATCCCAAGTAACTGTTGTAGAATAGCAGATGCTTTGTTCAGTCTGTGTAAGGTGGCATAGTATTGTGGCATTCTCTTGATGCTGTTGCAGAGAACAAGGGGCTATAAGGAAGTTCAAAGTCCACATAGTTTCCACCTTTGGAAAAGGTGTGCCTGCTTACCTCAGGACCCAACAGGTGGGAGAGCTACTGAGGACACGGTTTCTAGCTTCCTTAGAACTCCCACTCCTGGTGGAAAGATTTGAGCCCCTCTCTCAGCTCTGTGGGACCAGAAAATCTGCACTTGAAGCTTGGCTTGTTTGGCTTAAATGATGGGAGTTTGTTCCCCCTGAAAATGTCACTGCAACCCCAGGACAGCTTAATGATTCTTGTAGGTTACTCAGAACTCATTGGGTATGATTCTGTCCCAGAGCAGGCTTGATGGCTGTGTTGTAAGGAGATAAGGCCAGATACAGTCTGGCTTTTTACTGGAAACCATTCACCTTCGTGCTTTATTCTTCTCAGTGGGTGGGGTTCCCTCCATTCCTGCCTGAATGAAAAGCCTTTAGCTGACTTCCTGATCATGCCCTGTCTTGTCCTTCATTTTTTCTTTGCTTTTCATTATTATTTGCTGCAGCTCAACCCATCTTCTAGTTGTGGCTTTACACAAGGCAGGAACCTCTAACCTTTGTAAATGTTTGTAACTGGAAAGAAACTAAAAGTTTGAGTTAGGAGAAAGGAGTTTAGGTCTCTTATGCTGTGTTCACGGGATTAGGGTGAGGAGTTGGGAAGGTCGGAGAGGTGAGGAGACTTGATCCAAGAAAACACTCTAGATGAAGATGAAGTAGTTGAGGAAATGGAAGTTTGGGTTGCTGACAGGGCAGAAAAAACTTGAGGAATGCTCCCTATTTGATAAATAGGTTATTTTTAGTTGCAGAAAAAGAGTAGTCTCACCAGCATAGTGGAATCTTGCAGTCATGTTTGTAACTTTAATCAGTTTAGGCTATGCCAGAAAAGTGTCAGGTGACATGCTAATTTCCTCCAACTTTTAGTTCTGTCTGGCTGAACTCCAGCAGTCCTATGGCCTGCAGGGCCTCAGGGCATGTGAGTGGAGGGTAATTGGGGGGAGGGGGCCAGCTGCTGCTGTTTGAGATGCTCCTCAAGGCGAAAGAACCTGTGTGCTAGGCCCCTGTTCTGATGCATGTACTGGGGCTCTAGGTCTCTGGTGCTTAAATCCAGAGTGTTCCCTTGTGGGACCCCAACATGACCTTGGGTGGAACTGCCTTAGAATCTGATTTGCTATTTTTCCAATTAACTCTGTGTTCTGTGCCCATCTTTCTTGGTCCTTGGTCCTTGAGTTTTAATGAATTTTAAGCTCCTAGTTAACATTATTCAGCACACTTTGATTTAGTTTCCACTAAAATGTGTGCCTGGCATTACTGTGGTGCCAAGTGCCCTTTGATCTTTGTTTCTTAGAGACTCTAGATTCTCTATGTGTTGTTCTGTTGAAGAATATCAACTTGTTAATTAATTAAAGTATTTTAATTTTTAATTTTGGGAAAGACTTTATATCAATTACTAGGACAGAAAAACATGTTTAGTGGTGTGATTTGGGGTACTATGTACTTATTTATAGGAGCTGGACCTTCCTAACTGGAAGATATGACCTTTGCCTTTGTAAGAATTTACAGTGGTGTGGAGAAAATGATAGTACAAATTATTGAAGAAAATATTGAAGCAAGTACAGACTGAATCATCTGTGCATAACAAATACCCTGAGTGCTGCAGAGTTCTCTGGTCAGTAAGTAGGGTTTAGAGCTTGCTTGTTGGAGCAAGTTTTAGTCTTGTTTCTTTTTAGCTTTATACACAAAGAGGTTAGACAGCAACTTTTGAGTGTGGGTTTCTGTAGTCTTGGGATTTTTCTCCCTGTGCTGGTCTTATTTTTTGCTTAAAACATAATAAAAGTAATCTGTGTAACTGAGTCTCATGGGTACAAGGAAAACCTAAGAGGTAGTTAGCTTAATAAAAGCAGCTAGTGAACTGATGGATCCATCTTATTTGGGGAGGCTGGGGGAAGAGAACTGGTGATGTTTCTCCTGGGTGCTGAAGAAAGGGGCCGCCTACAAAAGCCTTTCTTTAGAAGCTTTCAGCTTGCCTTAGAGTAGCAAATTATTTAAAATACGAGCCTCCGTTTCCTCACATTTTAAAATGGGTTTGATAGTATCTCCTCATAGAGTTGTGAGAATTGAGTGGATGGGAGTGAAAGTGATTTGAAGTATGAAATAATGTGTAAGCATTAGATATTATTATTCATTATATTATTTAGGGAGGAGGAGGCATGGACTTTTGAGGCCTCTGGCAGGACATCTTTGGGGAGCCTTTCTGATGATTTTGGGCATCCTGGAATCTGGACTTCTTTTAGTTGGTGTTAGTAAAGAAAATAATATTACTCAATGTTATTTAAAGGTATACATGTGGGAGATGAATTGTTCTTTTTTATGTATACATACCTATACTTATAAGAATATAAATAGAAGCACTCCTCATAGTGTTCAGCTATGTAGCCATTGAACATTTACCGAACTATTACTATGTGCCAAGTTCTATGCATGTCCTTGGATTTGGAGATGAAATACATAATCTTGGCCTTTTAAGAGCTCACAGTTTGGTGGGGGGATATAAAGAAGTAGATAATTACAATACAGGATGGTAAGTGCTGTCTGTGTTAGAGGGAAACCTACGGTCTTTTAAAAGGGCCTGTTCTTACTTGATTCCTCTCACCTTCTTCTCCAGACTTTGTTTAAAAGCTGTACGAGATCATAGGGAGGCCTGGAGAGATAAAGCAGTTTGCCTAAGGTCATACCCCATAGCTCGTTGGTGGTAAAGCTGGAATTAAAATGAGTTGTCATATTCAGCCTTTTGCAGCTTTGTTCTTAGCTCCATCAGCACTGACCTCAACTTTTCCTCCCTTGCCGTAGATTCCTACTCTTTTCAAAGGGATAACTCTCTCCCTCCTCTCTGCTCCACCATCTTTTCAAGCTTCAGTTCTTATTACCTTATCTCACAGGTACTATTGAACTGGAAGTAGGAAGACTTGGGAGGCTTAACTTTGAGCTTGCTGAGGTAGAATGGTTCTTTGTATTGGCTGCACATTAGAATTGCTTACAGAGCTTTTATAAAATACTGATACCTAGGATTCTGATTTTTACTCCCATTATTTGTTCATTATTGAGATATAGCTACAGTAAATTATACAGATTTTTCAGTAAAATACTCAATGAATTTTTATGTATGTATGCTGTCATGTAAAGACTACTCACATCAAGATATGCATCAGGTCAAGATAGAGAACATTTCCAGAATTCCAGAAGGCTCCCTCGTGCTTCTTCCTCATCGGTACTGGCTACCCAAGTAACTAGTTATTCTGACTTCTATCTCCATTGATAAGTTTTGTCTATTTTTGAGTTTCATGTAATAGAACATAAATAGCCTCAGACTGCATGAACTATTTTGGGTCTGGCTGCTTTTGTCATCCATGTTGTATGTAGCAGTATGTAATGGTTCATTGTTTGGATGTATCACAGTTATTTATTCTACTGTTGATGGACATTTGGGATCTTACCAGTTTTGGCTATATGACAAAGCTGCCATGGACACTCTTAGTCTTATGTATATCTTTTGGTGAACATATGCACTCATTTCTCTTGGGTGTATACCTAGGAATAAGATTCTGGGTCATATGTTTAGCTCTGGTAGATATTGCTAGAGTTTGGTTGTACTAGGTGGTAGTATTCAAATTTTTTTTATTATGAAAAATTTTGGGGCGCCTGAGTGGCTCAGTTGGTTAAGCGTCCGACTTTGGCTCAGGTCATGATCTCACGGTCCATGAGTTCGAGCCCCGCGTCGGGCTCTGGGCTGACAGCTCAGAGCCTGGAGCCTGTTTCAGATTCTGTGTCTCCCTCTCTCTCCGCCCCTCCCTCATTCATGCTCTGTCTCAAAAATAAGTTAAAAAAAAAAAAATTCAAACATTCACAAAAGGAGAGAGGCTAATACAGTGAACCTACATGTATTTATATTCAGTAGTTTTCAAGATTTTGCTACATTTCCTTCAGTTCTTTTTAATGTGTTGAAGAATTTTAAACCAAATCCCAGAAATCATATCATTTTATACCTACACACTTTTTTATGCATCTTTAAATACATTTTCTCACATAACCATAATGCTATTATCAAATTTAAGAAAATTAACAAAACCTTAATAACATCTAGATAGGATCATAATCAGATTTCCTTGATTGTCTAAAAAATGTCTTTGCAGTTACTTTGTTAGGGTAAGGATCTGACCAGAACCCATACAGTACATTAAGTTGTTATGTTTCCTAAGTTTCTTTGTATTTCAAGTCCTTCCCCTGCTCCCACTTTTTCATATCATTGACTCATTGTAGAAATTCAGTCATTTATCAGATAAATGATATTTTTGAAAGCTCCTAGGTTTTTCCAATAATTAGCGTTGAAAACCTCCAGGAGTGTAAATCTTAGGACTGTTCTTTTAAAGAGAGGGTGAAAGGTAGGGGCTAGAATATAAATATAGTATGGGTGATTGAAGCTATCATAACAGATTAGAGCGTGGACCTCTTGTACAATAGAACTGGGATATGGTAGTAGCAGTGGTGGTGTACCCAGAGAAAGAGTGTGGGAACTAGTCACGAAGTTCTCTTTTGTCTATCCCAGTTTCACTTTGTTGTGTGAATTTTCTTGTTTAGTAGGAACTTCAAAGGTTGATTCTCTAATCTAAGAATCAGAGACTCTGACAAGAAAAAGCAGATATGATTTCTTTCCTGTTGAAGTTACTTTCTTGCAGAACTGTTGACCATGAGTTTTGTGTGTGTGTTTGTTTTTTTGTTTTTTAATTAGCTGAACACAGTGGGAAATTGGAAAATAGATCATTCACAGCAATTAAGATACTTAAGGCTTAATTAAAGAAAACTTTAAGAGGTAAGAAATTAAGTCTGTACACAGCATAGGGAGGAAATGTTAAAATACCTATCAAGGTGGGAGGCTGGGGTGTCCAAAGGCAGGCCACAATAAAGTGCAATAGGGGATGGTTTCCCACACCAGGAAGACCTATGGTGATTCCTTCTAGTTTGTGCCAAGCACCTTCTAGCAATTAGCTACCATTTCACTCCACCCTCTTTACCTATAAGGGCCAAATTGTCTAAATAATCTTACTTTAAGTAACTTATCAGATCTAAGTGCTCGACAGAATTTTTGTGGGAGAGTTGGTAATGTTGGTCACTGGCATGGACTGAAATGGTATATGCAGTGCAGAAAACCTAGGGAAGGTCAGAGTGGCTGTAGTGTAGTTAGATTGTGAGAACTAGAGGGGCCCTTGGACTTTAGGATTCTACCTACCCTTCTTCCCTTTCTTAGTTTTTTTTTGTTAGAGAAAATTTAAAATGTATACAAAAGGAAACTTCATGATGGGCTCCCATGTATCCACTCCCAGTTTCAATAGTTATGAAATCATGGCCAATCTTGTTTCATCTATACCCTACCCACTTAACCCCATTCTGTATTATTTTGAAGCAAATTCCAGACATTATATCATTTCATCTGTTGTAAGCATTTCATTATGTATCTCTAAAAGTTAAGGACTTCTTACAATTAAAAAAACCATAATTTTAATATCACATAAAAAACAAGAATTCTTTAATACCATCAAATATCCAGTCAGTCAAATTTTCATTTTCTCATCAATGATTCTGTTTTGTTTCTTACAGTTAGTCTGAATTAGGATCCAGTTAAGATCCATACATTGTGGCTGGTTGGTTTTATCTTTTTTTTAAAAAATTTTTTTTTTAAGGTTTATTCATTTTTCAGAGGCAGAGAGACAGAGCATGAACGGGGGAGGGGCAGAGAGAGAGGGAGACACAGAATCTGAAACAGGCTCCAGGCTCTTAGCTGTCAGCACAGAGCCTGACGTGGGACCTGAACTCACAGAAGGTGAGTTCATGACCTGAGCTGAAGTTGGATGCTCAACCGATTGAGCCACCCAGGCGCCCCTGGTTATATTTTTTTTAAGAATCTTTTAATCTTATAATCTCTCCATATCCCCTCCTTTTCTTTTTTTTTTTTTTTAAACATACAGGGTATGGTAGTTATATGTTGCTGCATAACAGAATTTAGCAGCATAAAACAATATACATTTATTATATCACAGTTTCTGTGGGATAGGAAGCCAGGCATGGCTTTAGCTGGGTCTCCTGCTTCAGGCTCTTAGCTGTAATCAAGATGTCAGCCATCAAGGTGTGACCGAAGAAGGGCTTGAAGTTCACTCAGTTGTTGGCAGGATTCAGGTCCTTGTGGGCAGTTAGACTGAGGGCCTCCATTCCTTACTGGTTGGTAGATGGAGGCCACCTTTAGTTCCTTGCCATATGGGCTTCTGTAGCACAGCAGCTAGCTTCATCAAAGCAAGCAAGAGATGGCAAAAGAGAGAAAGAGCCAGTAAGAAAGAATTCAGTCTTTTATAAGCTAATCTCAGAAATGACATCTCATAATTCTTGCCTATGTTCTCACTGTTAGACGCCAGTCTTGAGGCCCAGACCAAACTCAAGGGGAAGAGCCCACATAGAACATGGACACTAGGGGGTGGAGATCTTTGGGAGCCATTTTAGAAGACTGCCCATCTTCTAGAGATAAACTCTAGAGTCCAGGTCTGCTATCAATATATTTGCCTTTTTACCATATTTTTGGTGCCACTGGGGAGAACAAGGCCCCTCAACTCGCACATTTCATTTCCCTCCATCTGTGTGATAACTCCATTATGCAGTTTCCTTTTGTGACACTCTGATAAATGTCATGTTTGTATATGTCAATAACCAGAGCCAGTTGTTAAAAATCATAGGTAGGATAGGTTGATTGGGCTTTTTCACCTTGACCAAGAAATAAACCAGTCACTGGTCTTAAAAAAAATTATGTGTTTCACACTGTGCCAGGCCTATGGAGGTACAAAAAAAAGCATAGAAGAATAAGAGTTTATAGTTATTGTGTGGGATGGACAATAAGTGCAAAAAATGAGAAATTAGCGTTGAGTCAATCGGCCAATATTGTTTGGCGCACAAAGCTCTGTGTACAAAGCTCCATGTTAAGTGCTATGGAGAATATCAAACTCGGTAAGACAGCCTTTTGCTCTCTCCTTAGGGGATGATACAAAACAAAGTTATAATGCAAAGTAGACTGGGAATTGTGCAAGTAGAGATATGGACAAAGTACTTTGGGAGCAAAGGATGGAGAATCTTAGAATGTTAGAGTCAAAAAGGGCCCTTAGCATCAGGGCCAGTGGTCTTTACCATTTGGAGACTTGGAGCCATTTAGTCAGAGAAGTTTGAGTTCTTGCTAAGATAAGAGAATCAAGTGAAATTAGAATATAACTTTTTTAGCAGCTAGAGATGGGAGGACTTAAGTTGGAAACAGGTAGCCTTAGATCATAGAACAGACTACTCCAAGAATGTGGACTTTCTCAGTAACACACCTCAACTGGCCAAAGGTAGATTCTGCAGCTGCTCTGTGTACCTGTAATATAACCATAACCATGTTTTATAGTATACAAAGTACTTTCACATATATTATTTCATTTGGTCCTTACAGCCTTGGAGTCTGGATGTATTGTTATCTCTGTTTTACAAATGAGGAAATCCTACTCAGAGAATTATAATATCTATTAAGGATCACAGAACCAGTAAATTAGAGAGACAGGACTGGGTCTCAGGATTTCATTGCCCTGTGTTCTGCTCAGTATGTGTGCTCTGAGTGTGTGTGCTGTTTGTTTTGTTTGTTTTTAATACTGAAGACACTGACTTGAGACTTGTTGGCAAGCATGACTTTCTGAGCAGATGAGATAAAGAGGCACATCCAGGGCTATAAGAAGGAACTTGGACAAGGGTTGGTGGTGGGGAGATGCAGAGAACCTGGCAGAGAGCCTGCTGATGTCTTCTGCCCAGGGGCATCCTCCCTGCCCTTTCACATGCTGCCCAGCAACACCTCTGGCCTCACCCACCTCTCCTGGTACTTCTTTAAAATTATTTCTGCTGGAACTGGGCAAGTAAATTTCTCAGGGTTCCTTTCCCAAGGTCTTCCTAGTACACTTAGAAGGAAAGAGAAACTAAATAAAAACACATAGGGGATACAATGCTTTATCAGAATGGTGAGAAGAAGAAAATTGGATTAACATTTATAGAACACATTATGCCAGGCCTTATCTGCTTATACTGAATCTGTATTTCCATATAGTCCTTTACATCAGTCCCATGAAGTTTAGATATTATAGTCTCTGTGTACACTTGAAGAAATTGAGATCGTGAAGTTTAATCACCCAGACTGCTGTGTGACTGAAGTATAGAGGAAACCAAGATTCCCTGGCTTCTGAGACCATGTGTACTCCTCCCATTGTGGTATGTTGCCTGGGCAGCAGGCAGGGTGGAGAAGGAGTGTGGAACAGAGACAATGGGAAGTTCTCTAGAGGCTGTAAAATGGAAAGAAACTTCTTGCTGGGGGTAGAAATAACGATGACTCCCCCAAAATGAGCCTTGGAATTAAAATGGCAGAGAAAACCTTCTAAACCCAGGCCCTCTGGTATAAAAAGCCACGTGTTCTGTTCCTGACACACCAAGGGAAAGTGTACATTTTTATCTTCCGTTGTAGTGAAGATGAGATCTGTGTTTGAAAAAAGACTTCCAGATTGATACTCTGGACATTTAGGAATCGGTCCAAGGGGAACGGAATTCTTAGCTGAATAAAAAGGTTTGAAGCCCTTGGGTGACTTGCGGCTGCCAGGACCTGCCGCTTGTACATGTGGCAGTGCTAGGATGGTGCCCCCTTTAAACAGAAACAGACCAAACAGCTCATCCTCAACCCTGCATCCTCTCGAATCTAAACAAGATGTCTGTATTTACTGCCTCCCTCCTCTTAGCCTGTCCTAGGCTGGCTTCTGCCCTGTCATTTCACTGTACACTTCAGTAAAGTCACTGATGTCCTTCATGAAGCTGAATTCAACAGACTTTTCAAATTCATTTTCTCGGTGAAGTTGATGCTGTTGACCACTCCTTCTAGAAATACTCTCTTGTCTTGGCTCAAGTGATATAACATGGTCTTGTTCTTCTACTTCTCTGCTGTTTCTGCAGGTTCATCCTCCGTTCTGCAGCTATTAAATGTACTATTCTTGCAGGCCCTCCTCCCTGGTCATACTAGACACTCTCCCTGGGTGATCTCATCCACCCCATTGGCTTTAGTAACCACACCTCTATGCACATGACTCATAAATTTATGTATCCAGCCTGGATTGCTCCCCTGTGCTACAGACCCATCTATTTATTGTCAGCCAGGCACCATTCTAGGGTACAGAATTCCCTGGGGATATAGTGATGAGGTAGACAGAAGATGGGGGTAGAGGTGGGGAGGAGGAGATAAACAGTAAGTAAGTAAACAAAATACCAGATGGGGTTAAGTGTTAAGGTGCACATAAACTAGGGTGATATGTTAGAGGTTGAGAGCTACTTAATATTATCTGGCCAAGTCTTTACAGAGGTGATAAAACTTAAGCTGACCCTTCAATGACTGAAAGGAGCCAGCTGTACAAAGGGAAGAGGGAACAGCTAGTGCAAAAGCCCTAAGGCCAGAATGAATGCAGTGTGTGCAAGAAACAGGAAGTGAGGAAGGGGACCTGGTAGGAGATGAGGTCAGAGAGGTAGGTAAGGGGCCAGATCATGCAGGGCCTAGTAGACTCTGGTGAGGACTTTAGAGTATTCTAAGTGGAAGGGAAAGCTGTTAGAGGTATTTTGTTGTGTTGTTTTTAAGCAGAATAGAGTCTTGATCTGATTAAGTTTTTAGAAATTCGCTGCTGTTTGGAGAGTGGTACTCATAGGGGACAGTTGGTAGCAGGGAGGCTTAAGGAGGCTATTATAGTAGGTAGGGTGAGAGAGAGTCCAGTAGCTTGGACTAGGGTGCTTAGTGGGGATGTAGAGAGCAGAGGGACAGGTTCAAGAAAATTTGGAAGTTGGAGTTGATAGGACCTGCTGATGGATTTCATGTTCGGTGTGGGGGAAAGACACATTCAGCATGGTTAGGTGTTTGGCCTGGTCAGTTGGGTGAATGGTGATAGTGTAAATAGGGGAAGATGTGAGGAGGAATGAGTTTGGGAGAAAGACGGGTGGGAGGTCAATACAATCAACAATATGGGAATATATGGATATGTGATATCAATTAGACATCCAGGTAGAGATGTCCGGTAGGCCGTCGGAAATGCTTCTGGAATTGTCAGTGCTGGAGATGAAAATTTGGAAGTCATTGATATTGAGTCATGGGACTAGATGAGATTGCCCAAAGAAGGGAGGGTGCAGATAAAGAAAAGAGGTCCTGGGACTATCTCTGGTCATGTAGAGGAGAAGGTGGAGCAGACTGAAGATGACCTGTGGAGTAGGATGATGAGGAAAGTATGATGTCCTGGAACCAAGGGAGAAAGTGTTTTGATGGAGAAGGAGTGGTTATTTGCGTTAAATGCCATTTGGAGGATAGGGAAGTGACCACAGAATTTGGCAGTATTGAGGCCTTTGACCCTAATGAACAGTTTTTGTGGAGCGTTGAGGATAGAAGGCTGATTGGAGTGACTGAGCATTAGAGGTATGGAAATAAAATGTGTAGAGTACTCGGAGAGGTTTTGCTGTGAAGAGAAGAGAAGCAGAGACATTGGGGCTAGACTAACTGGAAGGAGGTGTGAGATCAAGGGAGAGTTTATTGTTTCTGGTTTTTGTTTTGTTTGTTTTAAATTTTTTTTAAATGTTTATTCATTTTTGAGAGACAGAGCATGAGTGGGGAAGGGGCAAAGAGAGGGAGACACAGAATCTGAAACAGGCTTCAGGCTCTGAGCCATCAGCACAGAGCCCAACGCAGGGGTCGAATTCACGAACTGCGAGATCCTGACCTGAGTTGAAGTTGGACGCTTAACTGACTGAGCCACCCAGGCGCCCCTCGTTTTGTTTTTTAAGATAGGAAATTCTAGAATCTTGCTTTCCAAATGTGGCCTCTGGATCAACCTGGGAAGCTGTTAGAAATACAGTCTTAGGCCCCACCCTAGACCTACTGAGTCAGTGTCTGTGTTTCAGTGAGATCCTCAGCTGATTTGTGTGCACATTCAAGTTTGAAAAGCACTGTTTCAGAGTGTGGCTTCTCAAGCTGTCAGTGATGCAGGACAAATTAATTTTTTCTAGTCTGTCCAGGACCTACATGTGGTATTCTTATGCAGATTTTTGTCTGTAACTCACTCTACGTGTGACTCACTGTGTGAGTTCATCAGCACCCTCGGTCTAGACCCTGTTTGAGAAATCCTCCTCAGATCCTATGCTTGCACGTTGTAGCAGTGTCTACAACATTGCTTGCTTCACAAATGTCTAGGTGCCTATTCTATTCCTGTACTTACCCTCGTAAGATTTTGTGAGCCAGTGCTGGCCTGTGGATCTCATGCTGTTTGGCTAGGGTCATTTGAGAGTCTGTATACAGGAGAAAAATGACGTAAGAGAGTGGAGATCACTGCATATGAAGATAAGAGGGAATCAGATCCATAGTAGACATGAAAAGTTGTACTTTATGTATCAGCAGACCCTCTTCATTGTAACAATAGGGAACACAGAATGCTGACATATGGTTAGATTTGGAATTAGGGAGATGATGGTCTGAGTGTTTCTTCTTGGGGACAGTCATTTAGCTGATGGGGGTTGGAGGTTTATTGAGGAAAAAAAAAGAGGTGCAAGAGTTGTTTTGGAGAGTTGGAAAGTGAACCTAGCAAGGGAAGATATAGTAGGGTTGTTGGCAGCATCGAGGGACATATTTGAGATTTTGTGGTGATAAATTTAAAATGTGGGGTGCCTTGCTGGCTCAGTTAGTAGAACATGCAACTATTGATCTTGGGGTTGTGGATTTAAGCCCCACGTTGGGCGTGGAGCCTGTTTAAAAATTTTTTTTAATTTTTTTATTTTATTATTAAAAAAATTTTTTTTTAATCTTTATTTTTGAGAGAAAGAGTGTGAGCAGGGGAGGAACAGAGAGAGAGGGCAACACAGAATCCAAAGCAGGCTCCAGGCCCTGAACTGTCAGCACAGAGCCCGACGTGGGGCTTGAACCCATAACCGTGAGATCATGACCTGAGCCGAAGTCGGACACTCAACCTACTGAGTCACCCAGGCGCCCCTAAAAATTGTTTTTAAATCATACCAGTCAGTAGTTGCATTTTCTCTACAGACACAGTTTATAACTTAGTGCTTTGGTGTAGGCCTGGAGAGGTTGTTAGTTTGGTTTAGTGAAGATTGAAGTTTTATTAGTTGAATATTAGGGGAGGGGGACAAATGAATTAAAGATATTTGCAAGGAACTGATTATAAGGGAAGTGACCACATGAAAGGAGGCATGTGATTCCATTAAATTACTTAACTTCTCTCTCTCTTTTTTGTTTTTAATGTTTGTATATTCTGAGAGAGATCATGAGCAGGGGAGGTACAGAGAGACTCCCACGCAGACTCTGCATTGTCAGCGCAGAGCCTGATGTGGGTCTCAAACCCATGAGGCTGTGAGATCATGACCTGAGCTGAAACCAAGAGTCTGACACTTAACCATTTGAGCCACCCAGGCGCTCCTCTCCTCTTTTAGAAGATGGGGATAATAGTATCTGTTTCACAGAGTTGTTCTAAGGATTTAGTTAATTCCTATAAAGTGCCTAGAATGGTGCCTGGGGCACCGTAAGTGCCCTGTATGCAGCTGGCAGTGTTAGCTCTGTGGCCACCATCTCCTGAAACAGGGAACTGGCCTTCTTACCCATCTTTTGGCACCATTTGTCCTTGCTTCCATCTGTTGTCCATACTGAAGCCAAAGTGATCTGGAAATGTGCACACCTTATCCCTACTTAAGAGTTAAATGATGGGGCGTCTGGGTGGTCTAGTCAGTTGAGCGGCCGACTTCAGCTCAGGTCATAATCTTATGGTATGGGACCTCCAAGGGCCTGTATGGTGTGGCTTGCTCCATACCTCTCCAGCCTCATTTCCTGTCACACTTCTTCTCCCTTGTTGGTCAGCCAGATCTACTTTAGCTCCTCATATTCAACATGCTCCCTCTTCTGCTTAGAAATGTCCTCACCACTAGGGGCAGCCTTCCTAGACCTCCCTATTAATGGGTCAGCTTCTATTAATTTAATAGTATGATTCTTCAATCAGTGTTTTCCTGTTGCGCTATACAATAAATGGCATGAAGACAGTTCTGTTTCTGCTCCCTATTTTCCTCAGAGCTTGATGCACTGTAGCCAGTCAATATTTGCATGAATACGTGAATGAATGAAAGAATGCACAAACTACCTATCAACCGCTTGTCGGTCTGTGTTATTTGGGATGTGGGTCAGGACTGATTCTCTTGAGAGTAAGATCTGAGAGAATTCCTTCCAGGGTGGTATAATGCAGAGGAGAAAGCACATTTTGGATCCAAGATACCTACATGAGAATCCACTTATCAGCTGTGTGACTTTGACCCTTTATTTCTTCCTCATTTATAAAGTAATCATGATGGTATTTACCCAGTAGGGTTACTATGAAGATTGAATTAGGTAATAAAAGCACTTTCAGTTTCTTTCTCCTTAGACTGGTTGTTGTGACTTTGCTGTTTACATTTGCCATTACCTGGTCTAATCCTTTGGGCCCCTTGGTATCCTAATTATAGACTTCCAGAGGTTAAAGGGAGCCAGCATGTTCTTCTGATTTAGCCAACTTTCTAAAGCAGGTCTAAAACCAGCAATTTTAGACATGTGGTTCTATTGCTAAACCCCACAAACACGGGCTAATTGCAAGGAAGCCTAGTCTCAATTATAGCCTACTTGTTAGAAAAGGAAACAGCGGACAGGTGGCAGTCCTTGAGGGTCTGCTTTTAAATAGATGTCCTAATCGCAAACTAGTCTTATCAATTGTTTATTAATAAATGCTTCCATAGTGTTTGAAAGTTCTTAAATCCTTTCTTTCTAATTCTAATCTTGTTTATACTCTTGGTTCTTTGTTAAGTAAGGTTTCTTTGGTAAGGTGGAAAAAGCCCTGAAGCTCAAAGATGGGATTACTGGATTCTAGTCCTGTCTCTGTTATTAGCTTCCTAAAAGAGTCACAGGTCTTAATCTGTTTGCTCATCTGTTGTAGGGGGGATAAGAGTATCTGCCTTCTTATCCCAAGAGTTACACGGATAAAAAAGTTATATCCTGGGAGAATTAGACCTTATTTTAGCAGCCCTCCATCATAGATGGGTATTGAAATCTGTTATTAACATAATTTAAGAATTAATAACAAGACTCTTAATTTATTCTTTAACAAATTGAATAATTGAGATATTCTAATAAATCAAATGAGTTGGCATGTCTCCACTTTTGCCTTTTGGGATCTATTACGGGTTTTTCAGGGGCAGACGGAAACAGCATGGGTAAGGGTTCATACATGTTGTTATTGGAAAGGGCCTTAAATATCATGTCGTCTGAGTTTTTTGTTCAACTGATAAAGCTAAGGCCCAGGGAGTATAAAAGTCATGTCTGAGGTGTCAGTGGTTGAACTTCCTGTCCAAGGCTCTTCACCCTAAGAGGCACCTCTTCTTTTTACCAGTTTCTCACTTGCTCTGTACCCTTCTCCCTCGTGGGCAGGTGGGATGGGTGGGAGGGGGATGAGAAGAAGGCAAGGCTTTCAGACATCTCTTCTGCAGGTTATGTTTTTCCCTCTGCTTTTACCTGGAATGTCTTGAACTCCAACATGAAATGACCTGAGTGCAGGAAGCTGGTCAGGTATGGCATTCAGGTTAGCTGCTTTTATCAACCGGGTGGCACCAGGTTGGCTCTCACCAAGCTGCTGGCACTCTTCAGCCTCAAACCCACTGATTGGTCACACTTCATCCTTCCATCGGCCCATTTACAGGTTGGCTTTTTGGTGAAGAGATTGCACAGGGCAGAAGAAAAACATTAAATCCCTCCTCATTTTTCTCCTGCCTGAGAGTGTTGCTTCAGCAATTCCAGGTGAAAAAATGATGGTCTCCTTGCCTCTCAGTAGATACAATGGGGCACCAGATTTGACTCCTAGGACTTCGGATATTATGGTTATCTCCGGTTTAAATTTTTATCCTGCCCTCTCATTTTCCACCTTCACACTTTGTTCTTTGCTTATATCTGGAAGACCTCAAAAAGTTAATTAGTAGATATGAGGGGTGGCCTGCTCCAACAGAATTGCAGGTTAATGGTATCTCTGTGATCCTTAGTTATTCTGGGTCTCTCTGGTATCAGTTTTTCTGGTAACAGAAAGTAATCACTGTATACTCAGGTGAAGAGCTGAGGATGGTTCTTCTAGAGACTGCAGATGACCCAGAGTTTTTCACTTTGGATAATTTCTGTTTGTCTGTAGATTTCATGAACTCTTTTCTCTGTCATCTCCATTCTGTTCTTAAGCTCATTCAGAGGATTTTTGTTGTTGTTTCAGGTGCTATAATTTCTGTTCTGAAACTTCCACTTTCAGAAAAAAAATGCAGTTTCTCTGCTTAGCTATAATTTCTGTTTTAATATCCTTGTCAAATAATTCCAGTATTTGGGTCATCTTGGAGTTGCCCTCTGCCAATTGTCTTTTCCCTTGCAAATGGCTGTAGTTTTTCTAGTTCTTTATGTAATTTGGGGTTGTCTCCTGAACATGAATGCATGTAAATGTTATGCTGTGGAGACACTGATTTCTGTTGACGTTTTTATTTTAGCAGGCAATTAACTCAGACTCAAAACTGCCAGGTTTGTCTCCCCTGCAGGGGTGGCTGTTCAGATCTCAGTCGTTCTTTTGCCCTTGACTGAGGTGCTTGGGTCCCACCCTGTGCATGCACAGTGCAGGGGTCAGCTAGAGATTTGGACAGAGTTCATACTCAACACCTGGGACTTTGCTTCTCTGGCTCTCTTCTTTCTTCCCATTATCTGTAGCTGCTCTGGGCACTGTCTTATGGTTCCTCCAGAGAGAAAGTCTAGGGTTTGTTTTTTGACTGGCAGTGTAGCTGGATAGCTCTCTGGGGAAAGCTCCAAAAATGGAGAATTCATCCCATCCCCACCCCTTCTACCAGTTTTTGACTTCCCTCCAAAATCTGCCAGCCTTTGTTCACTTCAGACAGATAGTTTTTTTTGGCATTTTATCCAGAGTTTATGTTATCTGTTGGGGGATCATGCTGGAACCACAATTTCCTACTTGCATTTCTATCCATTATGAAAGTATTTTGGGAACAAAAGTGATACATATTTAAGAGAGCTTCATTCTTCAGCCATCAAATAAGGATGGGCTCATTTTCAGTATGGCTCATGGTGAATTCAACCATGCTCACTTTAACATGCTTTGCAACCTGGGATCAGTCTCTTCTCCATGAGACTCACTTTCTCCTCTGGTAGATGAGGCAGTTAGACTCTGCATGATCTGTTAGGGTCCTTTCATCTCTGCTTCTAGACAGAGACAGACACACCCACCCATACCCATACTACCACCACTGTCTTCACTAGAAGTTAACAAGAAGGAGCAGAAGAGGTGCCAGAAGGAAGGGGTGTGGGTGGATCTCCCAGGGTGGAAAGCTCTCTGAAGGGGCAGCACTAAAGAGCCTGAGGGTATTTACAGTCATCCTCTTGTTCTGGGGACACAGGGTCAGTATGCCAAGGATGCAAGAAGTAAAGGAAAGAAAGAAGTCATTTGCTGCTTACTTCCATCCCTTAGAAATAAGGACAGAATGTAGACAGTTGAAAACAAATCAGGATCATCAGGAGTTCCTGTTCATCTGATTTTGGGCAGAGCATACTATCCTGTTTTGAAGAGAATAGCCCCCTGGGCCTTAGTAATATGCCAGGAAATGTGGCAAGAGATGGGGGAGGCAGTAGCTTTCGCAGGGCTGCTGCTGTCATTGTTACGGCTGAGTAGAAACAGACCAGATGTATGTGGGCATTTTTTGGAGTTCAGAATTCTTATGTAGGAGAGGTTCTAGGCTGTGGAGAGGAAAGTGTGCCTAAGGTAGGTGGAGAGGGGAAAAGAGACAGCTGTTGGGTAAGGGGCAGGGCTGAAGGTCTGTGCACCAGTTCTGAAGCTGTTTCAATAATTAAAATAGCTGTTTAAGTACATTAAATACTTTTTAAAAAGTGTGTGTGAGGGGAGGGTATTTGGGGAGAGCTAAAACTTCTCCCACATCCACTCAAGCCATTCCTTGGGTGCTGACCCTGGTATAGATCTTTTTTCCTACTTTTTTTTTTCTAGTTTCGTTGCTTGTCCCTAATTCTTTTCTGGTCTACTGGCTTGAGTGTTCAAGGCCCTCATCTTTCTTTTAAAGCCATTTAAAAAAACCTATCATTTGATTATCTCTCCATTTTAATTCTAAACCGTCTTGCATTGCTCTGTAGGAGCATAGAGGTGGGGTGGACTCTACTATATATATGTAATGGGTTTGGTAGTGGAGGTGTGGAAATGAGATTAAAGGGACCAACAGTTTGGAAGAAGGTCACATGGTGGCCTGTGTGATATGTAAGGGAGGTATGGGCAGTTGTGAGAAATAAGGGGGATAGTTTGCATATAAGACCAGGTATAGATGCTTTACTTCCAGGTTAGAAGGTATCTTTCCATTCTTTGGCAGGACTTGGATGGACAGAAGTTTGCCCCAGATCTTCCACCTCCAGTAATTCTTTCGAAATTTTAGGGGTAATGTTTGGTGGGTTAGTAGACTTTTTTGGGTCTCCTGTAGAATGCTCATTACAAAACCAGAGGGTAAGTTTGCAGACAGAGATGCAATGCTTGGTTCTAATTGGTATTAGGTGGTTCGGGGCCCTTTGGAGAACCACATCTAGAAGGCAACCCAGTGACAGTCAGCCTGGTGAAGGGGCTTTTGTGTTAGACAGGTGTGGGTTTAAGGCCTGATTACCATTTATTTGCAAGCTGTAAGACCTTGGACCAGTCACTTGACTTCTTGAAATTTAGATTCTTTATTAGGGGGCAATATTGTATTATTGTCTCAAAAAATTTTTTTTAATGTTTATTTTTTCAGAGAGAGAGAGAGAGAGAGAGAGAGAGAGCGCACGAGAGGGGGAGGGGCAGAGAGGGAGGGAGATGCAGAGTCCGAAGCAGGCTCCAGGCTCTGAGCTGTCAGCACAGAGCCCCAGTGTGGGACTCGAACCCATGAATCGCGAGATCACGACCTGAGCCAGTCAGACACTTGACTGGTTGAGCCGCCAAGGTGCCCCTGTATAATACTGTCTTGTGTACAACATAAAACATATTGCCTCGGGTGTGGTAGGTACTCCACAGATGTTTGGGGTTTTTTTCTTACCCATTTTCTAGAACATTTTATTTTTAGTAGATTCCTGGCTTTTACCCTAAACAGTTGGGTGACTCACCCTTTCCAAGTTTGTTTCTTTCCATAAATCAAGGGTATCTAACTGGTTGATTTCAAAGATCCTTCTCAAGCTGTAAGATGTCATAAGTTTTTAGACTATTGGGAAATGTATAGGTGTGTTAATTTAAGAAAGACTGTGTAGTCTCCCTTGAGACCATATCATCTGATAGGAAAAGGAAAGTCTTCTCTCCCCTCAGTTCGGTCTTGGTGCAATTCACATTTTACCTATCTCTTACTTTCTGTTTATATTCTGTCCAGGTCAAGAGGCAACTGCCATTGAAAGATAGTGAGTGCCTGTTTCTAAGACAGCGAAGTATCAGGAGAGCCCCCAGAAGCATTAACGGAAAGCTTAAATTACCTAAATGGTAAGTATGTTGTACAGCAAAACCTGGCCACACTGATAGAATTGGATGGTGTCTGAAGTCTCTACAATTTGTGCAGCGTTGCAGGAAAGGGAGAAAAGTTAATATTTGTTGATGACCTATTATGAACCAAACACAGTGCTAAGTACTTAATGTGTTTTCTGATGTAATCAGCCAGCCAGCCAGCCTAACCTTGCATTTGGTCAACAACTTTCAGAAATAGGCCTCACTACCACTTATTGAATACTCACTGTATGCCAGGCACCTACCACTTATTGAATACTTACTGTATGCCAGGCATGGTCCTGTTTGACATATGTTATCTCCCTTAGCATTTACACCAGCCTTATGAGGTAAGTGCTGTTATTTTTGCCATGAGGAAATGAACCCGGAGAAGTTAAAGAACTTCCAAGTTCACACAGGGAGTAAATGGGAGGACTTGATTTCAACCCTGGGTTATTTTCGTTGTACTGTAATGTTTCTTTTGAGAAAGTTACTTTTTTTTTTGGTTGAGACAGTGACTTAATCTTTAAAAAGCAAAGCAAAATAAACAAATGAAAGATCCTTTTGATTGACAACTAGCTCCTTTTCCTAGCCTTTCTGGATTCTGTGTGCCAGTTATTTTATTGGTTGTTGTTGACCAAGGTGGAGAGCACTAATGAAATAGAAGCAGCTCGCACAGTGCATGGCCAGAGGCCCTTACCTAGTGGTTTTGGTCACCAGTGGTAGCTGGTTAATAGCTAGAGAAAAGTTCTCTGGACAGGCAAAGCAATGGGGCAGCTGCAAAATGAGTCTGGGAACTGGGTTCTAGGGATGGTTGTGGTGGGACATAGGAAAGGGATCTCAGCAAGGCCTCTCACTGTCAGGGTGGCCCCTCCTGGGAAAGGGGCACATTAGATATAGCTCAGGCTCTTAAAGGGGTGGGAAACTTTGAGGCAAACTCTGTTAACTGGTTCAGGATTCTTGTTCTATTCCTTTCCCTGGGGCATTTTTCCTACCTCAGGGAACTGGGTTATGACACTCATTTCTGGTTGGGTAGTGTGAACAATCATTTGTTCATTGATCTTTCTGATGGTGTTATAGTCTCTTTATCGAAGCACCAATTTTTTTGTATGTCTCAAGTTTTTATTTAAATTCTAGTTAGTTAACATATAGTGTAATATTAGTTTTAGGAGTAGAATTTAGTAATTGATCACTTACATATAACACCCAGTTCTTATTACAACAGTGCCCTTCTTAGTACCTATCACTCATTTAACCCATCTCCCTGCCCACCTCCCCTCCAGCTAGCCTAAGTTTGTTCTCTGTAGTTAAGCAGCAATGTTTTCTAATAGACTTCATGAATTTGACAGAGCGGGTAATCATTTTTTTCAACAAAACTCATTACACGTACCTATTGTACATAGAGTATTTTATTATATATACTGGGGCTTATGTTCTGATGGTAAAAATTGACCACTTAACTACATGCTTAGTACAGTTCTTAGAGCTAGCCAGCTCTAAACAAAATGCTAATATAGCACTAAACAGAAAAAGTCCTTGTTCTCAAGGATTATATCCTGAAGGGTAGAAACATTAAAAAAAAAAAAAAAAAAAAGAGAGAGTAACTAGATACAAATAAACTAGTAAGTAGATAAATAATGTCCACTAGGCGATATGTGCCCAGAAGAATAAAAGCAGGGTAAGGTAGTCAAGTGATAGGGAGCCTGGGGTCATTGCTCCTTTATGTAAGATCAGGGAAGGCCTCTGATGAGGTGACAATTTAAGCCGTTCTGAAAGAGGTGAGGAATCCAGCCAGGGATATCTGGGAGAAAAACATCCCAGGCAGAGGGAACAACAAGTGTAAAAGCCCCGATGTATGATGTGACTTGTCATGTCCTTCACAAGGAGGCCAGTGGGGCTGCAGTGGAGTGGTAGGGAAAGAGTAGTAGGAGTCAGGGCAGAGAAGCAGCGGGACCCAGAGTAGGTAGGTGCTCAGAGCTAGTGTAAGACCTTTGGAGTGCATTTTATTCTAAATGAGATGGGGGAGCCACTGGAGAGTCAGAGTAGAGGAGTGACAAGAATTGACTTAGTTTTTTTTTTAATTTTTTTTTTTTTAATTTTTAATTTTTGAGAGAGATAGAGAGTGCATGAGCAGGAGAGGGGCAGAGAGAGAAGGGGACAGAGAATCCCAAGCAAGCTCCACGCTGACAGCAGAGAGCCCAATGCAGGGCTTGAACTCACAAACTGTGAGATTATCACCTGAGCCAAAGTCAAATGCTCAACTGATGGAGCCACCCAGGTGCCCCAAATTGACTTATTTTTTGAGAGGCTTAGACTGGTTGCTGTGGGAGAATAGACTGGGGGGTGGGGGAAGGTGGGGAAAGGTAGGCAGTGTAAAGCGTAGAGACCACTTTTGCAGTGATCAGTATAGTCTAGGGGAGGGATGATGGCTTGGACTAGGGTCGTAGGGTGCATAGCCAGGAAGTAATGGATTTTGGACATATTTTGAAGGTATGGTCAACTAATTCTCCCTGTAGAGATGTTTTTGTTTTTGTTTAGTTTATTTTTCAGAGAGTGTGCAAGTGTGGGAAGGGGCAGAGAAATGGGGAGAGAGGATCTGAAGTGGTCTCTGTGCTGATAGCTGAGTCTGATGCAGGGCTTTAACTCACATGTTGTGAGATTATGACCTGAGCCAAAATCAAGAGTCGGATGCTTAACCGACTAAGCCACTCAGGTGCCCCTAGAGTTGTTTGATTTATCTGGACTTAACGTCTAGGTCACATGGGTTTGAGGGTATCATTGGAAACTTGACAGTGATCCCTGGTTAAATTCTAAAACTGACTGAGCAAAGGATGAGAACACAGTGTGTCCTAGAAGCCACTTGTGTTCACTAAGTAAGTTATGTTAACTGATAACAATTCTTTGTTTTCTTTAAGCTCTGCCTTGATTTTATTTAAACTATAAAAGCAGGACAAGTTTATTATAGAAATATAGAAAGTAAAGATTAATGGGAAAAAACTCAAACTACCCCTATATAATTACTACATAACATTTTGATGTATATCAGGACAGTCCAGTTTTGAGAAGATTCTAGGCTGGGTGGTCAGGAATATGCTAAAAAAATAACACATCCTAATTGCTAAAATTAGGTATTTAACATTTTCTCATGCGATCCCAAGACAAAATTTTGGGCTGGCTTGCATGCACGTATTGTAGAAGTATCAATAATGGATCAACGTTTATCAAGAGGGGCTGTTTTTTGTGGCATTCTGGATAGCTGTTCTTGGTTATATTTTGTTTAACTGCTTGAACATAAGTTTGGATGAAGATACAGAAAAGATGTGCCTATCATATTTACAGTGAATGTTTCTAAGCTGGAATGTGTAGAAATATTTAGACAATTGAAACTACTGATTGAAACTAACTTTCAAGTTAAAGTGTGAAAAATAGTAAATAATTTGAGCTAAAACTTACATAACACTTAAGATGAACTGGGTACTAATCTAAGCACTTCACGTATTAACTCATTTACACTGACAGTAACCCTTTAAGGTCGGTATTGAAGCATAGAGAAGTCAGGTAACTTATCCAAGGACACATAGCTAGTAAGTGGCAAAATCAAGGTTTGAACTTGTTTGGCTCCAGTGTCTGTAATCTTTAATCTTTGTACCATACTGCCTACAAAAGATCTAAGAAATAAGTTCTATACTTAAGTTATTAAAATTAGATTTAATAGCAGTTTATTTAAAAAAAAATCACGGAAACTACACACTGGTAGCGTGACTGCCAGATTAGCTCATGCAGTCTTAAGCTTCATTATTAAAACTGGATTAACCAGGTCATCTTTCAAATCTTCCCCCACCCCTTTACCCCATTGCTACTGTCTTAGTTCAGGCCCTTATTCTGTCTCTTGCCTTGACTATTGTAATATAGCTCCCTAGTTTGTCATGTCAGAATGCTCTTTCACAAATGCAGTTCTGATTGTGTTGCTCTCTTGCTTAAATCCGTTTGTTCAAAGCAGCTTGCAAATTTGCTTCCCATGTCCACTTGTAGGCATGTAGTGTGTTTTGGAGGGTCTGTACAGGGTGTTCTTTTTATTTATTTATTTATTTATTTTATTTATTTAATTTGTTTTTAGAGAGAGAGGATGAGCAGGGGAGGGGGGCAGAGGGAGAGAGAGAGAATCTTAAGCAGGCTCCACACTGTCAGCATGGAGCCGGAAGCAGGGCTCAATCCCACCACCCTGGGATCATGACCTGAGCTGGAATCAAGAGTCGGATGCTCAACCAACTGAGCCACCCAGGCGTCCGTTTTATTTCCTTTTTGAATGAGTTGGCTACATATAAGAGATTCATATAAAAGTAGAACATGATCTCCCATTAGCTATTGTGTGACCAGGCCCCTGTCATCATTAACATTATTGGCCTGATCTCTTTGGCATTTGCACTTGCAACCTTTGGCATAAAGGCTAAGTACTTTCTTTTTTAAAAAAAATTTTTTTTTAATGTTTACTCATTTTTGAGAGAGAGACAAAGCATGAGTGGGGGAGGAGTAGAGCGAGAGGGAGACACAGAATCTGAAGCAGGCTCCAGGCTCTGAACTGTCAGCACAGAGCCCAACGCGGGGCTCAAACCCACGAACTGTGAGATCATGACCTGAGCCAAAGTCAGATGGTTAACCGACTGAGCCACCCAGGCGCTCCCCTCCCCCCTGCCGGCTGCCTTTTTAAAAAAAAAAATTTTTTTTTTAATGTTTATTCATTTTTGAGAGAGAAGGCTAAGTGCTTTCTTGAATGGGGTACCCAGATCTGAAAATTCCTTAGATGTAGTTTGGTCAGTACAGGATACAGTCAGACTTAACCTTCATTTAATCTACCACACATTTATAAGGTTCCTGCCTTGCTCCATCACAGTATTCAGTGCCCACGTCAGGAAAATAAAGATGACACAGTCCCTGCTCTCCGAACTTAGAGCCCAGTAGAGGAATACAGCTATATGACCAAGTAAGTATCATGGGTACAGTGATGGAAGTATTTACAAAGCTTACGGGGGTGCATATTGTTGTGGGAGGGGCTGTCTGAAAAAGCTTGAGAGAACAGGTCCTGCTGTGAAAGATGTTCACCATGGGAATGGGGTGGAGGAGGCTGGAAGGAAGAGGATAGGGGTGAAAGCGCAATCCTAAACTTGTTCCTGAAACACCACCACCTCAGCCTGTGCACTTGCTGTGAGATTTCAAGGGTGTCTATGTTGCGCCCTGTCTGCACTCTGGCCTTACCTGCTCTGTTCCTCCCCTTGTGCCTCTTCACTCAGTCCTGCTGCATTAAAGTTCCCCAAATGCAGTGATGTTTTGTTCCCTCTGGCTCCCTCCCCTCCTTTCCCCTCTTCCCTTCCTCCCTCCTTCTTTCTTTGCTTTCTGTAAATAATTATTTTATACCCTTTATGTACCAGAAACTGTTCAAAGTGCTGAAGAGACAGCAGTAAAACACAGCTACAGATATGAAAAACCATGTTTCTGACCTCATGGATCTTAAATTCTAGTAAAAAGAGACAGTAATCAAGTGGTTAAGTGTGCTTTAAAAAAAAAAAAGAAAAAGTCTTGGAGCTGTCCAGAGGTGGAGTGAGTTGCCTTGGGAAGAAATGAGTGTCCTTCCCGTCTTTAGAAATATTTGAACAGGAGCTAAATGGCTACTTGTGAGGTACCTTCTGCATTGACTAGGAGGTGGGAACAGACGGTCTTTGACTCCTTTCCCACCTAGATAATCTCTCTCTGTGCTCCTTGGGCTACTAACTTTTGAAGTTTGCATATCTAAGACATGTGAATTTGTGATGCTGGGAAAAATAATTTAGGCCCAGCAATGAAATAGAAGCGTTCAAGAGGAAGTGGTGTGACATGGATAGCCTAAGGGCTTAAGACAGGTGACTAGAAATGGTTGGGAGAGGGCTGCTTAAAAATAGTCTTCCCATTTTCCGTTTGATCAGGGGTTGGCAAATGGTGGTCCACGGGCCCACTGCCTGTTTTTGTAAATAAAGTTGGATGGAACACAGCTCATACATTGTGTACGGTTGTTTCATGCTACAAGGACAGACCTCCAACTTGGGTCTTCTGAAGCCTGAACTATTTACTATTAAACTAAGTTGTATACTTCTATGTATACTATCAAACTTTTCAAGATTGAAGTATAATTAACATGCAATGTTATATTAGTTTCAGGTGTACCACATATTGATTCAGCAATTCTACTCCGTGCTTATGATGATGGATACTGTCAAACTCTAAAGACAAAGTTTGTCGACACCCTATCTTCAATGACTGTTGGGAACAGGAAGTGTGAATCATGACAGCTATGTTAGGGGGAAAGGGCAGGGCAAGTTTGATTATGTTCTATTTCAGACTTTCCTGGTCCAGTGGGACAGGAAGAAGAGCCAGCCTCCAAAATGCTAGATAGGGCCATTTGGAACTGGGTTCAAGAACTTTGGCAGAAAGGAGCCCTGAATGAGAGAGAATTGGTGCCGTATCTTTCTCATGTGAATGGGAACTCAGCTAGACACTGGTGTGGAGGGCAAGTTGGCATTAAAGGATGGGACCACCCTTGCCTCTTTTCCCTTTCCTATGATTCCTGAGGTTTAATATCAACAATTTTTTTCCCCAGAATCCACCCTTGGGCACAATTAGTCACTTCTTCTGAGCTTCCAGTGCAACATACATCAAGTGGTAAAATGTGCTAAGTGAAAAAAGTATGGTAAGAGGACTGGAAGCAAAAGGATGGGTGTTGTATTGTGTGTGACTGTCAGGGAGGCTTCTTCATTATTGTTTTATAATTAGCTCTCTCTTTCTGATGACTTAAAGGCAAGGGTTAGGTCTTGATAACCTTATAGCACTTGGCAAAATGCTAGGTGCATCATAGATGTTCTATAGGTGTCTACAAATGAATTTTATCTGGATAAACATACTGTTACTAGGGCATGTGGGAGGTACTGGGAAGAGAGGCATCTGCCCCTCGCCTTTGGATGGTCCTGGAGATAGCAAAGCCATTTCTTTCTCTGGCTATGCGTAGGGCCAAAAGGTTAGAGAAAAGTGGCACTCTAACTCCATTTTTGATCAAATTTCTTGTTTTCTCTGGGCAGAAGGGCTGATTTTAGTGAGAGGCTATTTCTAGGAGGATGTTGCCTGGTGAAACTTACCTTAGGTATGCATAGGACTTTTCAGAGCCCTTTATAGCCAACTTGTTATTGTTGTTGTTGTTGTTGTTGTTGTTGTGTGGTAGGTGAGGTTGGTATTTGTTCATTTGCTCAGAGGAGGGCGCTGGGGCACAGAGATTATTGATTTGGCCAACAGAGTAACATTCTCAAAATAATATGGACTGTGGAAGTAGACTTGGGTTCAACATCTGGCTTTCCTCCTTGTCAGCTGTGTGACATTAGGAGTTCAAAGGTTCCTATCCCATAACATTTTTGTGGAGACTGAATAGAATAATAGTAATAGCTACTGCTTGTTGTGACTTATGGGCAAGGCATTCTGCTAAGTCCTTTACATCCCTGGGGATTACCATACTTGTATGGAAGAGAAAGCCTTAGGTGATTTAAGAAAAAGTAAAGGGTAGATCTGAGGTTCCGAGAGAAAGCATGTGAATTAAGTACTTAATATATTGTCTACAGTACAGTAGTGCTCCATTGGTGGTTGTCCTCTGTACCTTTTTGTTATTGGTCTGTGAATAATCAGAACTCCTCACTTTGTAAAAATGCTTAAGAGTTTCCAGGCAGGTGTTTCTACACAATGGGAAGAATTCTGGATAGTCAGGAGACTAAAGTCCTTACCTTTTCTGAGTTGCTAGAGAAACCACAGTATTTACTTCTGAATCTCAGTTTCTTCATTTTTAAAGTAAGGGGATTGGGCCAAATAGGTGGTCTTATTTTGTAAGTTTTTTTTTAAGTTTATTTATTCTGAGAGAGAGAGAGAGAGAACGAGCACAAGCAGGGAGGGAAGGGGCAGAGAGAGAGGGAGAGAGAGAGAATCCCAAGCAGGCTTCCTGCCATCAGCGTGGAGCCTGATGTGGGGCTTGCACCCACAACTGCGAGATCATGACCTGAGCGGAAACCAGGAGTTGGACGCTTAACTGACTGAGCCACCCAGGCCTCCTAAGGTGGTTTTATTTTAAACGAAAGTTGGTGGGGTTCTTTCTTTACTGTCATATTGGGGAAACCCAGTATGTTAAAAAGCTAGAAATCAGTTGCGTTGGTTGATGAAAATGAGAGAAGGAGCCTGAAGCTCAGTCTGCTCAAACCTTCTCCCTGTTCTCTCCCCTGCTCCGAATGACCCCTGAGGGGATTTGCTGAGCCCAGATTGAAAACCAGTGGACTGAATGATCTTTTAGCTACACTTTGGCTCTGAAATCCAACTCTAAGGAGTGGAAAAAGATATGGTATAGACCTGAAAGCCCAGAAGGGCAAGTTCAAATGGAAAAGCACCAGGACTGAGACTCTACAGGTGACACTGGGCTTGGGATGAGGTCATTTAGGGCATCACCACAGGACCAGGTATCTGTGCTGCCATATCTGCCAATTGTTTTCACCCTTGTAATCCATGAGTAGCTTGTTGACATCATTTTTATTGTTTTGTGTTAATGGTTAGTGCCAAAGAGCCGATAAGCCATTTAATAATGGCTCCAGCCATTCAGCCATTCATTCATCAAATTTTACGCATTAAAAATGTACTAGGCTTCCTGCTGGGTACTGAGAATACAGTGGTGAATAAGAAACAAGTTGGAGAAACAAAATGGGTAAATACAGCTTGAATACAGTGTGATGTGTGCTGTGAATGGACCAGTACAGCACACACTGTAAAAGCAAGAAGGAGAAGCCCTGCTTTGCCCTGCAATTTTGGGGAGGAAGTTGCTGCAGAAGATTCCAGGAGGAGGTATTGTCTAAGGTGGCATTTGGAGAAATGAGAAGGATTACCAGTCAAGCTAGTAAAGGCCTGGAGATGATAGAGTGCAAAGTTTGTGGGCTCCAAGAGTGTGGAGCCCACATGGAGTTTGAAGACAAGGTTGACTAGGTAGGAGGGCCAGATCCTTTGGGGCTTTGCATGCCTTCTTGGGGACTTTGGTCTTTATCCTGAGAGCAATAAGTACTTGGAAAGGATTTTGAGTAGTGGTTTGTGAAACTCCTTCTCTTCACACCTGTAGTAAGTATGTGCTGTATAGTTACTGGGCTTAGCTTTTCCATTTCTAGTGGTGTACTGATTGGTTCATATCGAGTTTTGAACAGAACATATAAAATTGGCACTAAAAGCCAAATGAATAAGCAGTAGGATTTGTGGATTCTGCTAGTTCAGAATTACAATTTATAGATGAGACTATATTAGAGTTTAACATTTCTCTCTTCTGAAAATGGGATTTGTTTATGAAAACTATAGTATAAACTAGTATAACTAAGAGTTGCTGAGGGGAATGTTTCAGTTTGGGGTAAGCTGGGATGTTTTTTAAACAGCTTTATTGAGATCTAATTTATATATCATAAAGTTCATCTCTTTAAAGCGTATAACTTTATGGCTTTCTAGCATATTTACAAGGATAAGCTGATTTAAAGTACTTTGTGGACACATCATATATCATTTGTTTTCCAGTAACTACTGTGCCAGTACAGATCCTTTTAAAATTGGTTTATGGCCCGTATTTAGTTCAGCCCTCTATTTCCTTCACCCTGTGTATAGATTGGTAAGGGTTTTGCTTGTTGGTTAGTTTGTTTTTACCATACCACTAGGCAAAAGGCCAAAAACAAATGGCACTTGAAGTAGGAAAAGTGGATGGGAATAAGGGAAAAGGTTTTTTTTTTCTTATATAAATATATAAATTTAGGGTTTTTTTTCCCCTTTCCATTTTTTAAAAATATAATTTATTGTCAAATTGGCTTCAACACCCAGTCCTCATCCCAACAAGTGCCCTCCTCAATGCCCATCACCCACTTTCCCCTCTCTCCACCCCCTATCAACCCTCAGTTTGTTCTTTGTATTTAAGAGTCTCTTATGGTTTGCCTCCCTTCCTCTCTGTATCTTTTCTTCCCCCCTTCCCTTCCCCCATGGTCTTCTGTTAAGTCTCTCAAGATCCATATATGAGTGAAAACATATGATATCTTTCTCTCCCTTCCAGTTTTTTTTTTTTTTAAGTTTATTTATTTATTTTGAGAGCAAGAGAGAGAATGAGCTGGGGAGGGGCAGAGAGGTAGGTGGGCAGAGGATTTGAAGCAGGCTCTGTGCTGACAGCAGCGAGCCCGAAGCGGAGCTTGAGCTCATGATTTGAGTCGAAGTCCGCTTAACTAGCTGGGCCATACAGGTACCCCTCCCCTTCCATTTTTGAGAATGAGAAAGCATATAAACTGGGAAGAGAAGGTTGGGAGACCAAAAGAAGCAAAGATGAGAGGTTAGAGAAGGATGTATCCAGGGAAGCAAAGTGGTGGAGAAATAATCCGGGAGAGGGTAGGATCTCAGAGGCTGAGAGAGGGAGACTGTATTTCCCAAACCTCAGAGGTCTTGGTATTTTTAAGGGCGGTGCATGGGTTCCATCTGGTGGCTGTAGGCTTGCAGTGCAGTCAGTGGAAGGGATCTTGGTGTTGGAGACAAGTGGCTTTTGTCATTTCCACAAATCTTTCCTTTGGCCCTGTGTTTTCTTGTGGGATCATTGATGAATCCATTATTCTCTTTCAAGTGGTAGCTGTTTTTCTGTTACGGCTCAGACCACGTTCCTCCCCTCTTTCCCCCTAGTTTTAAATCTAATCTCATCAGACTATAACACCCAGCACCCTTAGTCCTGCTGTCACCTTCTTACACCCCCAGCTCCCCAAATTGCCTCTGATTTCTCAGTGGCTTTAGCTTCTTGTTTAATGTCACTTTTTCCAGCTGTGGTCCTGTTAAATTTATTTTTTTTAATGTTTTATTTATTTTTGAGACAGGGAGAGACAGAGCATGAACAGCGGAGAGTCAGAGAGAGGGAGACACAGAATCTGAAACAGGCTCCAGGCTCTGAGCTGTCAGCACAGAGCCCGACGTGGGGCTCAAACTCACGGACTGCGAGATCATGACCTGAGCCGAAGTTGGCCGCTTAACCGACTGAGCCACCCAGGCGCCCCTCTGGTCCTGTTAATTTGTGGTGCTTTCAATGTACAATTCTGTGGTCCTTGCCTCTCAGTTATTTTTCTCTTCCAATGATTTATTTTTTAATTTTTTAAATGTTTGTTTATTTTTGAGAGAGACAGAGACAGAATAGAATGTGAGTAGAGAGAGAGGGAGGCACAGAATCTGAAGCAGGCTCTAGGCTCCGAGCTGTTAGCACAGAGACTGACGCGGGGCTTGAACTCATAAACTGTGAGATCGTGACCTGAGCTGAAGTCGGACACTCAACCAACTGAGCCACTAAGGCGCCCCTCCAGTGATCTTTTTAAAACCCCATCCTGCCCCCAGCATTCGCACAATCATGTCATCTGTGACCAAAAACTTCAGGTTTTTTATTTTATTTTTTATTAAGACTATCTTAGGGGCACCTGGCTGGCTCAGTTGGTGGAGTGTGCAACTCTTGATCTCGGGCTTGCAAGTTTAAGCCTCACATAGGGTGTAGAGATTACTGTAAAAAATTAAATCTTTAATTTAATAAAATCTTTATATTAGAGCATTTTTCGGTTCACAGAAGAAAGGGGAAGGGAAGAGATTCCTTATATACTCCCTGCCTGCCTTTCCCATTATCAACATCCCTCACCAGAGTGGTATATGTTACAACTGATGAACCTCCATTCACACGCCATAATTGCCCCAAATCTGTAGTTTATGTTCTGGTTCACTCTTGGTGGTGTACATTCAGTGGGTTTGGACAAATGTATAATGACATGTATCTACCACTGTGGTATCATATAGAGCAGTTTCACTGCCCTAAAAATTCTGTACTCCACTTATTCATACCTTAGTTTTTGACATCAGTTACTGCAACCCCTTGGTAATTTCAGTTCCTGGAGATCGATCCCCCTCTGATTACCGTCTCTTGTCGTTCAAGCTCACTCCCACTAGGACCCTAACTCCAGCAGTCCTTCTGTCCTTGTTGGTACTTTCCATTCATTTGGTCCTATTACATTTTCACTGTTCTTTGTTCTCATTCCTCTTTACTGAATGAGCTTAAGTTCCCTTATACATGCCTGTAATTCCTGTGGCCTTCTCTTGCTTTGTTGAATTCATCAAGTTCCAACCTGGTTCAATGCAACTCTGTCTTCTCTGTGCGTTCATCTGGTCAGCTGAACAAGACTGGTTGTAAAAATACAATCCTTGCTGATTGGTTTCACTTTAAATCCTAACCATGAATTTTAAGTGGGCCTTTAATGTTGCCTGGTGATTGTTCTGTATTTCCCACTCACCTGGCTGACCAGATCTGAAACCTGTAATACTTTACCCACTGACACTTTAAGAGGATGACCTTACTTTCTATTTCAGTGAAGATGCAAAAACCACCTAAAGAGAACTTTACTAGACTCCTGCCACCACACCTGTCTTCCTCTGCCTTGCTGTCTGTCACCATGCATGAACTGTGTTCTCTAGCACTGCTGCTTGTACTTTATGCTAGAGCCCCATTTTCTCTCCTTTACCCAAGAATGTTCATTGCTCCAGAAGGTTTCTGCCTTTCATAATTTGTCAAAATTTCCCTTTTTTCCTGGATCGTATTCCAGTATACCAGCATGCTTTTTCTTCTGTCTTAAAAAGAAACACTTTGATACCACTTTTTCTGTCAGTGGCCTCCCCACCTATTTGCTCTGTTTTTTTTTTTTAACAGAATTCAGAAGTCATCTAATATTTGTGCTCTCCAGTTCATCACCTTATTTTCTCAAACTCTTTTTTTCTTTTAAAAAATTAAAAAAAAATGTTTATTATTGAGAAAGAGACAGAGTGTGAGTGGGGCAGGGGCAGAGAGAGGGAGACACAGGATCTGAAGCAGGCTCCAGGCTCTGAGCTGTCAGCAGAACCCAACACAGTGCTCCAACTCACGGACTGCGGGATCATGACCTGCGCCGAAGTCAGATGCCAACCAACTGAGCCACCCAGGCGCCCCTCAAACTCTAATAAAACTTTCACTTCCATCACTTTACAGTGCTGCTCTTGTCAGGGTGACTTCCATGTTGTGAAATTTACTGGTCTGTTCTCAGCCATCATTTTATTTGAGCCATCAGCTTCACCTGACAGAGCTGAGCACTCCTTTCTCCTTGAAAGGCCTTCTTTGCTGGGCTGCCATGATACTATATTCTCCCCGTTTTCCTTTACCTTGCCGACTTTGTCTTTGTGTCCTTTGCTGTTTACTCTGCATTTCCACCAGTAAAAAATATTGGCCACCTTGGGGCTCAGACCTTTGACCTCTTGATTTCTTTGTATTTACTCACTTCCTTGACAGTCTCATCCAGATCATGGTTTTCTAAGCCATCCATTCTTTGTTGACTCAGATTTATCTGTTCAGCCCATTCTCTCTCCTGAATTCCAGTCTTGTATATTCAGACAGTCTCTTAACATCTCCATTTGGATAACTAATACACATCTCATAAATAGTGTGTCCCAAACCGAGCTCCTGATCTTCCTTCTCAGATTGCTCATCCAGTTGTCCCTGTTTGAACTGATAACAATTCCATCCTGCTGCAAATTCGGACCGAAACCCTTGGAATCCTCTTTAATTCCTTTATCTCACACCTCACATGCGATTCAAGAGCAAATGCTGTGGTTCTGCTTTCAAGTGGCCAGAGTTGGGCCACTTCTTACCATGTGCGTGGCCACTGTCCTGGGCCAGGCCACAATTACCTTTTGATTGGATTACTGCACTGGGCTCCTTTTGGTCTTCTTGCTCTTACTCTTATCCTCTGTGGTCTGTTTTGAACACAGCAGTCATGTCCATCTATATTTTGTTTTATAGGGCACCCATCTTTATTTTTTGTTATTGAGGTATAACATACGGTGCACAAATCTTCAGTTCTATAGCTTGATGGCAGGAATCTATCATCCATAGAACATCCCCAGCAGTCTCCTCCTAGTCACTGTCTCCCCAGAGGTAACCACTCTCGGTATGGATTAGTTTTTGCCTCTTTTTCAACCACATAAAGTGAAACCATATAGTCCAGATTGATCCCTTTAAATCCAAGTCAGAATATGTTACTGCTCTGCTCAGAACCTTTGGATGGGTCTCCATTTCTTAAATGAGAACCCAGAGGCCTCCCCAGGGCCTGCAAGGTGCCCCCACTGCCTCTTCAACCCCATCTCTTTTTTTTTTTTTTTTTTTAATGTTTATTTTTTTTTGAGACAGAGAGAGACAGAGCATGAACAGGGGAGGGGCAGAGAGAGAGGGAGACACAGAATCTGAAGCAGGCTCCAGGCTCTGAGCTGTCAGCACAGAGCCCGACGTGGGGCTCGAACTCACGGACTGTGAGATCATGACCTGAGCCGAAGTCGGACGCTTAACTGACTGAGCCACCCAGGCGCCCCTTCAACCCCATCTCTTGATCCGCTCCTTTTGTTCCCTCAGCCCCAGACACGCTGTTCATATTCCTTGAATACATTGAGTATGCTCTTTTTTTTGTGGTCTTTGTCTTCAGTTTTCTCTTTGCCTGGAATGTTCTTCCCTAAACATTCTTCCTTGCTTCCTTCAAGTCTCTGCGTAGGCGCCACCTTGAGGCTTACCCTAATTGCTTACCCTAATTGCACTATTTAAAATTGCAGCCTCCTCTCAGCACTCGCCCCGCCCTCCCATAAAGCTTGTTGTCTATTAAACTTACCTTTTTTTTAAAGGGCACTTTTAGGTTCACAGCAAAATTGAGCAGAAGGTAGAGATTTCCCATATACCTCCTGCCCCCACATGTGCACAGCTTCCCTCATTATCCACATTCATTACAACTGATGAACCTACATTGACACATCATTATCACCCAGAGTCCATAGTTTACATGGCTCATTCTTGGGTGTTGTACATTCTCTGAGTTTGGACAAATTTATAATGAGATGTATTTACTGGTATAGTATTATGCAGAGTAGCTTTATTGCCCTGAAAATTCACTCTGTTTATCTCTCCTGATCTTTTTATTGTCTCCATAATTTGACTTTACCAGAATGTCATATAGCTGGAATCATATAGTATGTAGCCTTTTCAGATTGGCTGCTTTTACTTTTAAGCTGCCTCCTTGTGTTTTCATGGCTTGATAACTTCTTCCTTTCTTTCAAATTTTTTAAAGTTTGTTTTGAGAGAGTACACTTGAGTGTGTGCAACTAGGGGAGGGACAGAGGGAGAGAGGGAGAGAAAGAGGATCTCAAGCAGGCTCCACACTGTCAGTGCAGAGTCCAGTGCAGGGCTCGAACTCACGAACCATGAGATCATGACCTGAGCCGAAGTTGGATGCTATGGTTGGCACCCCATAGCTCATTTCTTTTTAGCCAAATAATATTCCATTATTTGGATATACCACAGGTTATCCACTCAATACCGAAGGACATCTCGTTTGCTTCCAAGTATTGGCAGTTATGAGTAGAGGTGCTAGAAATATCTACATGCAGATTTTACTCCTTTGGGTAAATACAAAGGAGTGCTATTGCTGGATCATATGGGTAAAACTGTTTAGTTGTAAGAAACCACCAAACTGTCTTCCAGAGAAGTTGTATCAGTTTGCATTCCCACTAGCACTGGGAATTCCTGTTCCACATTCTCACTAGCATTTGGTATTGTTGGTGTTTCAGATTTTGGCCATTCTGATAGGTGTATAGTGATATCTCATTGTTTTGTGTTCCCCTGATGACATGATGTGGAGCATCTTTTCATATGCTTATTTGCCACTTGTATATCTTATCTGGCCATTTTTTAATCAAGTTATTTTCTTATTGTTGAGTTTTAAGGATTCTTTGTATTTTAGGTTTACACTCACTCTTTTATCAGATATGTCTTTTGCAAATATTTTTTCCCACTGTAAAGCCTATCTTTTCAGTCTCTTAACATTGTCTTTTGAAGAGTAGTTTTTAATTTTAATGAAGTCCAGCTTACCAGTTATTTCTTTTATGGATCATGCCTTTGGTATTGTATCTAAAAAGTCCTCATCATACCATACCCAAGGTCATCTTAAGTTTTCTGGTCTGTTACCTTCTAGGCACTGTATAGTTTTTTCTTTTTAAGTTTGTTAACTTAAAGTTTGTTAAGTCTGTTCTTTATTTAGTGGGTGAGGGGCAGAGAGGGGAAGAATCCCAAGCAGGATCCACGCTATCAGTGCAGAGCCTGATGCAGGGATGGAACTTACTAACAGTGAGATCATGACCTGAGCCAAATCAAGAGTTGGACAGATGCTCAACTGACTGAGCCACCCCAGGGCCCCTGCACTTTATAGTTTTATGTTTTACATTTAGGTCTGTGACCCGGTTTGAGTTAGTATTTTTGAAGGGTTTAAGGTCTGTGTCTGGGTTCGTTGTTTTGAATGTGGGTGTTCATTTGTGCCAGTACTACCTGGTGAAAAGACCATCTTCGCTTCATTGTATTGCTTTTGCTTCTTTGTCAAAGATCAGTTAACTATGCTTATGTGGATCTATTTCTGGGCTCTCTTTTCTGTTCTTTTGATTTATTTGTCTATTCTTTTACCAATACAACATTGTCTTGAATACTGCAGTTTTATAGTTAAGTCTTGAGATCAGGTAGTGCTGGTCTCCCAACTTTGTTGTTCTTCAATATGTGTTGGCTGTTCCGGATCTTTTGCCTTTCCATATAAATTTTAGAATCAGTTTGTTGATATCCACAAAATAATTTGCATGAGGTTTTGATTGGGATTACATTTACTCTTTCAAGTTAGGAAGAATTGACATTTGGACATTATTGAGTCTTCCTATCCATGAACATGGAATATCTCTTTATTAATTCTTCTTTGATTCATCAGTTTTTTAAAAATGTTTATTTATTATTGAGAGAGAGAGAGAGAGAGAGAGAGCGCGCATGAGTGGGGGAGGGGCAGAAAGAGAGGGAGACACAGAATCAGAAGCAGGTTCCAGGCCCCGAGCTGTCAGCACAGAGCCCGACACGGGACTTGAACTCACAAACCGTGAGATCATGACCTGAGCTGAAGTCGGACGCTTAACTGAGTGAGCCACCTAGGCGCCCCAATCCATTAGTTTTATATAGTTTTCTTTACATAGGTCTTGTACATATTTTGTTAGGCTTATATTTATGTAATTCTTTTTTTTTTGGAGCTGGGTGCTAATGTAAATGGTATTGTGTGTGTGTGTTTCTTAATGGTATTCTTGTTTTTAAAAAAAAGTTTATTTATTTATTTATTTTGGGGGAGGGGGAGGGTCAGAGAGAGGAGAGAGAGAGAATCCCAAGCCGGCTTCATGCTGTCAGTGCAGGCCCAGTACAGGGCTTGATCCCACGAACCATGAACTCATGACCCAAGCCTAAGTCAAGAGTCAGCCGCTCAACCAACTGAGACACGCAGGCGCCTCTAATGGTATTATGTTTTTAATTGCAAATTCCATTTGTTCATTGCTGGTATATAGGAAAGAGACTGACTTTTTTTTTTTTTAAGCTTATTTATTTTGAGAAAGCATGCATGCAGCAACAGAGAGAGAAGAGAGAGAATCCCAAGGAGGCTCCTCGTTTTCAGCACATGGAGCCCGATGCAGGGCTTGATCTCCTGAACTGTGAGAGCATGACCTGAAATCAAGAGTCAGATGCTTAACTGACTCCAGTCACGCAGGTGCCCTACAGCTGACTTTTGAATGCTAACTTTGTATCTTGCGTTCTTGCTGTAGTTGCTTATTAGTTCTGGGGAATTTTTTTTTGTTATTGTTGATTCATTTGGGTTTTCTACAGTCATGTCCTGTGCAAAACAAAGAGTTTCATTTCTTCTTTCCCCCCCTTTTTTTGTTTTTCTTCTTGTCTTACCATATCAGCTAGGATTCTAGTACAGTTTTGAGAAGCTGTGGTAAGGGGACTTCTTGCTTTGTTCTTGACCAGAGAACAGTTTTCCACCTTTAAGTATGATGCTAGCTGTAGATTTTTTTTTTTTTTTAAATAAAGTTGAGGAGGTTTCCCTCTATTCCTCATTTCCTGAGTTTTATTGTGAATGGGTATTGGGTTTTGTCAGATGCTTTTTCTGTATCTTTTTATAAGATCATGTGATTTTTCTTCTTTAGTCTGTTGACAAGCTGGATTACATTAATTGATTTTTGAACGTTGAGCCAGTTTTGTATACTCAGGATAAATCCCACTTGGTCATGGTCTGAAATTCTTTTTATACAGTGTTGGATTAGATCTGCTAATATTTTGTAAGATTTTTACATCTATGTTTATGAGAGATCTTAGTCTGTGGGGTTTGTTTTTCTTTGTCTGGTTTTGATGTTAGGGTAATGCTGGCCTCAGAATGAGCTAAGGAGTATTTCCTCTGCTTCTAACTTCTGGAAGAATTTGTAGAAAATTGTATAATTGGTATAATTGCTTCTTTTTTTAAAAATTTATTTATTTTGAGAGAGAGGGTATACTTGTGAGTGGGGGGAGAGGAAGGAGCAGAGAGAGGGAGAGAGAGAGAATCCCAAGCAGGCTCTGTGCTGTCAGTGCTCAGCGCAGAGAACCCAACCCAGGGCTCTGTCCCACGAACCATGAGATCATAACTTGAGCCGAAATCAAGAGTTGGATGCTCACCAGTGGAGCAACCCAGGCACCTCTTATAATTGATAGAATTACTTCTTAAATGTATGGTAGAATTACCAGTGAACCCATCTAGGCCCAGTATGTTTCCTGTTTTTGAAGGTTATTATTGATTCCGTTTCTTAAATAGATACAATCCTATTCGGATTACCTATTTCCTGCTTCTGTGAGTTCCTGAGGATTATATCTTTCAAGCAATTGGTACATTTCATCTAGGTTATCAAATTTGTGGGCATAGAGTTGTTCATAATCCCTTGTTCTTTTAATGTCCATGGGATCTGTAGTGATAGCCCCTCTTACTGTATTAGTAATTTGTTGTTTTTTTTTTTTTCTTCATTAGCCTGCCTAGAGGCTTATTGATTCTATTGATCTTTTCAAAGAACCAGTTGATTTCTGCTTTAATTTTTATTTCTTCTCTTCAGTTATCTTTGGTTTTAATTTGCTTTTCTTTTTCTAATTGCCTAAGATGGAAGCTTAGCTTATTGCTATTAGATCTTTGTTCTTACCTAATACATGCATTTGGTGCTATACATTTGCCTCTAAGTATTGCTTTTGGTACACCCCACAAATGTTCATAAAGTTGTATTTTCATTTTCATTAAGTGCAAAATATTTAAAAATTTCTCTTGAGATTTCTTCTTTGACCCATGAATTATTTAGAAGTGTGTTGTTTAGGGGTGCCTGGGTGGCTCAGTTGGCTGAGCATCCGACTTTGGCTCAGGTCATGATTTTGTGATTCTTGAGTTCGAGCCTCATATCGGGCTCTGTGCTGACAGCTCATAGCTTGGAGCCTGCTTCAGATTCTGTCTCTCTCTCTCTCTCTCTCTCTCTCTCTCTCTCTGCCCCACCCCAATTCTCTCTCCCTCTCTCTCCCTCTCTCTCCCTCTCTCTCTCTCTCTCTCTCTCAAAAATAAATAAATATTTAAAAAATTTTTAAAAGAAGTGTGTTGTTTAATCTCCACAAATATTTGGGTATTTTCCAGCTATCTTTCTGGTATTGATTTCTAGTTTAATTCCATTGTGGTCTGAGAGCATACAATGTATGATTTCTGTTCTTCAAGTTGTTGTGTCTTATGGCTCAGATTGTGGTCTCTCTTGGTGAATGTTCCATGTGAACTTAAGAATGTGAATGCTACCGGCTATGGATTCTGTATCTCCTCTCTCTCTGCCCCTCCCCTGCTTGCTTTCTCTCAAAAATAAACATTAAAAAAAGAAAAGAATGTGTTGTTGGATGAACTAGTCTATATATATGTTCATTATATACAGTTTCTTGATTGCATTGTTGACTTCAACTATGTCCTTACTGATTTTCTGCCTGCCGGATCTGTCAGTTCCTGAAAGAGGCATGCTGAAGTCTCCAGCTATAGTAGTAGATTCATCTGTTTCTCTTTGCAATTCTATTGGTTTTTGATGCTTCTTTGTTAGGTGCATACACATGAAGGATGGTTACGTCTTGGAGAATTGAGACTCCTTTATCATCATGTAAGTCTGTCTTTATCCCTGATTACTTGCTCTGAAATATTCGGTCTTGATATTAATGTAGCTAGTCCAACTTCCTTTTGATTAGTTAGTATGGCAAAATTTTCTCCATCCCTTTACTTTTAATCATTATGCATCTTTATTAAAATTTTTAAAGTGGATGAGCACTAAATAATGCATACTGTTGTTGAATCATTATATCATACACCTGAAACTATAACACTGTCCATTAATTATACTGAAATTAAAAAAAATTTGAAGGGGGTTTTTGTAAACATACAGTCGTGTCTTTTGATATACTCTCTCTCTTTTAATTGGTATATTTAGACTGTTGATGTTTAAAGTGATTATAAGCTCTTGTTTTTTGTTACTTTTTGGCTTTTTTCCCTGCCTTTTGTGGTTTTAATTAAGCATTGTATATGGATCCAGTTTCTCTCCTTAGCATATCAATTAAACTTATTTTTTTAATGCTTATTTTTGAGAAAGAGAGAAAGAGAGAGTGTGAGCATGCACACCAGAGAGTGCATAGGAGGGGTGGGGAGAGAGGGAAACAGAGGATCCAAGGCGGGCTCCTTGATGACAGCAGAGAGCCAGCCCCATGCGGACTCCAAACTCAGCAACCTCGAGATTGAGACCTGAGCCGTAGTAGGATGCTTAACCGACTGAGCCACTCAGGTGCCCCCAATTAAACTTTTTTAAGAGTTTTCCCTAGAGTTTGTAGTGTACATTTATAGGTAGTACAAATACTTTATAATAAAGTAATTTCTAGTTCCTCTCTTGTCCCTTGTATCACTGCTGTCATTCATTTTATTTATACATGAGCTGTATAACGATTGAATACATTGTTGCTATTATTTTGAATTATCTGTTAGATCAATTAAAAGTAAGAAAAATTAAAAATGTTATTTTACTTTAACTTTAATGCTCTTCCTTTCTTGATGTGGTTTGAGTTTTTAATCCATATCATTTTTCTTCTCACTGAAGAATTTTTTTTTAAGTTTATTTTTGAGAGAAATAGAGACATCCTCTCAGAGAGAGGAATGAGAGAATCCCAAGCAGGCTCCATGCTGCCAGTGCAGAGTCCGATACAGGGCTCAAACCCATGAAGCTGTGAGATCATGACATGAGCTGAAGTCAAGAGTCAGACGCTTACCCGACGGAGCCACCCAGATGCCCCTGAAGAACTTCTTCTAACATTTCTTGCAGGGCAGGTCTACTGGCAACAGATCTCAATTTTTATTTGTCTAAGTCTTTATTTTTCCTTCACTTTTGAAATGGTACTGAATTTTTTTTTTCTTTTTTGTGGGGTACAGAATTGTAGTTTTGGGTTTTTGTTTTGTTTTACCTTTCAATATTTTAAATATTTCACTTCACTGTCTTCTTGCTTGCATGACTTCTGAGAAGTCAGATGGAATTCTTATCTTTGCTACTCTGTAGGTTAGGTGTTTTTTTTCCTGGGCTTCAAGATTTTTTTCTTTATCCTTGATTTTCTGCAGTGTGAATATGGTATGTCTAGGTATTGGGTTTTTGTTTTTCTTTTGTCTTTATGGCATTTATCCTGCTTGGTGTTATTTGGTGTCTGACACTAATTTTGGGAAAATTTTCAGTCATTATTGCTTCAAATTTTTCTTCTGTTAATTCCCATTACAAGTGTAGTTGTCCCATACTTATTGGATGTTCTGTTCCCTTTTTTTTAGTCATTTTTCTCTTTACTTTTCAGGCTTGGAAGTTTCTATTGACATACCCTCAAGCTGAGAGTCTTTACTCCGTTCTGTTAGTCTACTGATAAGATAATCAAAGGCAGTCTTCATTGCTGTAACAGTATTTTTGATCTCTGTTTTAAAAAATATATGGTCTTGGGGCACCTGGGTGGCTCAGTTGGTTAAGCATCTGACTCTGGCTCAGGTCATGATCTCAACAGTTTGTGAGTTCGAGTCCCACATCAGGCTCTGTGCTCATAGCATGCAGCTTGGAGCCTGCTTCAGATTCTTTGTGTCCCTCTCTCTCTGCCCCTCCCCTGCTTGTGCTCTCTCTCTCAAAAATAAATATTTAAAAAAATTTAAAAATTAAAATATGTGGGTTTTTTTCCCATTTATTTATTTTGAGAGAGAGGGAGAGCGTGCATGCATGTGCTAGTTGGGGAGGGGAAAAATGGGGAGAGAGAATCCCAAGCAGGGATATGGGGCTGGAACTCATGAACCACGAGATCATGACCTGAGCCAAAGTCGGATATTTAAACTACTGAGCCACCCAGGTGCCTGTAACATTTTGTGGATTCCTAGAACTTCCATTTCTGTTACTCATTTGTTCTTGTATGGTGACTACTTTTTCCGTTAGAGCCCTTATCACAGTAGATATTTTAAATTTCTGGTAATTCCAACATCTGCCATTTCTGAGTCCAGTTTTGATGCTTGCTCTGTTTCTTCAAACTATTTTTTGCCTTTTAGTATGCCTTATAATTTTTTTTGGTGAAAGCAGGACACGATGTCCTGGGTAAAAAAAAAAAAAAACTGAGGTAAGTAGGCCTTTAGTGATAGCCTTTTCCCCTTCTCCTCCCAACCTCCCATACCTCTCACGTGGTACAGGATGGCTGGAGGGAGCAGGAATTGGGTATTTCCCTTCCCCCAGGTTCTGGTTTCAAAACGGTTGGTTTAACACTCCCCTGTTGGATGCACAGGGCGGGGAGTCCTCGTACAACTCATGGAGGTAAAGCTCACCAAATGGGGGGCATCCCCCCCTAACACAGATTCCCTCTTGTTCTTAACTCTCAGAGTTGTCCACACTGAGCCTCCAGCAGTTTGTCAATTGCAGTTTAGGTTTTCCTACCCTGCTGCTGGTTCCCCATGGAGGTTTCTACTGGTGAATTTCTATTTTTGTAAATTGTTGATTCTTTGCATCCACTTGTCTAAGTTTTAGGGAAGTGGTTTTTGTGACCTCATTTCTCTCATGGATCTAAGAAGAGTTGTGAATTTTCAGTCTGTTCAGTTTTTTATAGATTAAGACACAGAGTGATGACTTCTAAGCTCTTTACATTTGCATTTCTGGACCAGAAGTGGGAAATCTGCCCTACCGTCTCTGTGCTTTTTACTTCTTTCCTCCCTTAATTTTTTTTTTAAACTGTGGTAAAAAATGCATAACATAAGATATATTCACCATTTACAGTTCAGTAGGGTTAAGTATATATTTGCACATTGTTGTGCAACCAGTCTCTGGAACAGTTTTTTTTATCTTGCATGACTGAAATTCCATACCCATTAAACAGTAACTCCCATTTCCCCCTCCCCCAGCCTGTGGCAACTACCATTCTACTGTGTTTATTTGAATTTGAATATTCCTAGATACCTCATATGAGTGAAATCATCTACTATTTCTCTTCTGTGACTGGCTTGTTTCACTTAGCACAGTGTCCTCAAGGTTCATCCAGGTCTCCTTTTTAAGGCTAACATTTCACTGTAGCATATACTACATTTTGTGTCTCCATCATCCATTGATAGACAGACACTTGGTTGCAATAGTGCTGTCATGAACATAGCTGTACAAATTATCTCTTTAAGATCCTGTTTTGAATTTTTTTATAGTTAGGCCTAGAAGTGGAATTGCTGGATCATACGGTAATTCTATTTTTAATTTTTGGAGGAGCTGCCATACTGTTTAGCTTTGCCATTTTATTTTCCCACCAACAGTGCACAACGTTCCAATTTCTCCATATTCTCACCACCACTTGTTCTTTTGATAGTGGCCATCTTGATGGGTGTGAAGTGATATCTCATTGTGATTTTGATTTGCATTTCCCTAATGATGAATGATGTTGAGTATCTTTTCATATGCTTGTAGGTCACTTGGGTATCATCTTTGGATCAATTATTCAAGTCCTTGGCCCAGTTTTTAATCATGTTGTTTGTTTTTTGTTAGGTTGTAGGAGTTCTTTATATATACTCTGCTTATTGATGCCTTATCAGATATATTATTAATATCTACTCTTACCAAGGTCTAAAGTTGTAGTAATTCCATCCTCCTCCTTCAAAATACAGAGTTTTAAGAACACTTGAATTCTGATTTCCTTCTTTAGGACTTAACATGTTATTATCTACCATTTCAGGTAGTTCCACTTTGGTTTTATCCTGCCCTTCCCCTTCCCACTCCCAGTTAATTTTTGTTTATTCTTTAACTGAACCCATGCTTGTTTGGGTTGATTTCTTTGCTTACTGTTTCTTCTTGCATCTCATGCCTTTCCTAAGTGATCATTTTCTATGTTCTTTTCTTTTCCTTTAAGTAGGCTCCACCCCCAGCGTGGAGCCCAACACAGGGCTGGAACTCATGACTCTGAGATCAAGAGTCAGATGCTTAACCGACTGAACCACCCAGGTGCCCCATCTATATTCTGAATTACATCCATAAATAGTTTTTTCAGTGAAAGTCTGTTAATAATAAACACTTAGGTTTTTATTTTCCTTTGTGTTCTGAAAAGTTTTCAATTGTACCTTCTTTCATAAAGATATTACGTCTTTTGTCTTTTTTTTTAAGTTTGAGTGAGAGTGGGGGGCCGGGGTGGAGAGTGAGAGAATCCCACGCTGTTAGCACAGAGCCTGACTTGGGGCTCGAACGTACAAACCATGAGATCATGACCTGAGCTGGAACCAAGAGTGGGACCCTTAACCGACTGAGCTACCCAGGTGTCCTGTTTTTTTTTAATTTTTAAAATTTATTTTTAATTTATATCCAAGTTAGTTAGCATATAGTGCAATGATTTCAGTAGATTTCAGTGCTTTATCCCTTATGTGTAACACCCAGCGCTCATCCCAACAAGTGTCTTCCTTAATGCCCCTTACCCATTTAGCCCATCCCCCACCCGCAGCCCCTCCCAGCAACCTTGTTCTCTGTATTTAAGAGTCTCTTATTTTTTGTCCCCCTCCCTGTTTTTATATTATTTTTGCTTCCCTTCCCTTATATTCATTTGTTTTGTATCTTAAATTCCACATATGAGTGGAGTCATATGATGTTTGTCTTTCTTTGATTTATTTTACTTAGCATAATACCCTCTAGTTCCATCCACGTAGTTGCAAATGGCAAGATTTCATTCTTTTTGATTGCCAGGTAATACTCCATTGTGTGTGTGTGTGTGTGTACACACACCACATCTTTATCCATTCATCCGCCGATGGACATTTGGGCTCCTTCCATACTTTGGCTATTGTCGATAGCGCTGCTATAAACCTTGGGGTGCATGTGCCCCGTCAAAACAGCACACTTGTATTCCTTGGATATACACCTAGTAGTGCAGTTGCTGGATCGTAGGGCAGGAACTTTTTGAGAAACCTTCATACTGTTTTGATAAGTTCTTTAATGTTTATTTTTGAGAGAGAGAGAGAGAGAGAGAGTGTGAGCAGAGGAGGGGCAGAGAGAATCCGAAGTAGGCTCAAGCCTCTGAGCTGTCAGCACAGAGCCTGACACAGGGCTTGAACTCGTGAACCACAAGATCATGACCTGAGCTGAAGTCTTCAGGATGTTTAACCGACTGAGCCACCCAGGCACCTCTCTAGTTTTTTTGTTTTGTTTTGTTTTTTTAAAAAGATTTTTAAGTAATCTGTACATCCAGCATGGGACTCAAACCCACAACCCTGAGAACCAAGAGTTGCGTGCTCTGAGCCAGCCAGGTGCCCCATCATGTCTTTTGTCTTCTATTTGACACTTAAGTTTCTGTTGAGAAGCCAGTTCAGTTGTTACTTCTTCATAGAATATTCTTCCTTCTTGTTGCTTCTCTTCTCTTTGTGGTATTCTGCTGTATCCTTATCATGTGTCTAGGTGCAGATTTAACTTTTACCCTGCTTGGTTGGGACTTTGTTTCCTAAATATGAGGCTCCCTTTCATCAACTCTTGAAAAATACTTAGCTAGTAGTTCTGCCTCTCCCCCATTTTCTCTGTTCCCTCCTTTTGGGCCACCTGTTAAAACTTCATTTTTGGACCTCTGTATTTTATTCCCCCTATTAACCTTTCTTTCACAAAATTTTTAAGTTTGTGCTACCTTTTGTAATCTCCTTATATCTCTTCTCAAATACTGCATTCTTTTCATTTGCATCTAATTTGCCACTTTTCTTTCCATTTCTAAGCGATTCTATTTGGTTAATTTAAAAATCTTCTGATCTTTGTTGATACCATTTTCTTGTCTCCTGGTTTTGATTCCTTCTTTTATGACTTTAAACACTGGAATGTACTTACAGTTTCTAGTGCGTCTTACTAACGTTGGTTCTTACTGGTGTAAATACCTGTTGTTCAGTCATAGTAAAAGATTGGTCCTTCTGTGTTTTGTAATTTAGAATTGTAAACTCAGGTTCAGCAGGACTTTATCTATGGGACTCTTACGTGACCTTGGTAGAGAGTCTCTCTCTCCAGAGTATTTTTGTTTACCTCTGGTAGGTTTCCCAGGGATTTTACCAGGCTGAGACCATTTTTGGTTAGATTCTCTGCGAGGAGAAGTTGATATCAGACCCCTCAAGGCAGGGTAAATCTGAACTCTGAACTCAAGTGAAGGCAGGCCGAAGATTATAAATTCTCTAAGGATATATACCCTTTTGTTTCTCTCCTCACGGAGCCTAGGTCCTTTTATCTCCCTGGTGTCAGTGAGGTGACTTTTTTTCACTAATCTACTTCTTTCCCTGAAGCTGTTGTAGTTCTTAATAATCTTAGGATTATTTACTGCTTTGTTACCTAGAGCTCTATGCATTATCTCAGAATGATAATGGGGAGAGATATGGTAGGGATTATTATACCCATTTTACAACTAAGTAAAATTGGAGCTGTTACTCTCCTGAGATGACTCTCCTGACATTATGTAGGTGGCAGATGGTAAAGAGATGGTAAAGAGCTTGCCATGAGAAATGGGGTATTCTTCTGTGTTTTTTTGCCATGCAGCCACTGGTAGCATTCTTCATTAGGATGAAAGTAGGTATCACCTCAACATCAGTCATAAAGAAAAACCAGTGTTTTTCTGCAGGTTTATGAAAATTCATTCATTCAACAGATTTGAACACCTGCTATGTTCTAGGCACAAGAATTAATACGAGAGGTCTGTTAACAACTGGGAGCTGAAGTACAGATAATTGGATTTGCTGCCTGACATGCTTTCTGCTTTCCATCCAAGTTAGTTAGCATATAGTGCAACAATGATTTCAGGGGTAGATTCCTTAATGCCCCTTACCCATTTAGCCCATCCCCCCCCTCCTACGACCCCTCCAGCAACCCTCTGTTTGTTCTCTATATAAAGAGTCTCTTATGTCTTGTCCCCATCCCTGTTTTCATATTATTCTTGCTTCCCTTCCCTTGTGTTCATCTGTTGTGTCTTAAAGTCCTCATGTGAGTGAAGTCATAGGATAGTTGTCTTTCTCTAATTTTGCTTAGCATAATACCCTCTAGTTCCATCCACGTAGTTGCAAATGGCAAGATTTCATTCTTTTTGATTGCCGAGTAATATTCCATTGTGTATATCTGCTTTCCTTCTATAGACTGATAATGGTCTCCAGCTGCCAAAGAAGGTTGTGGATGCCAAGAGAAAGGTAACCATTTCTCAGCCCCCTGAGTGGAACTGGATGCCTCTAGGAGCCCACACCGGCTAGCAGTAGACATGGCTGAATTTACAAGCTACAAGGATACTGCCTCCAGCCGCCACTTGCGGTTTAAGTTACAAAGTCTAAGTCGCCGCCTCGATGAGTTGGAGGAAGCCACAAAAAACCTCCAGAGAGCAGAGGATGAGCTCCTGGATCTCCAGGACAAGGTGATTCAGGCGGAAGGCAGCAATTCCAGCATGTTGGCGGAGATTGAAGTGTTGCGCCAGCGAGTGCTGAGAATTGAAGGCAAAGATGAGGAAATTAAGAGAGCAGAGGATCTGTGTCAGCTGATGAAGGAGAAGCTTGAAGAGGAAGAAAACCTCACCCGGGAGCTGAAATCTGAGATTGAACGGCTTCAGAAACGAATGGCTGAACTGGAGAAGCTGGAGGAAGCCTTTGGCAGGAGTAAGAACGACTGTACCCAACTCTGTCTGAGCCTGAATGAGGAGAGAAACCTGACAAAGAAGATCTCCGCTGAGCTGGAAATGCTCAGGGTCAAAGTGAAAGAACTAGAATCTTCCGAGGACCGCCTGGATAAAACTGAGCAGAGTTTAGTGTCAGAGTTAGAAAAACTGAAGTCATTAACTCTGAACTTCGTAAGTGAGAGAAAATACTTGAATGAAAAGGAGAAAGAGAATGAGAAACTGATAAAAGAGCTCACTCAAAAACTGGAGCAGAACAAAAAAATGAACCGAGATTATTCAAGGAATGCTTCTAATCTTCTGGAAAGGAATGACCTGCGGATTGAGGACGGGATCTCCTCCACACTGCCGTGCAAAGAATCAAGAAGGAAGGGCGCTCTGGACTATCTAAAGCAGGTAGAGAATGAAACAAGAAACAAATCAGAAAACGAAAAGAACCGAAATCAAGAAGACAACAAAGTTAAAGATCTCAACCAAGAGATTGAGAAACTCAAGACACAAATCAAACATTTTGAATCTTTGGAAGAAGAGCTTAAGAAAATGAGGGCCAAAAATAATGATCTTCAGGATAATTACCTAAGTGAACAAAATAAAAACAAACTCTTAGCCAGCCAGCTGGAGGAGATAAAGCTACAAATCAAGAAACAGAAAGACTTAGAGAACGGGGAGGTAGAAGGGGAAGAGGCTTTCCTGTCCGGCAAAGGCAGGCATGAGAGGACTAAGTTAAGAGGCCATGGCAATGAGGTACCTGTGTCCAAGCACACACCGCGGGAACTGTCCCCTCAGCAGAAGCGGGAGAGGCATCGAAACAGAGATATTGCGCTCAACAATGAAAACTGTTCTCTGGGCAATAGGCAGGTTTCCTCTCCCAGTTTCACCAATAGGAGGGCAGCCAAAGCTTCCAACATCGGGGCGGGTACAGACAGTGGGACTCAGGAGACAAGGAGAACTGAAGACCGATTTGTATCTGGCTCCTCTCAGAGTGAAGGGAAGAAGTCCAGGGAGCAGCCTTCAGTGCTTAGCCGCTACCCACCTGCTGCTCAGGAGCACAGTAAAGCTTGGAAGAGTACTCCTAAACCAGGTACTGAGGGTGGGTTGAAGGGAAAAGTGGAGAAGACAACACGAACATTTAGTGATAATACCAACCATGGATCTGTTCCCAGTGACGTACTGGGTAGAGCTGACAAGGCTTCTGACACCCCTTCTGAGGCCCTCTTTGGCAAAAGGGGGCAGGTACCTGGCAATGGAAGTCAGGTAACCCAGGCTGCAGACTGTGGCAGTCCTAAGGCAATTGGAGCTCTGGCCTCATCCCGAAGATCTTCCTCAGAAGGGCTCTCCAAGGGCAAAAAGGCTGTCAGTGGCCTGGAGGCTGATACCACTTCCCCAAATTCCAAGCCTCCACTTTTATCAAAGTATCCTTATAATTCCAGAAGCCAAGAGAACATCCTTCAGGGCTTTTCAACCCCAAATAAAGAAGGTGTTGATCAACCCGTAGCAGTCGTGATGGAAGACAGCAGTCAACATGAGACCCTGAGGTGCCGGGTCATCAAGCCCAGTGGCAGAGAGAAGCCAGACTCAGATGACGACGTGGATGTGACGTCTCTTGTTACTGCCAAATTGGTAAACACCACCATCACTCCAGAGCCAGAGCTCAAACACCAACCCAACTCTAGAGAGAGAGCCAAATCCCGAGGGGGACTCAGAACCTCCCTGTTTGAGAATGATAAAGATGCTGGGACAGAAAGTGAGTCTGTGAAACCTGTCAGAGCCTCCACCAATGCCACGGAATTCCCAGACGCCAATGGTGCTGGGGTCAAAAGCCAGCGGCCCTTTAGCCCCAGAGAGGCGTTGCGGTCTAGAGCCATCATCAAACCTGTCATCATTGATAAGGATGTGAAAAAAATCATGGGAGGATCTGGAACTGAGGCCACAATGGAGAAGCAGAAATCCACCTCCAAACCAGGGCCAAACAAGGTGACAAGCAGCATAACTATTTACCCCTCTGACAGCGGCAGCCCCAGAGCTGCCCCAGGTGAGGCCCCGAGGGAAAGGCACACATCCACCAGCAACATCCAGGTTGGGCCAGCAGAGCTCACATCAGTCAGCAACCACGTCAGCTCCCCCTTTGAGCTCTCCATTCACAAACATGACATTGCTCTGCAGTTCACAGAAGCTGAAAGAATGGGAGATGGGCCCCTGAAGAACAAGCCAGAAACAGTGGTCTCTCGGAGCAGCATTATAATCAAGCCATCAGATCCTGTGGAGAGGAACAGCCATGCCCCCCCAGCGGAGACAATCAGGTGGAAAAGCCATAGTGCCCCTTCAGAAGTGGGCTCTTCAGATGCCAGACACGTTACTGTGCGGAACGCCTGGAAGAGTAGGCGAGACTTGAACTCCTTAGAAGACCCCCCAACTCGAATAGGTAGAAACGTGGAAGCCACCAACGCCTACACCCAGAGGGCCTCCACAGACTGTTCAGACCTTGGACAGCCCAAGTTGTACCTTTGTGAGCAGGGTGCTCAAAGGGCAGGAAATTCAGGGGATGCCCCTGAGCTCACCTCCAGAAGGACCCAGAGTAGCCTCACCGTGTCTGAGGTGCTGACTCGTCGGAATCGGGTGGGAGACACTGCCTCGGCTGCAGCCTGGAACCACTCGGCAGGCGCGGTGAGCCCCACTGCTGCCCCCCCCTCCCCCCTTTACTCTTTTACCTTCCTCTTTGCTCCCTCTGCTCTGGCCTGTGTGTCTCAGGATTATGCGGCTGAGAAATCCTGGGAGAGCTAGCTGGATTGCTCAGAGAACTGAAAATAAGGTAGGTTTGGCCTTGAAGAAGAGTTTAGTACCTTGAAGGAGGTGTTTGCCAGAGAGCAGCAGGAGTTTCCCAAGCTCCCTTTTCCAGTTTGTCTCTTCTATATATGAAGGTCACACAAAAAAGAGAGATCTAGCCTCCATTCTCTTGGTTTGCCAGCACAGCGAAAAAAAAAAAAAACCTCCCCCTAAAACCCTATAGAGCAGCACCTAGAAGCCCAAGAACCAGCTGCGGCCACTGGGAAGCCCTATGCCAGGGTACCCGGTGACCCTTCTGTAGCACACGTAGGACGGGGGTGGGGGGGCAGGGAGAGGGTTCTCACAGCCAAGTTTTGCCAGCTGCTGGCCTATGGGGGAGGAGAGTGAGGCTTCCACTGGGCCTACTTTATATACTTTGTGTCCACGTGTCACTTTATTTTGTCTAAACCATTTTGTCATCAGTCTGAGGGCAGAACTAGTTCAGTACGGCTCATTACAGGATAGATAAATCCAGAACCACCTCCGCCTCTGAGGGTCAGAGTGTCAGAACAGCACCTAAAGGGGAAGCCCCTAGGAGTGTCTTTTTAGATGTGGAGCCTCTGAGGATGAAAGACGTTTTGGAAGTGGTTTCCTTCTTTTTAAAAGGCAGGTGTATTCACTTGAAATGTCCTGTGAGTCCATATAGGGTACTCACCATCTGACAGAGCACGTTCCCACTGCCACAGTTTCTCCAAGAGCCCTGTGGGCAGGTATTATCTCCACTTTTTAGATTTACACTGATGGTCAGAGACACAAAGTGTCATACCCAAGGCCACCCAAATGAATTATTGGATGAGAGCTAGGATTTGAATCCAAGATTCCGTTTTGTTTTTTTTTTGTTTTTTGTTTTTAAATGTGTATTTTTGAGAGAGAGAACACGGGCAAAGAGAGAGGAAGACACAGAATCGCAAGCAGGCTCCATGCTGTCAGTGCAGAGCCTGATGATGTGCAACTTGAACTCACAAACCGAGATCATGACCTGAGCCGAAATCGAGAGACAGAAGTTTAACCTGCTGAGCCACCCCGGTGCCCGCAAGATTCCCGTTTCTGAATCCAGTACTCTTTCTACCCCGCCAACGTTTCTCATACTTCTGTTTTGATCTGCGTTCTCTCTGAAGGACCAACACTGAAAAGGCAGAACTCTGGTAGGAGAGTGGAGAGAGAGAGAGGGGTGTTTAGTCCCTTGAAGCTCTGGCTGACAGACAGGATAAGGCATAGGTGTAGGACCCAAAAGGGAAGGCACCTGGGCTTTTTGGTAGTTTATAAGTGGAAAGTAGGAAAAGCGTGGTCCAGTGTCCTTTTCGGCAATACATACTCCCTTGTTCCGCAGCAGGGAAATGCAGCCTGCACGCGCAAAACTCAAGGATCTCTGGGCCTCCTTCCAGGACCACGTGGTGCAGGCCCCGTCCTCCACACGCTCTTGCTCAGTTGTGAGCCGCCAGTCTACCCTCTGAGCCCCAGCAGCTTGGGAGTTTGTAGTCTACCGGTTTCCTTAGGCCAAAGCGAATCTCTGCAGTTAAGCTGTTGTCTGTCTGCACTGTACCTCCCTCTGCCAGGCTGAAGAAGACCACTGGGAGAGGGAGGGGTGTGTCTTGTTACTCGCTACTGTCCTTCGCAGCTCACTTTTTGTCATTTTTGGCACAGGAGGAAGGTGACGACTGCACACTCGGTGTCCACAGACGACTCCACAACTCCCTGGAGCGGTCTGAACTGCCTGCGAAGCAGGGGCTGCCAGAGCCCGGGCGAGCCCGGGCTGAGGAACGGTTACGGCCAGCCAGGCCCTGTGCCGAGGACAACTGAACCAGCTGGGTGAGGTCTGCTGTCTCCTCTGCTCCTGCTTCTCCGCTCTCCTGCCTTCCTGCCCTATGAAGGATGCAAGGCCAGTTAACCAGGCTAGACGCCAGGCCTTGGCTGGGAGACTGTGGCAAACCAGGCTGTGGCTTGGGTCATTTTGCCAGTTGGCCAGAGGGGATCAGAAACTACAAGCTGGACATAGTCACCCAAGCCCAGCCTTCCCTGATGCATGAGTTCTCTCTCCTTGCCCCTGTCCCCAGATCGGATGGGCCACTCTGGCCCCCAAATGGGGAAAGATCTAGAAACCCCTTGTATCCTCACCATACCACAACAGCTGAAAGCTCTCCTCTGCTTCTCAGTGGGTCAGAGGGCAGCCCCTTCAGTGTGGTTCATTTCTTCGTCTCACCGCATCCAGTTCACTCCTTGTTTGCCCTGGGGGCCTAAGTACCCCCTAAGACTTAGCAGCCATCACCTCCATCTAGGGGGCTTCTACTCCTTTCCCCTTTGGAGTTCCTCACACTTGGACAGCAGAAGAGGTCTGTGCTGCCTCTAAGGGATTACGGGACCAACCTTTAGGCTGAAGCTTCTCGGACATCGCCCCCTGGCTGACAATTGTTTCCTGGGGGCAGAGCACACGGGTACCCACCTATTGGAATGGCATCATCCCTCCCCTCCCCTGGCTCTATGCTCACCTTCCAAAGGCACCTGGAAGTGCACAAGCCTCACGCATCTCCTTTTCTGGGCACCCGTAATGCTGCTGGCACTGCCTGCTCCTCTCCCGTGGCTGGAGACTTCAGGCTGACTCCGTCGTTTCCATCTTTGGAATACTTCCGGACTAAACTGGGCCTGACCCAGCATACTCTGCCTTCTAGGAAGTGCCCAGCAAGGGGGAAAGTGGGCTGGAAGAAACATTTCCCCAGTCACTCCACAAAGCAATAGTTCCATGAAAGGCATGGACTTTCTTCCTCTTCCTTCATTCCCCCATGGAGGAGGAGGAATCGCACTTTACCGAACTGATGCATTCCTACAGAAGTGGGCCCATGGTTTCTGCAAACTGTCGTGATGACTTCACTGGAGGAAAAGTACTACGTGCCCACTGAGGGCCCCAGGTTAATATAATACAAAATGCAGCAAACCTTTCAGGAAGCCACATAAAGTTGAATAGTTTCCTTACGTCACATGGGGAAGTTGAAAAGAACCGTATATTCTTGGCACTGCTTTTTGTGTAACTTTCTCAGTTCAGAGAAGGGCTCCCTTTTCAAAGGCTACTTTTAATGGCACAGACACTGTTCCTTCATAGTGAAAGAGAGCATTACTAGGAGTCAGGAAAGCTGAATTTGCTTCATGGCTTTGTACTTTCTTGCTGTGTGACTTTGGGCAAGTCACTGTCCTCGTGGGGCCTCAGTTTCCTTATCTATAAAAAGAATTCTTTGTAATGGTCTCTAAGGGTCCTAAATCTGGCATTCTGAGGTTGTTCTGTTTACACTGTCCTATGGGGGGTGATTCTGCTTTTGGAAGGTAGCATCCGGATGGTTTTGGGGAATGGGTCCTCCCCGGCCTTGTTTTCCTGGGCCTTACTCTTTCCGTGTTCTTAATGTCAGGAGGATGAGCTCAGAGAAGCGCCCTCATTTTTCTAGTTTGTAAGATGAAGGGATGAGATCAGATGGCTTCTGCAGCCCTTTTGGCACCAGCCTTGCCCACTTGCCACACAGCATCCCCTGGCTTTTGTGACACAAGTTGGCTGTCTCCCGTTGCTGTGCTTCATGGGCCATATTCCCTGCCTGCACTTGGTGTGGGAACCAGTGTTCATCTCGCCCGTGTCTGCCTTCAGACTTGGCCATCCTGGAGGCGGCTTGGGGCACGCTGATGAGCTTCCTTTCGGGGTCAGGAATGTTTTGCGCTTACTTCCATTTTCTGGAGGTCTGCCAGTCTAAGGGCATTGCTGTGTAGCTCATCTTTCCTCTACATAGTGCTGACTCAGCTGCTCAGTTTTAAGATGCTGTTTTCAAAATCTCTTCCTGCTGCTTCTCCTGGGTCCCTGGCCAGAAACTAGGAAACAGACCTCTGCGGTGGTCAACTGAGGTTATAGGAAACCAAGTCTGTGGCTCTTCTCTGCTGGTGGAAGCAAAAGGGTGCCAAGCCATGCCTACAAAGATTTCGCCGCTAATTCTCTTCTTTGGGCGTTGGAGCCCTGGATTCTGGTGCTGTAGCTCCTGGTGCCAAAGTCTGGATCTTTCCACACTGCAGCAGCACCAACATCTGCCACTACCCAAATGCTCTGGAAGAGGGACAGCTATGGTGCCCTCTTGCTGGGGGCTGCTATCTTAAAATCTGAGTGCAATAGGGTTTGATTGTAACAATTATTTCAGGATAAATATTGTTTCCTTAATCTGCGTACTTTCTAGAACCATTGTAAAATAGATTTTATTTTTAAGTGTCCTCAGCATTGCAGAAGATCCCGTTTGTAATAGCAGATGAAGGCTGGAGGCTCAGCTCCTCTGGGTTTCGAATGGCTGGCAAGGCTGGCTTTCAAATTCCAGAGTTGGAAGGCACCTTTCTGAAAAGCAACCTCTGTGTGACCATCTGGACCCAGGCCTCACCACCAGGGGTCCTGGAGGAAATTTCCATATAAAGGGGAGACCTGGTAATTAAGTAGCTGGTCCAGTCAAGCCAAATATTCCCACTGGCCCAGCCAATAAACCCACTTACATGACAAGCCTCTTCTGCAGCGTAGCTCCAACTCTAGGTTTTACTGGCAGGTGTATTTGTTGTGGGAGGCTTCCCAGTGAGCCCAGGGAACCTGGCACTCCAGAGCTGCTTGGTTGGAGGAAGCAGAGCTGGCTGAATGCCAGAGGCTGGTCTCTCTTCCACCTGCTGCTGCGTCTCACTACTCTGGTACTAAAAGCAACCAGAGAAAGCTGCAGGGATGGTGGGCAAAGGGGATTTGCGGTGGGGCCAAGGACTCCAACCTCTGCCCCAGGCAAGCCTGCACATAAATCATTCCCCTCTCATGGGGTGTGGGAGGGTCTATGTTGATCTTGGACCTGTCATCCTGGGGCAGTTTTAGTGCTTTATATTTAGTGGGTTAGTGCCAGGTGCTACCATTTTCCAGTAAAGGAACCGGGACCCAGAGGCTGGGTCCCTAGCTGCCTCTGTCGATGTGGGGTTTGTAGTCACTCTGACGAGATTGCTTTGGAAGAGCTGCTTTTAGGGATTATCTTTTGTCTACCCTGGGTGGGCCACAGGGTGTTCTCCTCAAAGCCTCACAACCAAGACCATAGGAAAGGGGCCCTATTTTCCTGCTGCTTCACAGCTCAGAACATGTACTGAATGGAATGTATTTTTAAGAGAACAAAGTCTATTTTTTTGTATTTTAAAGATTGGGAGGGCTAGGGAAGTATAGCCCTCAAAAAAAACCTGTTAATGCATTAAAGGCCCCTTTGCGAGGGGGCATCAGTATCTGTCAGTCCACATCTACTTGTTCAGGCAGGTGCTCTGGTCTCACCCCTGCCCCTTGGAGTCTAGGTGCAGCAGCTTCTACATTCCTGCTCCAAGCCTGGGACCAAGGAGGCCGGACCCTGTTGCTGGAAACCAGGGCGAAGCCATGAGCAGTGACTCAGGGCTCCTTGGGTGCATGTGTATAGTGGAAGCTGCCTGTCTGCATGTATCCTCTGGCTCTAATGCTGTCTGTTGGCTCTGCAGCACAATATGTAACCAATAAAGCTCCCTAGTTTCCATGTGGTCTGTGTGAGTCAGTGATGCCATTTTTGTTGATGTCCTGAGTACAACTGTTGTCCGTGCACTGGTATAGCTAGTATATTTCATTGTATTTTATTTACTTAAAATACTCAGCCAACTAATTAATGATGCTGTAAAGACCTGAGGCTTGGAAAATGACACACTTACCACCCACATAACTGAACTGGACTTAGAACTGTAGCAGCTATTTCACTGCTACATTTTAGTTTTAGGCTTGTCTGTTGTCACACACAAAACGATGATGAGTCTCAAGCTACCTATGCCATGTATTTAAAAAAACACACGTTTTAAAGCACCTAACTCTGGATCAGATAACTGTGACCCCCCCTGAGGTAACAATATTCATGGCAGAGCTGGGATTCAAATATAGGTCCAAAGTCCATATGCTTTCCACTGCATGCTGTTCTCACCTTTATACCCCTTGCCCTGATCCTGTTGCGCAGATGTTCTCCACTGCTGTTACTCGTTCCAAGACTAGGGGAAAAGCCCTCTCCGTCTTCTCTTCAGACCACCAATGTAATGTCACCTAAATCTTACTAAGAATAAAACCTCATTTAGACTAATTACAGGGAAGAATTGTAACATTAGTAAAAGCCAATTTCCAGAAACAGATCATGTACATGCATTTAGTTACACTGTTAGGAAAGCTTGAGAAGGAACAGTTACTGTAATACCTTTCTTATAAAAATGTTTTACTACCTTATATGAAATCATAAGTATCCTTGTAAGAGGGGAGGCACGAAGATAGGACTAGAGAACAAGAGAAGCAGAGATTGGAGTAATGTGCTCTGACAATCAACTGCGAATCAACTGAGCTAAAGCCAACCCTCAAGTAGTGTGCTTTGACGATGGATGAAGAGGCCACCCAAGTCAAGGAATGTAGAAGGAACACACTAGAAGCTAAAAAAGCAAGGAAATGGAACCTTCCCTCCAAAGCCTGCTGTGGTAATCTGTTAACAGCAGCAGTAGGAAACTAACACACCAGCTAAGTAAGTCATCTAAACCCTTGATCTTCTTAATGTAACACTTCCTAAACTTTTATAGCAGTACTTTGGACAAAAGTGGAAAGTTAGCACATACCCATGGAGGGAACCTGGGGAGTAAAGCCAGATGGTCTGCTAGAGACACACCCAAACTGCCTTGTTTTGTCTTAATGATTCAAAATTTCCTAATATCCATATGCTTGACCTGTAGCTTCATAGTCTTAGCATACAGTCACCCTATAATCCCAATAAGGAACTCTCTAGTTCCACAGATCAGGGAGCCCATTGCTTCTGTGGGGCTTCCCTCAACCCTGTCTTGAGACCTGACCCAACAATTTTTTTCCTTTATATAAATATCCTCCTATCTAAACATGGATAAAACTGCCGTTTCCAAAGGCACAGTACTCCTGTCTTGTATTAACTCCAAGGGGAAACAACAACAAAAGAAGATAGGAAGAATTTTATATGAAGTTTTATTTTTAAAATATAAAAAACCACCACACACCAAGAGACTAAGATGTCCCCTCCCCACACTTGGTTACCTCAGTCTTTAGGAAGAACACCAACTTCCACACTAACGGACAACTGCCTCTCTAGCTCTAAGTCACTCAAAGGAGGCAACCTCCTTGGCCACCTGGCATCATGAGTTCCAGCAGCTGACTGGGAGCCCAGATGCCAGAGTGAGTTTCTCAGTGGGATCCGGTACTGCTACAAGAGCTCTGTCTACACAGCAAAAGACCCGCACATTGGCTGCTTCCCTCCGAACCCATCAGTCTCACATGCTTGGGGACTGCTGTGCAGGAACGCCTGGTGTGGCCTGGCGAGGCAGGGTGTACATGGCCCCCAGGAACTGGTCTGCAATCCTTCCGGCTTCTCGCAGCCCACTCAGCAGAGCACCATGGACAGTGGCTGGGTAGTTACGGATTGTATGTTCTCCAGCAAAGAAGAGTCGTGGAATTGGCTATTTCAGGAAAGAAAAAAAAATTGAGAGAAAAATCAGTAGGTTGCAAACAGCATTTCTGCTGTAGTTAAACGGCCAAATTCCTGTTGGTCTGCCAATCACAGGCCATCATCCTGCCAAAAAGGGTCTCCCTTGACAGGCATCCTAAAATTGATAAAAGTAGAAATATGACAAAATTCAGCCCAGCCTTAGTCCTAGGGTAATGCATAACTGCATCTGTTCTTACGGATTATTTAATGCTGGGGGATATCCGGTTCTAGAGCTTCCGTTGCCTCATATGGTACCTACTGGGGCAGAGGGGTTCCTGACTGCTCTGTACCACATAGAGTCCAGCATTTGTTCTAATTCAGGAACACCTTTGGCTCTCAGCTCCAGAGCAGGTTCACAGGGTCCTGAGGAATGCTTACTACTCTCTGGAGCAGGGTTTGGCATCATCTAGATAAGAACCCCTCAGGGGCATGTACTGGAGACACCTAGTAACTGATACCTGCAATAATCCTATGAGCCATTACAAAATGGGGTGCAATTAAAAACGTTTTTCGTCCTAACTTTTAGGGACAAACTTTTGAATAAGGAAAAACTGGCTTATACTGTGGACTCTTCCATTGGGAACGTGGACTGCCTATATTTATGGAGCCACAATGTGAGAAATCAGACACAAATAATACTCTTCCTCCCTTTTCCTCTGCTCTTAGTATTTGAAAGGCTCCAAGGACAGAATGACTAAAATCTAAAAAAAAAAAAAAAACAAACCCACAAATCCGTGGCATCAATTTTAACCGGGATACTGGCTTTTTCCCAAATAAGCCTTGGTGGTTTGCCAATTTCTCACCTGTGGGGCACCTGGAATTGAAGGGCCAGGAGTGATTGGCTGAGCCATTAAATCATAGTCATTTCCAGATGATCCTGCAGCTACATATGAATAGGAGCCCCGTGCCCAGGGATCAGCACGCCAGCGGGATACCACAGTCTCCTTGGGCTAAAGGAAAAAGCATGAGCAGTAGTTATTATATGACAAAGGACAAACCAATCATCTCCGAAAAGTGGAAAAGCTGGGGTGGGTGGGGATGTAACCGAGTGGTAAAGAGGCAGGAGACATGGGCTAGCCAGGTGATGAATGCTGCTGCTATACGACACACAACGCAAATGGCTTCTGACTAAGCTTCCCCGTTGCCTTGCCTATGACATCTACCCACGGCTTGACTTTTATTCTCATTAATTCACATGAAGCATTAATAAGCATTCTCTCAAAGGAATCCTAAGGATCTAAAAAGTGTTTCAATGGACCTAAAGAATAGAAAAAAGTACCAAGAGATTTTTTTTTTTTAATGTTTATTTACTTTTAGGAGACAGCACGAGCGGGAGAGGGCAGAGAGAGGGAGACACAGAATCCGAAGCAGGCTCCAGGCTCTGAGCTGTCAGCACAGAGCCCAACGCGGGGCTCAAACTCACGAACCGTGAGATCATGACCTGAGCCGAACTCAGACGCTTAACTGACTGAGCCACCCAGGCAGCCCCCAAGGGACTCTGACTACTTTGTCTAAAAGGTAGCAGTGGTGTGACTCCACACATAGATACAGTGGATGAGACAAGCAGGGATGTGTAGCAAACAGCCACCTCAATTCCCTAGTCCATGTACGGGGCGGGGGCGCTCTTCTGAACCCTACACTTACATCATGGACTCCAAACATCAGCATTCATGTAAACCCAGCACCCACTTCTCCATTCTGACTGAAACTGTCCTGACCAACGTAAAGAGACTATGTCAAACCCTGCTTTAGTGTGAACTCTTGATCCCCACTTGCTCCTACCCACTTACTTACCTGGGGCACCGCGCTACTACCAAAAATCCCTTTGAGGATGGCCAGGCATCGGCCGACAATCACATCATCACTTATATTTTCCATGATGCCGGCAGCTTCTCCCGCCACTAGTGCCAATAGTATCGGAGCTAGAAAAACAGAAGGGATAATTCCAGGGTTTTCTTAGACTTTTCTCAAGAACTGCTTTGTCAGGGCCCACATTATTCTAAGCACCCTGAAATCTGATGACCAATGGACAGACCTGCAACACTTGGCTGGAGACAAGCAATGTTTCTGAAACAGGAACTTAAAATCCATCCCTAGAAGTGAGCTGGCAAACTATAGAGGTGAGTGAAGTGTGACTCATGCAGTTAACCACTTGTAACTGTCTAATACAGAAGTCTTGAAGACAGAACTTCAGACCTTGCTAAGAAAACCAAGTATTCCTATATTTAGGCACAGAATCCTTAGCCCTGACCGCCTTAGCTCCACAGCAAGAGCTACATCCCTTTACCTATTCCAGGCCCATCACCACTTCTACCCACCCACATTTGGTGAGTATTGACGCAACAGGCTTCTGTGATAGGCACAGGACTAGATTACTGGGATATAAAAGATATAAACTAAATGATATGCTCCATAGATCAGCAGAAATGATCACACCTATAATTATGCACCGATAAAAGCAATGACGAAAAAGGATACAGAAAGAATAATATAGGGGTTTAATTTTTTTAAGTTTATCTATTTAGAGAGAGAGAGAGAGAGAGAGAGAGAGAGAATGAGTGCAGGAGGGGCAGAGAGACCAGGAGAGAGAGAGAATCCCCAATGTGGGGCTCGAACTCACAAAACCAAGAGATCATGACCTGAGCCGAAACCAAGAGTCAGACGCTTAGCCGACTGAGCCACCCAGGCATCCCTACAGGGATTTATTTTAGATTTGAGGCAGTGGAGGTACGTGTGTCCCGAAGGGACTCAAACAGTGGCATTTAGGTCAAGACCTGAAAGGCTGGGCAGAGTATGCCATGTTGGGAACAAAGAGAAGAAAAATAAAAGCTGCCCAGGCCCAGACCAAAGTAAATACAGAGGCCCTGAAGTAGAAGACATAAAATAGGTAATATTTTACATATATGTATACACACACATACATAAAATATTTTAAGCACCATAGAGAAGAGCAATCCAATTACAGGAGAACTTAAAACAGAGAAGGTAGGAATTTGCTACAAAATCCTAAAGGAAGTGATCAAAGATGCAGGGGCCAGTCAGATACAAAAGTCTTGGGAATGAGGAATAAATACAATTTTCCCTTCTGGGAAGCTTCCCTGGTTCTGTGCCTCCTGGCTGGGTTGATTCTTTATGTTTTCTTTACAGTGCCCTGGGCTTTCACTGTGACCCTCTACTTATAAGCCCTGTTCCTAGACTGTTCACCTCTTTACTGTATTTCCCACTAGGTTCTGAACTCCTTGAAGGCAGCCTTTTTCCAAAACCCCCCATATCCCCAGTACCTATGCAGGATTTTTAGAAATTGCTGGTTGGTTGAGTTAATGGAAAATCAAGACATACGTATTTGAGAAAAACCAGAATATTCCTAATTCTTTACTTCCATAAGGATACAAAGAAGATTAAAACCAGGAAGGAGTTACCTTTATAAAGGTTCCAGAAGAGGAAGAGTTCACCTCTGCTGGCAGTTGTACTGCCAACATGCCCGAACAAATTGACACTTGGATCCCAGAACACACGGTCAAAACACAACACCACCTATCGTAAAAAAGGAGCACATGAACTGACGACACAACTCCAAGAACATGGCTTTAAGCAGAGCTAAGCCTCAACAGGAAATACTTCTTCCTCAGACCTTATTAAAGTTTCTTTTAACCCACTCTCAATATAAGCCTAGAAATCCCTATTATCAACGTATTACTTGGGACAACATTTAGAACTTTTTATAGGCTTAGGCTTGCGAAGTGATCCCGGAAGACTAAGTCTTCGTGGATACTTTATATAGAATTAGGCACTGAAATGAAAGAATTGACAGGCCTCAACTCACCCTGATATCACAGAGCAGAGAGCACAGCAGAACATACAAAAATGCAAAGCCCTAGGCTCTCTGGCTGGAGGGCACTACGACCGGTATTTGTACAGTGGGTATGCAGAGAAGTGCGTGCCTCGGGCAAGTTACCTTGTTAAGGTTGCCAAATCCCATCCTTTGCACTGCGGATGTCTTCCACTCAGGAAGAGGTGGCACAAACTGAACAGCCGGTGGCTGTTGCTTCAACACACCCAAGGGAAGGGTACAGAGAACTGCATCACATTTGTAAATAAAGGTTTGGCTTGTGGAGCGGGTATTCACAGCTATCACTTCACATCCTAGAGAGGATGGAGGGAAAAGACTTTACTGGTGATGAAGACAACACTGAATGTCCAGCGCACAACAGAATCTACATACTACCTCCGTTAATTCTTACCATAAGTTTATGAAATCCGTCCTATTCATTTTTTGACAGAAGAAAACTGAGACAGTGGTGAAATAATTTGTCTAAGGCCACATGGGCAACAAGTGCCAGCACTCCAGCGCTAATAGTCCAACTTCAGAGTCCTGGATCTTCACCACCACTGCACTGTCTTACCTTCCTGAGACACTGGTGCTCTTCTGGACTAACAGAAGAACATTATTACTTATCAGAGATTAAGTAAATTTAGGCCAAAGTTAAGAATAAAGGGCTATACCGGTAAAAGCAGTACCTCTCCACTGTGGTTAGGAGCTTACTAAAGGACCAGAACAGAAGACTGGGGCAGAGCATGCTCTTCTTGAGAACGTACTGTGATGCCTAACTCGCCAGAGCAGGAATAAAGCTCAAAGTTGACCACAGAAAAGGCACTGAAAATAAGTTAATATTATTTTTCCTCATTTGTGTTTGAATTTTTTCTGCAATCGATACCTACTTATATAATTTCAAAAAATAAATAGCTCAAAATTGGTATGAAAGCTCAATTCATGTCTACTTTCTCACTGTTCTTAATCTGCCTGCAAATGGCTATTTAAAAGCTACAGGTCTCAACATCAGCTAGAAGCTGCATATGAAGGGAAAATTAAATGGAAACTGGTTTCAGTGGTTGTTTAAAAAAAAAAAAAAAATCTGTGGTAAACTCTGCCGTTCTAGAAAACGGGCCATGAAGGGCAAGCAAGGTTGATGGCCACATCTCCACTTGTCATGAGGGCCCTGGGAGAGGGGAGTGGGGTGACTAGCTATCATCAAGAGTTCTAGACTATTAATTCCAAAGGTGGGTGGACAGCGGGTTCTCTGTACTCAACATTAAAGGTTCCCTGAAACCAGCAACAGTGAGCATTGAGCCGCCATGGGAATCACAGGGCAATTCCATCTTTGAAGTCATCTTATTAGCAGATTGCTCCTAGAATCAGAAACCAGCCTGAGCTGTTAGCCCACATGTACAGGAATGGATCCAAAGATCAAGACGCAGATGGTGAAACACAAGGGGTGGGGCCCACTGTGTCTAGAGGCCAAACCTTGGTATTTAAGAATACATTCAGCAAAATGAGACCTAAAGTCACTGGCTATTGTTACAATACCAAAGTAATTCGCGTACAAATTGGAAACTAAAACTTGCCTCCGTTTTTTGGCTTACACAATGATGGGATCAGAATGTCAGAGGCTCTACAAGGGCTCAATCCTTTTGTAAATGCAAATTTTTAAAAATCAGGAGTCCTAGTTTACGTAACATTTGATGAGGAAACATTTTTTCTGTAGGTCAAACTCAACAAAAGATCAGTTTCAGAGTAAGAGGTTTGTCTTATCAGCGAAGCAGTGACATACCTGAAGCTGTGTACCGAACCTGCCGCACCGCTGTATTCAGTTTAATGTCTAGGCCTTCTGCTAAAGCCACAGGCACACAAGAGTAGCCATTCCTCACTGTTAGGTGGCTGCCAGTAAACTCAAAGTCATCATCCTAAAAGGAGAGAAAAGGACATACATCCATATTGTCTTAATTTATGCCAAATATACGGAATTCTGTAAGATTAACACTGAAAAACACTAGTTGGTGGAGAAGTCAGTATTCTAAGGCAGAAATTAAAACTACCACTCAGTCATCAGCTACAGCTGCCCCAGACAAGACAAGATGCCAAAATGTCCCTAATGGCCGTATCTGAGAGAGTTTTCTCCTCACAGTCCTACACCCCATTCCTCAATCCAGACTGTCCAAAGGGAGGTGGGATCTCATGAAGAAAGATGATTCAATACATTTAGATGATTAGTCTGTTTGGCTTTTGAACACATTACAGATTTGGCAGGAGGTCAGATTCACCATCCTAATTACATTTTCTTTTACCTGAGAACAAAATCAGTTTTTATTTAATAAACTTAACAAGTTTGAAAGATGAGGAAGACTTCCAAAACTCAAGGTGGTCAAACTAGATGAAAATCTGGGATTATAAAGAATGGCCCAAGATGATCCATATAGTGAAGAAGTCAACATTTGACCTGGAAGAATTCCCAAAATGATCCTATTTCTTTGAATTTACTGGAAATTTTTCTATATAGAGAAATTCTTGAAGGCTAGTCAGTATTTTCTAATCTTATGAACTTTCTGGGGGAAAATAGCATGATTCTTTCAAATTAGACAAAAATACTGGGTTGGCAGAACTCACAACTTAGTGACAGATTTATCTGCTCCCCGTACCAGTCAGTTCAAAACATTCAAAATTTAGTAAGATGACAAATGGGTACATATTGACACTTCAAATGATAAATCAGTGACTAGGAAAGGTCTAAAAATACTGGGGCTCAGTATTTACATGAAAGAAAAGAAACTGGGAATTCTGTAGGATGTTTACCACTAGCAAGTCCAATCCTCACTATAATTCAAATGCTGAAGAATAACAAGGGTAAAACCTAAAGATTAAGAATTCAAACTAATTTTACTAGGAAAATGTACAATGAAAATACAAATATCTAAGTAAAAATATAATACTGACTTCTGTAGTCTTCGGTCTGGTCAAAGTCTGAGATTTGGAGATTAGTCCATTCAGGATCCAAAAAGCCCTGTGACTTCTCACCAGTTCAAGAGTAATTCACACTTAAAATACTTAAGAATAATTCAACAAGGGGCGCCTGGGTGGCTTAGGTAGTGGAGCGTCTGACTCTTGATACCCGCTCAGGTCGTGATCTTGCTGTCGTGAGATCGAGCCCCATGTCAGGGCTCTGTGCTGAGCATGGAGCCTGCTTGGGATTCTCTCTCTCCCTCAAAATAAATAAAAACTTAAAAAAAAAAAAAAAAAGAAATCGACAAAAGATGTGTAAAACCTGTACACTGAAAACTGTTAAAATATTGCTGAGAAACATTAAAGAAAACCTAAAAAATGGAGAGATATACCATACCATGTTCAAATCCCTATACCAATCAAAATCCCAGAAGGTATTTTTTATAAAAATCAATAAACTGATTCTAAAATTTTTATGAAAATACAGAAGACTTATAAGAGCCAAAATAATTTTAAGAAAGAAAACAAAAAATGTCGGAGAACTTGCACTAATTTCAACATGTATCATAAAGCAATAGTAATTAAGAGCATATGACAGTGGCATACGGATAGACAAATAAATGAACAGGAAGGAGTAACCATAAATAGTCTCACACATGGTCAACAAAGATGCCAAGACAAACGAAGAAAAGGATGGTGCTAGAATTAGATAGCCATATGGAAAAATATGAACCCTAACCTCACTTTTCTTTGTACACAAAAATTAAAATGGATCATAAAGAAAACAACAACAAAAAAACCAAAATGAATCACAGAGCTAAGTTCATAAAACTTCAGAAAGAAAATAGGAGAAAAACTGGTGATCTAAGTTTAAACAAAAATTTTTCAGGATAAAAAAGCACATAGGCTAAATAAAAGAGAGTTGAGAAATATGGACTTCATAAAATTAAAAAGTTTTGCTTTTTGAAAGGTACTACTTAGAAAATGAAAAAGGAAGCTATGGACTGGAAGAAAATACTTACAAAACATAAATCTGACAAAGGAATTGTATCCACAATCTAAAGAACATAATGAACTTCTTAAAATTTTTTTTAACATTTATTTATTAAAAAAAAATTTTTTTTAACATTTATTTTTTATTGACAGTGAGAGAGCATGAGCATGGGAGGGGTGGAGAGAGGAGGAGACACAGAATCTGAAGCAAGCTCTAGGCTCTGAGCTGTCAGCATAGAGCCTGACGCGGGGCTTGAACCCACAAACCACGAGACCATGACCTGAGCCGAAGTGGGATGCTTAACTGACTGAACCACCCAGGCGCCCCAACATTTATTTATTTTTGAAAGAGAGAGAGGCAGAGCATGAGCAGGGGAGGGAGGGGCAGAAAGAGAAGGAGACACAGAATCTGAAGCAGGCTCCAGGCTCTGAGCTGTCAGCACAGAGCCCAACGTGGGGCTCAAACCCACAAACCGTGAGATCGTGACCTGAGCCAAAGTCGGACACTCAACCAACTGAGCTACCCAGGTGTCCTAGGACATAATGAACTCTTAACACAATTCAACAAGAGGTCAGACAACCAGATTTTTTTTTTTAATGGGCAAAAGATCTGAACAGACTTTTCACCAAGGAATAGACATATGAATGGCCAATAAGTACATGAAAAGTTGCTTCACATCACCTATTATTCAGGAAATGTGAAATAAAACCACAATGAAATATTACTATATAGCCATTAGAATGGCTAAATTTTCAAAAACTGGCAATGCTAAGTATACACAAAGGCTATATTCTGTATGATTATATACCATATGGTTCAATTTATATGTAATTCTAGAAAAAGCAAAACCATAGTGACAGAAAGCAAACCAGGGGTTGTCTTGGGCCAGGAGTGGGAGGGCTGGGAACTGACCACAAAGAGGCAAGAGAGAACTTTTCAGGATGATGGACATGCTCTGTATCTTGATTGTGGTGGTGGTTCACGACCATGTTGGTTTGGCAAAACTTCAAACTGTTCACTTAAAACAGGCAAACTGTACTGTACACAAATCATACCTCTTAATAAAGCTGTTTAAACACCTACATACAAATTAACAGCTTCTCCTACGAGCTCTCTCAAAGACATACACAACAAAAGAAATGATAATGAAACTTACCTGATCCCAATGTTTAAGGGAGAGTGTAGAGAGAGGTGTGGCATTAGCAAATTCAAGATTTGCAAAATGCCAATCAAGTATCTGTCTGTCTCTTGATGAGAGATACACGTCGCTGCAAAATGAAACCAGGAACACAGGTTATTAAAAGGACATCAATACTATTCTCAGTGGGCTGATGTGGATGATCTTAGTATCTGTGAGGGAACCTAAGCCTGGTACTGTGCCTTTTATAAAGAAATTCCTTTATTACTGGTGCCTAGACTGTGCCAAGCTCACTTTCTAAAGCAAATTACTATCAGGCTTCATTTGTCTGAATAAAAGACTTCTTCATATTGGCACCTGTCATTATAAAAGCTTATTTGAAAGCATGATTTTTTTTTTTTTTTTTAAACAAGAATGGGTAGCATTCCCAATTACAGAAGAGAGTAGATATATATGTGGAGGCCAAATGCACCATGGACTACAGTATCAGCATACAAGTATTCACTGTCAAAAATTCAATGGAAACACAGTGCAATACTTTCCTAGTCCTCAAAATTATGGGAATTTAAGATAGTACTACCTTCTACCCCAAAGAAGACAATATATTTTATTCAAATGTCAGGTCTCATGGAGAAAGGCTTTTTTTTTTTTTTTTTTAAACATTTATTTATTTTTGAGAGACAGAGTGAGACAAAGTGAGAGTGGGGGAGGGGCAGAGAGAGAGGGAGACACAGAATCGGAAGCAGTCTCCAGGCTCTGAGCTGTCAGCACAGAGCCTGACGCGGGGCTCGAACCCACAGACCGTGAGATCATGACCTGAGCCAAAGTCGGACACTCAACCGGCTGAGCCACCCAGGTGCCCCTAGAAAGGCTCTTTCTAAAAAAATCAATGTATTTAAGTATCTAGGACACTCTTACACATTAAAATTATAATCCATTCATTGGACATAAATAAAAGCCCAGAGTGCTTTATAATTTTCCTTCTAAATATAACAGAAAGAATAGCAGAAGCTATCTCTCTGAACATCTGCAAGTTTTCCTTACCTTGGGGGATTGGCTTCCAATTCTTGAAGTTTTTCTTCTAGCTTTCCTTGTGTTTCAGCTAATTCATCATATTCCTGATAAAGTTAAGAGAACTGGGTTGATCTTGATGGGTCAGAGACCAACCTCGTCATTTATACCACAAAGTGTAAGGCCTGGACCACATCCCTGTCCAGGTCCTATCCCTAAGGGTGCCTCAGCTTAAGGCTGGATCAGGGCAGGGAGAGGGCAGGCAGGAGGAGGATATAAAGGAATAGCATACAACTGTGCTACAAAATAAGAGTGGAAAAGAATAGCAACTACCACTTCCTGTGCATTCACCATGTCCCTAGCATGGGATAAAGCATTTTATTTTTTTATATAATTTATTGTCAAGTTAGCTAACATATAGTGTATACAGTGTACTCTTGGCTTCAGGAGTAGGTTCCTGTGATTCATCACTTACATACAACACCCAGTGCTCATCCCAACAAGTGCCCTCCTCAATGCCCATCACCCATCTTCCCCACCCCCTACCCCCAACCCCATCAGCTCTCTTTGCCTCCCTGTTCGTAACTATTTTTTTTCCTTTCCTTCCTCCATGATCTTCTGATAGGTTTTTCAAATTCCACATATGAGTGAAAACATGTATCTTTCTCTGACTTATTTCACTTAGCATAATATCCTCCAGTTCCATCCATGTTGTTGCAAATGGCAAGATTTCATTCTTTTTCATCGCCGAGTAGCATTCCATTGTGTGTATGTGTGTGTGTTGTGTATGCGTGTGTGTGTGTGTGCACACACACAATCTTCTTGGGATAAAGCATTTTAGATCCCTTAAAACTGGGAAGTATTAACCACATCACCGATGAGGTGATTAAGGAGTCTAAGGTCCCATGGCTAGGAGAGACTAAGTTAAGGATTTCAATCTGACAGTTTGAGATCAAATGACTGAAGTCCATGTCCATTATCATTATTCTAAACTGCCAGGGATAAACTGTGACAAGGAGCTAAACTGAGATTTAAGTAAGTTAAAGGGTGAGATTATGAAAACAAAGTAGAAATTCTGAAGAAAATGCAGATCCCAAACCGAACTAACCCATTCAGTCACCTTGGCTCCTGTTACCAAACCCCTGTCCTTCCTATCATAGGCACCTGTGATTGGCTAGTTGCTCTCCCTTTTCCAAAGTTTCCTAGATCTATACTCTTTTTTAGGATTCCTAGTAAACCCACTCAGGCATGTACGTATACCACACCTTGCACAGGGCAGTCAGATCCCTGTGTTTACTTTTCACTAAGAACTCTGCAGTGATATCTCTGGGTGGCTTGACCTCAGATGCTTCTTTGTATTGCTGATGGAGTTCTTTAATTTTCTCTTTCAAATTTACCATCTAAGAGGGAAAAATACAAATTTACCATTGCAGATAGTGATGTAATCCGTCTCCAAATCGCAGGCTTTGGTTCCTCCCCTAAACTGCTATTATACCAAAACACATTACGATGCAAGGTCCTTAGAATTCTTAAATACCTCTTATACATCATATTTCAGGACAGGGAAAAAAATCCTGTATGGCTCAACACAGAGTTATCACATCATTATCAGAGAAGTAAGATCACCTCTATCTTCCAAAACAAATGGAGAACCAGGAGTGTTCCATTAATATATATATAATATACATTATATATATTCATATATATTAATATACATAAATTAACATATATATGTTATATATATTTATATTTCCAGGGAAAACAAAACACTACCAATTTAAGTTAAACTTATTGTTTTGGGAAACAAATTGTCACGACTCGTTTTCTAAATTATGTAAAAGGCTAAATAACCACACAGGACCATCCGAAGCCATTCCTAATGTTAGTTTCTCAGGTTTCTGATGGTATTGGGCCCCACAGCTATCCCACCAGCTGGCCATCCTCCAGCTTCTCTGCTCATTTCACCCGTGCCATAATCCACGAAGAGGCTGTGCCACAGACCTCTTCATTTGACAGGATGAAGAAACAAGGCACAGAGCGAGGGAAGAGTCTGGTCACAAGATGCACCCAGATTCTGCATTAAAAAGCTCCCCACAGGGGCTGTCCCACTTCATGTTTTCTTCCTAAGTTGATGTTGTGTTTGCAGCTGGTAGGAGGATCAGGAGAAACAAATGGTTTGGAGTCTGGAGCTGGGTCTCTGGGAAGTGGTGGGAAAGAAGAGCCCTCAACAGACATACCACTGGGGAATATCCCCATACTGGCACCTCAAGCCAAGTAATCATGGCAACAAATTATGGTCCTGGCTGTTGATCTGTTGTCTTCCTCAGTGGGAACTTCACCCCAGCACAGCGAATCTCCCTTTTATCACAGAATCCAGCAGAGGGCACTGGGCTACCTTTGCAACAGCCAAAGGGAACCTGACATAGGAAAGACCTATTTCCCCTGGCAAAAATTTACCAATAATATTGTACTGAAAGACTGACAGAGAAAAACAGTGCCTTTTGTTAGTCACGATTTTCTAAGGGAAAAAAAAAACAACTTTTAAATTTCTAAAGGCTTTGCTCCTCCCCCCCCCCCTTCCCCCGGCTGATGCAGCTTTAGCTATTAAGAAAATACAAAATTTCACCTTATTAAGAAGTTCTTTCAACTCCTCCTGAGTCTTCACTATCTTCTTCCAATGTTCAATTTGCTCATCTTTGACATGCTTTTCTTGTAACCTAAAAGAGATACTATGTATATATGCCTTGGCCACACAGCTAGCTTTGCAGCACAAGACAGGAGCCCATCAAAACCATTCAAGGACATCAAGACTGAACTTTCTAATACTCTGGAACAAGAAAGTTAGCTGGTGCCAAATTATTTTCTAGGTTATGTTAAATATAGTTCAGTACCATAAAAGCTGTGAAGTTTAGAATTGAGAGGGGACTTAAGGATAATTTAATTACTTTAAAAGGTTTTACTTTGGGATTTAATTCACATGAAAATAAGTGAAAACTAGCTCAAATAATACTTGCTGAAAAACTCAAAAACATAAACAGCAAATGTCTAAATGTAATTCACTATATAATAAGCAATATCAAAGTACTTACTGAATGACAACTTCCAGTGCCTGCCCAAGGGACACAGGCTTATTATTGAGGACATTGAAGTCGAGCTGATGACTAAGGTAAGATGTAGCTTCCAGTAACCGGTTAAACTCTTGCTCTACCATTTCATCTTTCTCTTTAGGAACCTGAAAATCCGAAATATAGCAGAGTTGGTCCTTACAAAAAGACTAAACATAACCAGCCATGAAAACACAAATGCTCTATAGTTTTTAAAAGGTCAAAACATGTACCTCAAAGGGGGAACCTTTGAGGGCAATGATTCAAACTTTCTTTTCTATGAAGTGGTCAATTTCATTAAATGACATGTGAAATGTTTTGGCCCTGATATTTTCCTATTCTCCCAATTGTGCCATCAGAGCTGGGACTCCACCTCTATTAATAGCCACAGGATTCACACTGGTGCTAATTGGTGCTAACTGGAGTTATGTGGAGCACATAACTGACATGCACTGAGATAAGCTGGGCCGACATGCAAACGACACACTGGAGAAGTCTCAGAGAACAAAAACTATGTCAACACACCTGAGGACCTTCCAGAATAAGGGCAAGATGGAAAAATAAGAAGCCCAAGGTATTGCCTTCCCCTCAAAGATGAAGTTCAGGTGGGAGTAGGGAAGAGAAAAGTGAAATTCATGGCTATTAATAAGAACACAATAGCACCTTCATTCTTTTGCAGAGTAACAGTGTTTTATGGCACCAGTTAGGTTCAGAATTGAATGTCCAAAGCTCTTAGACTGTGACTGACTGAGGTACCAGGTCTGGCTCATTATTTTGCAAGAAGAGAGGAGACTGCAAAGCAGATCATCAAGCTGCAAGACCGTGTTCCTAATCCTTACTGTGCCCCTGCCTATTGATGCCATCAGTTAGTTGACACAAATCCCTCTGCTACTGCTTAATTCTTAGAACCCTAAAGTAAAATGCATCTGCAATTCTCCTGAATTCGTGGTAGTAGCAAGACGGAAAAAGCATAGCTAAGGCAAGCATGTCTAAAGCAAGCATCTCTTGCCAGAATAAACTGGGGCATCAATTGGGAAATGGAAGTTAATATATGGAATTTCACTTTACAGTCAACCTAAAACTGGTTAGCATTAAAGAAAGTTCTAATAAACACTAAGGCCAAGGAGGAGTGATCTTTTAATCAGAGGTAACTTGTGGACAAGATCATCACAGTAAGACTCTCTCATCTGAAACTCCTTAGTGTTTGCCTTTCCAATTAAACAATTTTAAAGCACTAGTCTCTGCCCCTTTACTGAGGAGTCGCACAGTAACTCTGTAAGATGAGCCATGGTGTGGCAAAAGAATATAGCAGGAAGTACAATCTGAACCAAAACAAGAAAGGGAAAAGGACCATAACACTCTTTGGGAATTGTAGATACGACACCATAACTACTTATCCAATCAGTCATATTCCAAAGCATCAAATTCTAAAAGGCCACAGATGGGAGTGATCAGGAAATCTTTATGAATTTAGAGAATCCTCCTTGGCCTAAGAAATATAAATCCCTGAGAATCTTCCAGCTTATGCTGAGAAATAAGGCAGAGAATCAGGCTTTGGATGCTTGGTGCCCTTTATATATCAGAGTGGTACCTAAGACTTGGTGGATCCAACATCTCTAACCTACCCATTCAACTCCATGGCCAAAGAAAGGAGCTCTTAGTGACATCCCTACTTGTTCTGATTCCACAGCATCAGAGCTGATGGAAGAAACCCTCTTATCAGGAATTTCATTTACTTTCTCATCAGTTACTTTTCCTCAATGATGTGATGGGTCATATACAGAGCAACTCAAAGCAATGCTGAAATTTTGCTTGGTGTAATTCCTACAATGATGTTACCAAAGACATTTCTAGAAACTCTAAATTTGGTGCTTCTTTAAAAAAGGAAACAATTATATTTTTAATATACAATCTATACAGTTATAAGATCTTAACTGATCACAGATGCAATGTCCATGACTGCTTTTCCTGGAGTACAAAATAGTGATATTTCTATATGTGGCTTCAAAAATGCCCAGCAAGAAGATGCTATAGAAGCAAGAGGGACCAGATCACACGTGCCTCTGCAATAGGGCAGAATGTGCCAATACACAAGTGTGCAAATGGTACAGATTAAAGCTCTTCCAGTGTCAACTGGATGGCTTGCTTCAGACAAGCTTTAATCTTTGTAGCTAGGGTAACAGTCACAATAAGGAAGTTCATACTGAAAAAGTACGCAGCACTCAGGCTCAGTAACTGGGGTCCAGGGTGTGTGGTAGAGAAACATTTAAAGGGACACTGTCAAGGTTAGAGGGACCAAATTTGACCTTTTGTTTCTTCCCTCTGTCTGCTGAGCAGCCCACTTGATTCATAACACTTTCCCCTTTAATCCACCCACACCCCCCCACAAAAAAACCTTTTTACATGCGCTTTCAATGACAAAAACTCAAATGGCACCAGCCCAACATATAGGCGCAACTCTACAACAACAAACCAGTGTGAATGTATGATGGAGAGGATCTTTGGAAGGGAAAGATCTAAAGTTTCAAGCTTTTAATGGGTTATTGTAAACAGTGAAGAAAATGATTTGAAAAATTATTAAAAAAAAATACCTTGACAGTGTCCTTTTAACCAGTGCAGCAGAGAGAGAAATAAACTGTAAATAACAGCCCAACAGCCACGTCAAGTTTAGTTTTGTACGACAGCAGTAAAATCAAGGCTTTAAACACATAGCATGACAGAAGCATTCTGTTAGCTCAGAAGCTGCAACCACCAGAGAAAGAAGGAACAGACTGTATAGACACCAAAATGGGAAAGTCAAGGCATATAAATGGGCAAAAGAAAAGCAGCTGGTGGGGATTGGGGGTGGGGGGTGGTGAGGGTGTAAAGGGAGATGGTGTCAGAAAGCAGTGAGGAATAAAGCAAAACTCAATAAAACAGAAAAGGAGAAACACAGAACAGTGACGAGAACAACAAAATCAAACAAACAAACAAACAAACAAACAAACACCAAACCAAAAGATTACTGCCTCCTCTGACTGACAGCAAGGATGACAGACTGCATCTCTGGTCCACTGACTGGGGTCCACTGCTCTAATTCGAGACTCCGCTCTTCAGAATAAGAGAAACAGCACTTAGGCCCCATCCGTTTTCCACCTAGTTAAGCACTTTTAAGACTGTTGCCAGAGAGACCAGGGATAGTTCTGAAACCTGGAGTTTTTCCCCATTAACTTTAAAATTCCACTTCAAAATTTAAGAAATATTTGGAAAACAGCAAATACCTGTCCATTAGGAAATCAACACTGGGAAAAAACCAAAATGTATTTTTGATATATTTAAATCTTGAATCTGTTTCTAAAATCAAGCTGGTCAGGTATGTTCTACTTGACAATGAAAAGAACTGACAAACCTGAGCAGCCCTTAAGTACCTGTTTCAGGTTACCATCTTCCCCTTGGTGAGAACCCTTGAACTGTTAGTTCCACGAATAGTTGTTGAAAGGAGCTGAAATACTGGCCATCTTTAAACACAAGTCACAATTTTAATTTTACCTGGCCATTCTATTCTAGCTTCTTATACTGCATCCTGAGAAAAGAACCTCACAAATGATTGCAAAAGGCTAACAAGTACCATGTTGATGGCAGCTGGATTTCTAGATTACAACATATTAAGAACCTATTAACAACAAATTAAGAAGGAAAAGGATCTCTGATATCATTTTCTTTTTAAAAAAAAATTTTTTTTTTTAACGTTTATTTATTTTTGGGACAGAGAGAGACAGAGCATGAACAGGGGAGGGGCAGAGAGAGAGGGAGACACAGAATCTGAAACAGGCTCCAGGCTCTGAGCCATCAGCCCAGAGCCCAATGTGGGGCTCGAACTCACGGACCGCGAGATTGTGACCTGAGCTGAAGTCGGATGCTTAACCGACTGAGCCACCCAGGCGCCCCTCTGATATCATTTTCTAGCAAAGAATCAAACAAAAAGGGTATCACTTGACACAGATTTTTTTTAAAACAGATTTCGATTCTGACTTTTCAGAGCCATTTATTTCTCTATGAAAGGCTCCAAACAGCTCCTTCAAACTAAGAATCTGGTGAGTCTCACGGCTCTGTATGGGTACAACCTTGATTGCTTTGATCCTGTAGAAATTATATGGAGCATCCCTGAACAAGGCTGGGGGAAGAGCAGCCTGTGTATCTAGCCCATGTAGAATACATTTAAGGAGAACCAAGCGACTTTCTGGATAAGGTCCCTAATCCTGCAAGAAGTCATCTCATAGGAAGGCAGCTCTCCTTAGTCCTACCTCTAGTTGCACTGTCATCATGAGGTCTTTAGTAGGTCTTCAAAACACTGCCCATTTCTCTGACTTCCAGTCTGCATAAGTTCTCTAGCAGCAAGGCAGACTGGAGTTATGGGCAGGTAGGTTCTAGACACCCAAAGTTCTGAGATTTAGCCAGAGAAATCCTCAGGAAGAGTAATACAATGAAAAATAGCTATAGTGACCCAATTTGACCAACAGAGGCTTTGGTAAATCTCTGCTGATACCATTTCCATGCACTTCTAAAATTATGATCAAACGAAAGATTAAGATTAGTACCTTTGGTAAAACCTGGAAGAAAAATTTACATCGGAAGAGTCTTTAATTTAAATTCCCAAATAGCTAAAAGAAAGGAGATATAGCATTATATAATCCCTAAAGGGAGAATAAGAACAACAGGTGTGTCCCTAATCCAAATAAGATTCATTGTGATTCTAGAAATGGAGATGGTTGCCTCCTCCCAATTTTTTACCTCATAAGAAATCTTTAGGAGGTGTCACAGACTTCCATAAACCAGTAACTAAGCTGTGTGAAGGCACACACAACATGTCTAAGGAGTTCACTCTAGTAGTTTCTAGCACATAGTAGAGATGCTCCATAAATTTATTAAATGAGTAATAGAGGTGCTCCATAAATTTATTAAATGAATAATAAAGTTTGGAAAAGCAAAGTCAGTATTATAACTATATTTGAAAGGAAAGTAACTATTTTACAACTTTAGGAACATTAAAGGCAGGCATGAGATTTTTTTGATTTATAAACTGTAAAAGAGAAACTACCATTAAAATACTAAAACTATTTCCACAAAGGAACAGGAAGACTGAAAAGGGCAGTAGTTCTGTGTCAAAAGTGTGACTAACCTAATAAGCATCACTGTATGTGAATATAGGCAAAAACTTGGTAAACTGTGGTAGGTACTGAGTATATACCCAATTAATGGCCTTTATAAAAGACCCAGTACTTGTTACCTGTCAAGTGTATTTTTCTTCCTCATAACAGTTGAGCCACTCCCAAGGAGAAAATCAAGATCTGTTTCTCCAAGTAACTGAGTCTTTGGGCCTCACTTTGTAAAAAAAAAAAAAAAGAAAAAAAAAAAAGAAAAAACAGAAGAAACAACTCCCTCCCCCCACCATGGAGACCAGAGATCTTATAATGAATACATAATGCTACAGCACCGAAGGAATTTGATTAAGGTACCTTTTCATTACTCAAAAAAGCCAAAACAAAAGTCGATTTTAAAGCCCCTGAGTTACTAGTTGGTGTACAGGAGATACAGAAAACATTTACAGTTGTATTTCTCCCATCTCCCCACCAATCCATGTTTCCAGTATCCTCACTGGTGACTCCCAAAATAGTTCTGAAATATGAATTACCCCTGTTTCCCAACTATCTCCATATCCAGTTACAACATAGTTCACAGTTTAACTCCATCATCAGTCAATCTGAGGGCAGCTGTTGTACTGGCTCTGTTTTTATAGGCTCAGAAGACACTTCTATTCACTGCGATATCCTATGTTAGAACCAAATAAGAAAGCCCTTGTTCTAGTCATCTGGAGCCATAAAAAAAGCTTCTATCAAAAACAAACACAGAAGCTCAACAGCCTAGCTGCCAGTGCACAACCACAGAGAATAAAGAAGTGAACTCTTTCAGGGATTCTTAGGATTGTGATTAAAACAACAAGTTAACAGAGCAAAAACCACTTGCTATGTGATTTTTCTCGCACAGCAGCAAAATGACTAGGTATGGTGGATGTGTTAAGACCGTATTACAAATGATATTTGTCACTCTGAGTTAACTGCTGACTTTGTGTAAGATGAAAATTAATTTCTATGTACTAACAGAACCATCACATCACCTTCTTTCGCACTGAGGCTGTCCACAAAGAATGAAGACAATCCCATTTCATTCGACAGTTTACTAAAGAAAATCAGTGGCTGAGTGAATGTCCACTCTAAGGCGGCTTTGATGCCTCCTTAGTATTAACTAATAAAAGAAAGCTCTTGGAGAAGGAGACTCAGCTGATGCACATAGGCAACTGGGGTTGCACACACTTATTCCAGCCCCCATCTTCTCTGAAGTACAGGCATGCCTCAGAGATACTGCGTTCAGTTCCAGACCATAATAAACTGAGTCAAATGAATTTTTTGGTTTCCCAGTGCATATAAAAGTTTTTTTACACAGTACTGTAGTCTAAGTGTGCAACAGCACTATGTCTACAAAACAATGTACACACATTAGTTCAAAAATACTTTATTGCTAAAAAAAAAAAATGCTAACCATCATCTAAGCTCTCAGTAAGCTATAATCACCGTTCACAGATTACTATAACAAATAATAATCAGAAACTCTGAAATACTGTGAGAATTACCAAAACCTGACACAGAGACACAAAGTTAGCAAATGCTGCTGGAAAAATGGTGCCAATACCCTTGCTCTATGCAAGGTTGCCACAAACCTTCAATTTGTGTTAAAAAGGTGGGGGGGGGGGCAATATCTGTAAGTGTAGTAAAGCAAAGTGCAACAGAACAAGGTATGCCTGTAAGGAAATTTGATCTGGAACACCAGGCAATATATCTTGGGTTCTACAACGTATTGACTACAATGACCCTATGCAAACACCATGTCTCAGCTTTAGATTCTTCCCCTGCAAAATGAGAGAATGAAGTAACTGACCTATTTAATCCTCAGTTTCTAAAGTCAAGAAACATATTTGCAATTATAAGCAAAATTAATGGAACTAGAAGCTCTTAGTGCCTGTCCCATAAGCCAAAAGCCAATCTACTGTTTAAAAAGTGTCCATTTCTACTTTGAGCTAGACTATTGGGAACAGCAAGATACAGAAACATTAACATGTCTTCTTATGTTTGATTAACTCAAGGCAAACAGGACTCAAAGCTGCAAAGAATTTTCTCCCAAATTTGACAGTGCTTGAAGAATCCTCCTTACTACTCTAGCTATTGCACCAAATAGGAACAAACTGACTTAGGCCATGCTTGAGGGGAATACTGGTATACTATCTGGAAACAAATGTCTTTAAAAATGTGTTAAAGTTCCTCTAACACCAAGAAAAGAGATAACCATTTCTCTAGAGATTTCTACTATAAAAAATTCTTTTTACTATTAGAAAGACTAAATAAACCTGTTCTACATTCAGGAGAGTCTAAAGAAAAAGACAATGTGTCTCAACGATCATCTTTGGTTTGGATTCCGTTACTTCTTGAGGATTAATGTAATACCCGTTTCAGAGACTTTGCTTCAATTCATTTCTCTACATTACTGCCTATCTACTTAAAACACCTATCTGCTCTCATCCCTCTGAAGTCCCAACCTACAAATCAGCACAGTAAGCAACACCCTACCCTCCACCCTCAACTTCAGCTTTGTATCTTACCCTCACCAGTATAATCTCATCCTCCTTCAGAAGCCTCTCCAAGTAAACATTTAAGAACAAAACAAAAAACCAAAAGGGGCACATGGGTGGCTCAGTTAAGTGTCCAGGTCTCTATTCCATTTTAGGTTGTGATCTCACAGTTCATGGAATGGAGTCCCATGTTGGGCTTTATGTTGATAGTGTGGAGCCTGCTTGGGATTCTCTCTGTCCCTCTCTCTCTGCCCCTCCCTCACTTGTGCTCATGCTCTCTCTCAAAATAAATATTAAAAAAAAAAGAAAGAAAGAAAGAAACCAACCTGTTTTAAACCTTCCTCTACAACCATGGTAAGTTCTAAGCCATCTTCACCAATGCTTTTTCCCTCCAAATCTCTTTCCATTCTTGCCCTTCCCACTTTCAGAGAGAGTGTCTCGCTCTTACCACCCCCCACCCTTGGCTCTTCTGTAGCAATTTATCCTTTATCTAACCTTGATTTTATGTTAATCTGCCTTGATTTTATGTTCCTCATATATGTATCAGTAATATGTTTGTGGTTGGGGTCTTTTTTTTTGTTTCAGTGGTGAGGGAAGAGGGGGAGCACAGATTTTTAAAAACATTGTTTTTTTAATGTTTGAGAGAGAGACAGAGTGAGCAGAGGAGGGGCAGAGAAGGGAGACACAGAACCTGAAGCAGACTCTTGGCTCTGAGCTGTCAGCACAGAGCCTGATGTGGGGCGCAAACTCAAAAACCATGAGATCATGACCTGAGCCGAGGTTAGACACTTAACCAACTGAGTCACCCAGGAGCCCAGGGGGAAGCACAGATTTTAATGACACTTACAATTCCGGATGTTCTTGGGTTCATAAAATATCTGGAGTCACTAGAATTTAAGACCCTTGAGGGCAGAGAATACATAGTCAATGCTGAGAACAATGCCAGATCTTCGTAAATATTTAATAAATACTTGTTGACTGACTGTGATTGCTTTAAAACACCCCAGACTAGGGGAGCCCGGGTGGCTCAGTCAGTTGAGCATCCAACTCTTGATTTTGGCTCAGGTCATGATCCCAGAGTTACGGGATTGAGCCCCATGTTGGCTCTGTCTCCCTCCCTCCCTCTGCCCCTTCCCTGCCTTGCCCCAGCTCACTCTTAAAAAAAAAAAAAAAAAAAAAAAAAAAGAGAGAGAGAGAGAGAGAGAGAGAGAGACAGAGAACTTAACAGATAACAAGACTGGAATAAGTGAAAGTTTATTATATTATACTATTCTACTATTTTTTTTTCTTAAACATTTTATTTTTAAATAATCTCTACACCCAAATTAGGGCTTGAACTCACAACCCCAAGATAGAGAGTAGCATGCTCCACTGACTGAGCCGGCCAGGTGCCCCTGCTTTTGTATAGGTTTGAAAATTTCCATAATATAAAGCTGGGGAAAAATCATCTGTGTACATGCTCCACTAGACTATAGGGTCTTATATTCCAGAGACTGTCTTATTCCTCTCTATAGCCTTTACAGATCTTTACAGTGTAACAAAAGTTTACTGAATGGTTTTTTTGTTTTGTTTTGAGAGGAGAGTGCGTAGCGTGCGTGTGTGCACACACATGTGCACGCACGCAGGAGGCGCAGAGGGAGAGACAGAGTCTTAAGCAGTCCCTGCACCCAGTGCAGAGCCTGACATGGGGCTTGATCTCACGACCAAGTAAGATCATGACCTAAGCCAAAATCAAGAGTAAGACACTCAACTGAGCCACCCAGGCACCCCAGAAGTTTACTGAAATTTTTTTTTCTCTGAATTGCTGAGTTAACCTCTACTTCCTCCTTTTTTTCTTGCTCATTCTATTTTGTTTATGCTGCCAGAGGCTAACCTGCGCCCCCCAAACAAGCCCTGGGAGGAATCTGAACCCAGACTGATGCGAATGGGAGCCAAAGCATTCCCTGAAAGTCTGTCTTCTTCTGATATGAACCCCATAAAACCTAAAGGCTTTAGTGAGGATGTACATGGAACTTAGACTAAATTCAAGAGTTGGGACCTTACCCTTTTTAGCAACAATAGCTAAACTATATGCATATCGAATCTTCCCTTCCTCAAAATATAATGATGCTTATATCCCCAGAATTATAAACTTCTTCATTCTTGATAGGGGAAGAGTTAGTAAAAATTTTTGAATACAAACTTTTGAATTTCACCCACCCTCCAAAATTAGGACTCACTTATAGTCTAAGCCTCTCAACATAGTTGTTAAACTACTCTCACTCTCCATAGCAAACATCACTTCCACACTATTATCTGCTAAGTATGGAAGCTCCTATGCCTCTGGTCAACAAATACTTTAATCTACCAAAGCATCTGAGTTCAGTATCACCAGCTGGTTATTAGCTCAACAAAATCTTGAACCTACACACACAAAACTGAAGTCATAAAGAGCACACAGAGCTAAAGCACATGATGGAAGGCACAATACAAAGAAACGAAGAATCAGGCGTCAATTCCACAGGTCTCTTAGAGTAGGTGGCCACAGCCAAACAAAAAAATTACCTGTCTACCTAGCCTTCATTAAATGTCTAAAGATAAATGCCTAAATAGGCATGCAAATTTGCATTTATACAGTAATAATCCTTTCCTATATAGCTCAGAGTTAAGGAACAATAAGAATATCACATCATTTCTACCTTTGGCCCATACTGGTATGTGTGCACGTTCATCCACACATTTCCCCCACATTGTTGTTTTCAACTGAACCAAATAAATTTTGAAAAGTTCTGTTTGTCCTCAACTTACTGCTTGTCCATTGGCTTCATAAAGTGGGCATTTTTGCTTGATCTTGGCCAGTTCCATATTTACTTGTTTGCTGACCACAGCCATGGGATTCCCTCCTAAAAAAAACTCAAACTATTATATTCAACACAACTATGAAAAGAGAACAAAAAATTGAAGCAAAAGTATTTTTACTAAAAATTTAAAATACTCAAAGCTTAGGGTACGTGAATTATAGATCAAAAAATGCCCAAAGTAAATGTAGGATATATGAAATATGTAAGATAAGCATAAAGAAGGAAAAAAAACCCCATGTTAGTTAACATTTTATTATAGATCCTTCTAGATTTTGTGTGCATAAAATTAGAGACATACACACACAAAAGGATCATAACACATGTACTGTTTTGTAATCTTCTTTCAACTTAGCAATAAACTGGCCATCATTTCAGGTTAATATAAGGCTACATAATTTTTAGTGGCTGTATAGTTCACTTTGTATAATAATTTAATCTTCAGAACTATGGGTTCTAATGTTTTGCTGTGCCACATGTAAAAAGCTCCCAACAACATGGCTCACTTGTCATTTTCTTGGGATAATTTCCGAGAACTGAATCTGCTAATAGGTCAAAACATGTACAATTTAAATTTTGCATATAGTGATGTATCTTTTCAGAAAGACTATTTGTCAATCTACCTCTTATGAACACTAAGAACAGTATCCTAAACCAAAATACCTTAAAGCCACATTTACGGCTTTAAAACAGAAGCTTGATAATGAGTCTCAGACCTTGTTTAACAGCACACGACTAAGGACTACTTACCAAGACCTGTTACTACCATAGCTCCAAGATCAGCTACATAGTTTCCCTTGCGAAATGTAGCCACTCGTCCACCCACTCGATCCTGTTTTCAGAAATTAAATGGCTAAAATCATCAATTCTATTTTAACCATGAGAACCTGGCATGGTACCATCCCAGGGCTCTTCTGTCTTTTATAATTTAACAAGGTATAGTTTATACATAGCATGCAGTGTAGGCACAATGAGCAAACAAAGTTTAACTATTTGAGGGAGTGAAAGGTTAATGAATGACACGGAATTAAGGGACAGGGGATAGAAAACAATTTGACAGCCAGAGATACTATTTAACTATAGCTACTATTCTCTCTCTACCCAGCTGTCTCTAATACCATTTACTATACAGGCTGACCAAGGGCCACTCACACACAGAAAATATCTGTTCACAAATTGTAACGTAGCACTAAATGCCATCTTTCTACCACCATGTTCTGACTCTTGCCCTTCATCCCCTAAGTCAGCTGGGAATGACAGATGACTTCAACAAATGATTCTCCAGTGCAGCCCCATGCCCAGGGGCAGGGTGTCTACTGAGCATAAACTTTTGACAATAGCTCTCATTCCTCAACAGGCCCTGGTTTATCTCTGCTGACCAGGGAGGTTCCATGGGAAAAATTACTGAGCTGTAGTGATACTTCAATCATGGATATTATGAGAATACTCTGTAACCTCCAAATAAACAAAAGTAAAACAAAAACCTGTCAGCTAGATTAGGACCCTGCATGGGTAGGGATCATAATGATCCCATTATTCATCACTGTATTGCTAGTACACAGGGCAAGAGGGCACACAAAAGTTTCCTGAATTACCTATAAAATATTATTTTTAGTAAGACCACATAAAAATTATTTTGATTTCTTCATACTCTATTTGAAAAGAATATTTTAAAAAATTAGCAATAAAAAGCAACCTAGATTGTACTGCACAAAACATTTTGAAAGCTTCTATAAAATTTTAGATTTTTAGGTTACCTGAGAAGTGTTTGTTTTATTGTTCTTTTTTAAATGGTGTAAGCCCAGGGAGGCCTTTAAGCCACTGGAAGATAACTAAATATCAAAAATTACCCATGAAAATAATCTGAATAGTAGCATCCTAATTTGATGTTCTTTTTTCCCCCACTCTGTGCCATCATCCCTTTCCTCCTTCAATTTCCATTTCTCTTTCTAGGACAAATGATAAGGGAACCAATATACTGGCTTCATCAGGCCCTCAAGACAGCTGCTGCCTGAGAAGCACCTCTTTTACTATTAAACAGGGAACACAATTCACTATGTTCCACACTAAAAATAACTGCCACCTGCACAGGGTACGTCCATGAAGGCCCGAAATTTGAAAGCTAACTGCAAGAAACAATGACTTGAAAATATCCGTCAAAGGGCTATATGGACCATTCACAAACTCTAAATACTCACTGAACACCTTTCAAAGCTTTACTGTCAAAAATGCTTTATCCAATATAGTAACACTATCTAAAACACTTTGAGTACTATATAAATCAGTTTGGTTTAGTTCAAGTTGTAGGATTCATTAATTTGCAACAGATAATTTCTTATTGCACTGACGAATACCTATCATATTTCTATTAGGTTAGCTTCTAAACACAAAATAAAATTCTTACCCTGGCTTCCAAAAGTGTAACATCCATTCCGAAACTTTGTAATTGACGAGCTGCTGCCAAGCCAGAGACCCCAGAGCCTATGATAATTACCTTTCCTGTCTTTTTAGCTAAAAGTAAAAAACAAAAATTACAATATTTGGTCGTAGGTTTAAGAATTTGTATTCATCATTTTTTTAAATCATGAAAACCTCTAGGTTCTTAACATATCATGATGTCTTACCAAGTAAACAATTCACTTATTTTCAAAATAGAGAAACTAATACAAATTAGCAAATATCTGAAACTTATAAACTTTAATTCAATGTTAAAAATTTATAAATGAAATCCTTTAAACATTAACTTTCTCATTACACCTCAATCATCTGCTTTGGAATCTGTGACTGGTTAACTTATGACTATCTGTTTCATTTACTTCCCAATTATACTAGGACAATTTGAGTAGCCAATTTATTCTTAAAGCTGTTTTCTTTCAGCTGTACTTCTGCAGTCCTTAGTATCTCTTTTTGCAGAATTATTAAAGCATCAAAAATAAATAAATATATGTGTTAATTCCCAAAATATCCCTATCTCCTGGATTCCTGGCAGTATAAAGAACTGGTCAATGAGAGAAAACCTCAAATCTCTGCTTTCATTACAGACTTCTCTTGTTTTTAACAATTTTTTTTTTAATGTTTATTTATTTTTGAGAGAGAGAGACAGACAGAGTGTGAGTGAGTGAGGGGCAGAGAGAGAGGGAGACACAGCATCCGAAGGAGGCTCCAGGCTCCAGGTTCTGAGCTATCAGCAAAGAGCCCGATGCAGCACTCACAAGTTGCGAGATCATGACCTGAGCTGAAGTCGGACATTTAACCGACTGAGCCACCCAGGCGCCCCAACAAATTTTGTTTTCTGATTTTTCTTAAATTTGAAATTCAGAATCTTTCACTAAAGTACACCTGTCAGACCAGAAACTACAAGAAATGCACATTTATGAAGAGATTTTACTTTAAATCTCTTTAGACTAAGAAATTTAAAAAAAAATGCTAAAAGCCTCCTAGAAATAAAACAGAGTCCTAGAATTGTAACTTAAGACCACAAAGTCCACTGGCCAAGTCCTTACTTGGTAGGGGTTTTATCCTTTTGTAGATGCCGAAGTTGATAAGACCGTGACGCTCTAAATAACTGTGAACTCGGTGGACAAGCACAGTGTCACCTACGGAATAAATGGATTTTACAACATATTTATATTTTAGGCAGCTTAAACAGAAAGCTCTTTAACTCTTCTGTTTTTCCATCCTGAAGTTATTCTGTAGTACATATTATCCACGAGCCTCAGATAATGTGACTCCTTTAGAAAAGTGATTCCTAGCATATTAGTCTATGATGTAGTCCAAAACGCATATCATAGAATTTGCTATTTTAAAAAAGGACAATACGCTATAGATGAAATAAAGGATAAAACCAACCCTTTAAAAGTAGTATTATATCAGTTACTTTGACAAAAATTTTTCAAGACTTTGTTGGTGGCAAGTGGAAAATGAGAAAGCCAGACAGCCAGCCAATCAAATGTCAACAAGGTACACCGTGGATTAACATTGAAATGTAGTCCTTGGGAAATTATTAGCAATCTCTTGAACTTACAATGTAAAAACTAATAATTAAAAACACACATAATAGTTTTCTATAAGGCTTATTTTTGCATAGCACAAGGCAAAGATGGAAATATGAGTGAAAAACTCATTATCAGCGAACTATGAGCCAAAACTAGTCCCACTAAAAACACCACTTACTGTTGTAAGGCGCTTCTAATTGTTGAAGAGTGGCCTCAAAGGTCAGCTGAATCTTTGGATTATCCAACCACAACTGCAACTGTATTTAAATGATAGAAATTTTATTACACAAGCAGACATAGACTTTAAAATATCTTTTCAACTTTAAGGCCTCAAATATACACTTTCCTTTCATTGAAACAGTGAGGGTTATATTCCTGACAAACTGATAGAACACAAAGCCAGGTCAAATGAGTGAATTATTGAAGAAGCTGGAAGATGGCACAAAAACAGACACATAGACCAATGGAATAGAATAGAGACCCCAGAAGTGGACCCACAAATGTATGGCCAACTAACCTTTGACAAAGCAGGAAAGAATATCCAATGGAAAAAAGACAGTTTCTTTAACAAATGGTGCTGGGAGAACTGGACAGCAACATGCAGAAGAATGAAACTAGATCACTTTCTTACACCATTCACAAAAATAAACTCAAAATGGATGAAGGCCCTGAATGTGAGACAGGAAACCATTAAAACCCTAGGGAGAAAGCAGGAAAAAAACCTCTCTGACCTCAGCCGCAGCAATTTCTTACTCAACACATCTCCAAAGGCAAGGGAATTAAATGCAAAAATGAACTATTGGGACCTCATCAAGATAAAAAGCTTCTGCACTGCAAAGGAAACAATCAACAAAACTAAAAGGCAACCGCGGAATGGGAAAAGATATTTGCAAATGACATATCGGATAAAGGGCTACTAGTATCCAAAATCTACAAAGAACTCACCAAATTCCACATCCAAAAAACAATCCAGTGAAGAAATGGGCAAAAGACATGAATAGACACTTTTCTAAAGAAGACATCCAGATGGCCAACAGGCACATGAAAAGATGCTCAACGTCACTCCTCATTAGGGAAATACAAATCAAAACCACACTGAGATACCACCTCATGCCGGTCAGAGTGGCTAAAATGAACAAATCAGGAGACTACAGATGCTGAAGAGGATGCGGAGAAATGGGAACCCTCTTGCACTGTTGGTGGGAATGCAAACTGGTGCAGCTGCTCTGGAAAACAGTGTGGAGATTCCTCAAAAAATTAAAAATAGATCTACCCTATGACCCAGCAATAGCACTGCTAGGAATTTACCCAAGGGATATAGGAGTGCTGATGCATAGGGGCACTTGTACCCCAATGTTTACAGCAGCAATTTCAACAATAGCCAAATTATGGAAAGAGCCTAAATGTCCATCAACTGATGGATGGATAAATAGAACGTGGTTTATACATACAATGGAATACTACTTGGCAATGAGAAAGAATGAAATCTGGCCATTTGTAGCAATGTGGATGGAACTGCAGAGTGTTATGCTAAGTGAAGTAAGTCATACAGAGAAAGACAGATACCATATGTTTTCACTCATATGTGGATCCTGAGAAACTTAACAGAAGACCAGAGGGGAGGGGAAGGGGAAAAAAAAAAAGTTACAGAGAGGGAAGGAGGCAAACTATGAGAGACTCTTAAATACTAAGAATACCCTAAGAACTGAGGAACTAAGAACTAAGAATACTAAGAACTGAGGGTTGATGGGAGGTGGGGAAGAGGGGAAAATGGGTGATGGGCATTGAGGAGGGCACCTGTTGGGATGAGCACTGGGTATTGTATGGAAACCAATTTGACAATAAATTATACACAAACACACACACACACACACACACACACACAATTTATATATATACAACGAAGAAGCTGCAAGATATTTAGCCTAAAAAAAAAACCAAAACAAAAAAAACAAAAAAACCTAGTAACTTGCCAGTATCATACAGCTGACAAGGACCAACTCAGTTACAGGACTCTGGAGATACTGAGCAGGTAAAATCCACAAAATCAGGGGCACCTGGGTGGCTCAGTTGGTTGAGCAACTGACTCTAGCTCAGGTCATGATCTCACAGTTCGTGAGTTTCAGCCTGGCTCTCTGCTGTCTGTGCAGAGAGCCTGCTTCGAACCTTCAGTCCCCACCACGCCCCACCCCACTGCCAGCTCCCTGCTTCTGCTCTCTCAAAAATAAACAAACATTTAAAAAAATCCACAAAATCAGGGGCACCTGGGTGGCTCAGTCGGTTGAGCGTCCGACTTTGGCTCAGGTCATGATCTTACAGTTAGTGAGTTCGAGCCCCGCGTCAGGCTCTGTGCTGACAGTCAAATCCTGGAGCCTGCTTTGGATTCTGTGTCTGCCTCTCTCTCTGCACCTAGCCCACTCGCATTCTGTCTCTCTCTCAAAAATAAACAAACATGAAAAAAAAATTTTTTTTTAAATCCACAAAATCAAATGATCAATTAGATATGCAGAGGTGGCAGGGGGAGGGGGGAAGAGATGCCAAGGATATTCCAGTTTGGGGCTTGTACAACTAAATGAGTTGGTATGTTACTCACTAAACGAGGGCCACTCAAAGAAGGGATAATGAATTTAGTTTCAAGACAACCAAAAAGAGATACAAGACTAGAATCTAGATAAAGAGCTAGGGTTCTTAAGAGAGTTAAGGTCTAGAGCCATTTGCTTATGGGTGATAAATGAAGCCAATGTGCAGAAGAGGGGTCCTAGAGCAAAAATACACCAGAGGCAGGAAAAGACTGTAAGGAGCCTTAAGGAACTCCAACCAGTTCACAAAATGGCCTTTTTTTAAAGATAAGACTACAAGGCTGTCAGAGAAGACAAACAACCAGGTAGGCAGGAGAAAAAACAGAATACTGTGTTAAACTAAGTGTGTTTAAGAAGAAGGGAGTGGTCAATTATTTCAAATACTGCTGAAAAAGCAGTAATATGGGGAATGAAAAATATTATGGTACCATCAATAGACTCTAACATAAATGCTCTTCAAACTGAATACACATCTGTAAAAATGCAAGACCAACTAAATACCACCATATTTAAGTCTTAGCTAAAAGTTAACTGCTCCACAAAGTTCAACAAAGAAATGTGGTTCTGTATAAATAAATACAATTACAAAGGGATATGACCAAATTCATAAGCACCCTCTACTTTTCTCGGTGGCCACGGTCAAGGCAAAATGGACCTCCTCACATACACACCAGGCCCAAGCTCCTCACCCTTCAACAGAAGCCATTTTCCTCTGTCCGTCCTATAAAATAAAGCTCAAGTCATGGTACGTAGTTCAATAATCCTAACGTTGTGGTTTCAAAATCTAGAGGCAAAAGATGTAGTTTAAGATGAAAGAACTGAGGGGCGCCTGGGTGGCTCAGTCGGTTAAGTGGCCGACTTCGGCTCAGGTCATGATCCCGCGATCCGTGAGTTCGAGCCCCGCGTTGGGCTCTGTGCTGACAGCCCAGAGCCTGGAGCCTGTTTCAGATTCTGTGTCTCCCTCTCTCTGACCCTCCCCCATTCATGCTCTGTCTCTCTCTTGTCTCAAAAATAAATAAATGTTAAAAAAAAAAAAATTAAAAAAAAAAATGAGAGAACTGACACAATTCTCATAAGAGAATGATTTGTGTTCAGTTTTATAGCCAGAGGCCACAACTCTAACCTGGGCCAGTCCTTACTTCCCGAAATCTGGATTTTGGTCACAGAATATAAATCAGAGAAAACAGAAATCACTGTAAACCAACCACTCAAATTCAAGTAAAGAATGAAAACTTCCCTCAGAAGAAACAACAAAAAAAATGACAATCTTATTGAAAAAGCCCATTCAGATCAAACGTTCATATGCTATACACAGAAGCTGATTCTAAGACAAACAAGTGTCGAAATATACAGTATGAATTTTCCATTCACTTTTTAAAAAAAAAATCACCGTTTTTTTTCATACACCCCAAATCCCTTTATTCTGTACTACGAGAACCCAGCACAACCCACCAATTACTCTAGCTAAATAACATTTAGCAATCTAAATTCAGCAGTGGTTTTGCAGTCTAATACACAATATAAAGAAGTTAGTGGTAGCTAAAAAGCAGATATGCTAAAAATGACATCCCTGAACTATATTCAAAGTAGCTAAAATTACAACATAAATTTCTTTTACTTTATATCACCTTAGAGTATAATGAATATGTGCTGCCCTTTTCTACTCTATGGCTAAAAAATTTCTGATGAATAAAGGACATGAAAGAAAAATTCAGAGAAAAAATGGCTAATAAATGTGAAGAAGTCAGTCTAAGTAATTAAAGACATGGAAAAGAAATGAAATATTTTTAGTCTATTACAGCAGCATAGATTATCATCATTTTGATAACCAAAGCAAGGGCAAAGCAATGGGAGTGCCGACTGACTCAGTCTCTCTGGGAGGCAATTTGACAATATATATCAAAACTGTTCCTATTTTTTGACCAAGTAGTTTTCCTTCTAGGACTCTACCATTAGGAAATAATAACCAGAGATAGACTCAAGAATGTATAAAGCTACTCAGAGCTTAATAAAGCACAAACGGACATTTAAATGCCTAAATTAAAAGTATGACTCAACTGTCAGATAAAATATTATGCAGACATTAAAATCAAGCATTTAGCCTGAGAAGGAGGTTGAACGAGACGACAAGAACAGAGTAAGAGTTTCTTTCATCCTGAGAAGGAAAGACAAAATGATTATTTAAAAAAAAAAAAAAAAAAAGTTTTGGAGAGCCTGGGTGGCTCAGTTAAGTGTCCAACTTCGACTAGGGTCATGATCTCACGGCTTATGAGCTCAAGACCCGCATCAGGCTCTGTGCTGACAGCTCAGAGCCTGGAGCCTGCTTCAGATTCTGTGTCTCCCTCTTTCTCTGCCCCTCCCCCATTCTGTCTCTCTCTTCCTCAAAAATAAACATTAAAAAAAAAGTCTGGGGCACCTGGCTGGCTCAGTCAGTAGAACACCAGACTCTTGATCTCCGGGTTGTGAGTTCGAGCCCCACATGTGGTGTGGAGTTTATTTAAAATAACAGGGATGTCTGGGTGGTTATGTCAGTTGAGCATCCAACTCCTGATTTTGGCTCAGGTCATGATCTCATGATTTGTGGGATCAAGCCCCACATCGGGCTCCATGCTGACAGTACAAAGAGTGCCTTCTTGTGAGTCCCTCTCTCCCTCTCAAAATAAACATTTAAAATAAATAAAAAAATTTTTTTAAGTTTAAATAAAGATTCTTTGCATTTATGAGGTTATGAAGAATGAAAAGGATGCAAAGAATGTATGGAAATAGCATTTCAATTTTTTAAAAACAAAAATTAAGTATACTTCTAAAAAACTACCTGAAGAGAAAAAAACAACTAACTTTTTTTTTTTTTTTTTAAAAACAACTAACTTTTAACAATGGTTACCTCTGGATAGTGGTACATGTTATAGATAATTTTATTATAATTCTTTCCTCTCTTTTTCCCCATATTCTCCATAAAAGTAATAAGCACTATTAATAATCCAAATGGAAAAAAGCAGACATGAAAACTTACTGTGCGGTTTCTAATGAACAGAAAAACCTTCTGGGTCTGCTGTGGTCCACTGATAATATCTGGAAAACAGGCTGCTTCTTGAGAAGTCATCCGGTCATGAGGAAGTCTACTCTGGAAAGCTGCACCCTCCACACCTAGCAAAGAAAGCAAAGGACTTCTGGGAAACGTGCAAGTAAACACAAAACTAGGGATAACGAGACTGCGTTTTTTGCCTGAAGAACCCCTGTAAAGCTCTGCCTCATTCACAGACTGATCTTACTTCCTTTAAAAAAATTTTTTTTATTTTGCCCAAAAGCTCAACATCTTTAGAATTTACTCACTTTTTTGAGCTTAACATTCCAAAAATTACAGTTTAGTAATGAGTGACACAATCTACCTTAGAAAACATAACAAAGCCTTGAGCATATTTTCTTCATCCACGACATAACTTTGTAACACTAGAAGATACTCTAATTAAAATTAGCATCACTGATAGTGCACATTAAATCTTAAAACTAAAGAACTAGAATAGAGGAAAATATGTGAACAGAAAAGCAAAAGAAACTAGAGTGAAAACACAACCATATGCTGTCTTTTAAGATTACAGCAGAGAACATGGAGAGGTCTTTAAGGTTTAATAACCAACAATAAGGAACGCATATCTCATCAGTGGTACCACCCATTAGTTCCATTAAGTCAATACCGGCAAACAGTGAGATCAGTTAGGCAGACTACGATGAAGACACAGAAGAAAGCAAGGAATTTACCTTTCCCAGCAGAAACATTGGGAATGCTTTACTACACACTGCAAGTAAAGTATGCTACTGCATACTGTATACTACATATACATATAATGTATACATATCCTCTATACAAGTAAAATTGTATTATTTTGAAATGTATTATTTTGAAACTCTTCAAATTGGGTATTTTTATATGTAGTTAGTACATCGTAGTAGTTAAGTACATCTTTCTAAGATGTCCTTACAAATATACTTACATGAATTTTACCTCTATCTCTAAGATCACCTTATAAAAGATATACTTAACTACCAGCTCATGGAAATATCAAGACATAATTTAAAGAGTTTCAGAATTCAACACCACTGAAGTAATTATATGCAATCAAATAGGCTCCAGATATCCATATTTAATCATTTAAAGCACATAAAACAAGAAGTTAGAAACACTGATAATGGAAACAAAATTAAAGGAAAGGCACAGTAAGACTAAGAAAATAAAAAGAACAAGGCAGGTAAAGATGTAACTTAGAAAATTATAGCTAAGCTATTAGGGTGTTGTTTCCACAAAGACATTAAACACTACCTAGAAATGGTTAACAAGAGGTCAAGCAAAAATGCCTAATGCTAATATGGACTGCATATTAAGAAACAATATTCTTGGGAGAGAAGAAAAATTTACCCACTGACAGTAGATAATGAGGACACATGTACTTACATTACTAAACCAACAATTCTCTCATTTAATGAATCTAACTTAAAAACTGTCAGGACGATTAATTATTCCCTAAGGAAAAAAATAATCAGTAAGAGCCAAACTACTGAGGGTAGAACATGAAATTAAGGCAAGAAAAAAAAAAGGCTGGCTATCAGGGATATAGGTTATTTCAGTAATGTGAAATTTTCTAAAACTATATATAGCTTTGATGTCCCTAGTCACCTACCACCCAATCAAAATAAACAAAAATTAAAACCAAGACCAAAAACATGTCTCATTATAATGGGCATTATCTACACAATAATCCTGAGTACTCAGAACAAATATCTCTTAAAATAGGTTACCTTCATAAGTGTATACGATTAACATGAAAACCAACGAACTCTACAAACCGTACTTCTTCCTCCCCAAAACGGGTAGTTTTCTTTTTTAGCTATACTAATTTCTACATGCTTATTAAGTCATCATTGAACAGCAATCCTACTGCAAAATATTACTGTCAAAGACAGTCAAAAAACCACATAGGGAAAAACACTAAATTTTATGATATTTGGCTCCTCATTCCAAGTGCTTGTATGTCAAAAATCACTCTAAAATAGTTGGCTAACTTTGAGAATCTTGAGAATATGTAACAATTAAAAAAATTTAGGGGCACCTAAGTGGCTCAGTTAGTTAAGCATCTGCCTTTGGCTCAGGTCATGATCTCGTGGCTCCATGAGTTTGAGCCCTACCTGGGGCTCTGTGCTGACAGCTCAGAGCCTGGAGCCTGCTTCAGATTCTGTGTCTCCTTCTCTCTCTGCCCCTCCCTTACTCACTTTCTGTCTCTCAAAAATGAATAAAATTTTTTTTTTTAATTTACATAAGTCATGTGGCAGTTTTAGAAGTATCTTTAGGGGTACCTAGGTGGCTTAGTCAGTAAGCGTCCGACTTCAGCTCAGGTCATGATCTCATTTTTCGTGGGATCAAGCCCTGCAGTGGGCTCTATGCTGACAGTGTAGAATCTGCTTCAGATCCTCTGTCTCCCCCTCTCTGTGCCCTGCCCCTGCTTGCTCTCTCTCTAAAATAAACAAACATTAAAAAAAAAAAAAAAAGTGCCTTTAAATCAAACACCAAATGATTACCAAAAGGAATTAAAGAAGCCAAAAGTTGTGACACTAATATATGTGTGGAGTAATATTCTTCTCCATTTCTCTCTTCTACATAACATCCAAAACACCCAGTTATTCTTAAATACTTTGTCAATTTTTAAAAACAAAAAAGTCTCTACTCTGTAATTATTTTCTTCCTCTTGGTTTTTAGGGATGAAGACTATTATTTCAAGGAAGGAAGACCTCTATCAATATAAAAGTGAAAATTGTATAACATAAAATTCTAACCTTTTATCAAAGAATCAAAAAATAGGTTAACTTGGAACCTAAGCTGTTCGAAAGCTAAGTAAAGCACTCTTTCAATAGGATATTTCCAAAATGAACTAACAGACCACTCTGGATAATGTAACTCGTAAGTATCACCTTTTGAAGGAAAAACCTTAAAGAATACAATTGACTTTAATAATATCCTTATTAAAAAGTACCAGTAGTACATATAATTCAGACCTAATTTACACTTAGTGTTTGTGTGCTCTTAACAGAATCTGGTATTCCGGAAATTTGAATGTTTCAAAGATGCTATCCTAATTTTTTTAAAGCTTCAAGGCTGCCTACATATCAATCTTGCCCCTCAGTTCAATTCCTTTCTCTCAATTTCACACAGGAAATTCCAGCATCACCTTTCAAAATGCAGTCATGCTAAAGCAGAAATGCTTTTCTAATGGTCTGACAGGCTCACACTTTCTCTGAAAACATAATTAAAAGTCATAAAATATTTAAGGGAATATAAAGACCTTTTTAGGTAGATTAGAGAAGCAGAAAGGGGCGGGAGGGAGGTGAGGATATAGACCCTCTATTCCATGAAATCATTTCCTCCCTGATTCTGACATATAAGTAGCACCTTGAGTAGAATAAGGTAACAGAGATATAACACTTAAAAGAAAAGAAGGCCTCCATAAAAGTTACTAGCTTTCATTTCTTTTTCACGAGGTAGATAAATTAACTAGATTTCTAGTTGAAGAGGGAAAACAAAAGTCTCACAAGAATCCTCATACAAAAGACTACTTAAATTAGTAAACTCTAGATGCACCATATTCAGTCCTATAATAGTTTAAAAATAAAGAATAGGGGTAGAGGAAAGAAAAAGAGGAGAATCATATAATTCCCTATGCTTTAGATTTTTTGTTTTTAGGGTAAACGCACACTTTAAATGATTCTATGAGGGAGGATATAAGGACTAGCCTATGCATAAGAAAGAAGATCTCTGGGTTCTCTCACTCCTCCAAGTGTTTGTGTATCCTTGGTCATACCATTTAACTGTTTCAAGTCCTTATCCATAAAACGGGTGGATACAATATCTGTTTGACTGCAGAAGTTAGAGAAAATGACCTCAAGTTCCCTTAACTTTTAAGATTTAAGATGTATACACCAACTTGATGTGGATTTATAAAAGTCAAGATATGATCCTGGTCCCAAGATACTCATGAGGGTCATTTGGCTTTATTTAAAAAAAAAAGAACGTTGATCGCTTACAAGCACATGCTTCTAACTGATCATCTTACAAATGCATGCTTCTGAATATGGCAAAGATCTGAAGAGAGATCTTGAAGGGTTTAGAATAGTCACCACCACTCTTGGAAACACTGTAAAAAAAAATCATGTTCTACTAAATAGTAAGTCAGAAGCACCACAGTTTTATATGAAAGTCTGTTTTTACTTTCAGCAATACAACATATTATTTACTAAAGCAAAAGAGTAAATTTACTCACGTTAAAACAAAAAGCAACAAGAAAAGTCAATTTATTTCTTCAAGATTAAAGCTCTAAAGGCTATCCCTGATCCTCAACAGTTCCATGGAAGATCCAATTGTGCATCATTTAATAAAGAGCATTCTTCAAAGGTTTATCTGCCACAGATACTCTGAATGAGGATTTTAACACCTCTAAAATAACCATGTACTGATTATCAACCTCCAATCCTTGGGACAGCATTGAAACAAGTCTACCTCTAACATTCTGGATCCCCTAAGTACTAATTGCTGCATTAACAGTGTATTTTGACCCAAGAGAGTAAAATACAAATATTTCCTAGACCTGGTGTACACAAACTGCAAAAGACAAATAATTTTAAAGTAGACTTAACAGTTGAAAAGTGACAAACTCCAAAAGTGAAGTAACACCTATTCCAGTTCTATCATAATGTATATATATGTATCAGTCAGTTTTGAGCATTGAACCACACAAAAACATCCTGGGCAAAGGATGAAATCCAGACATACTACTTTGGATTCCTGGAACAAACTTTAATGGCTCCAGATGGGCCCTATAAATCATTTAACCTTTTACTTTTTCCTACAAGTAAAAATCTCACAGTTTGGTCTGAAAAGAAAGAGCATTTTGAGCAGACTTTTAAAAAAATGACTAATTTTCATGTGACAAAATGTTTACACTACAAAATAATTATGCAATGTTAACTGAAAAAAATGTACCCAATACTATCTAACAACCGTTTCTGAAAAGTCCCTTACCTGCATAATTCATCTGACTAGTCCTAGAATGCCTTTCCGTCCTTTTTTTTTTTTGGAAGGCTTTTGGCCTATGGCTCCTCCTCTCTGTGTGTTCAGCTATATTTCTTTTTAAAGGTCCCATGATTTTGTTTTATATGTTTACTGTTACTATAAAAGCTGCTGGGGAGAAAAGTACCTGCCATCTCCTCAAAAACATGAAGAGTGGAGGGCTGAGATCGGCCTGAGGACTTCAAAAGGTTTTGCTTGCCTTTGTTCTGGCTACACTCTCCTATTCTACTACTCTGTCCTGCGAGTTAAATTTCCCCTGTGCTTCTGGCTAAAATGTGGATACCACAGCCAAAAACTCTTGCAAGCATCAATCCCTGACTTGGCGGCTCTTGCTACTAAGTGGCAAGCATCTAATGCCACCCTCACCTGATGCTTGGCCGTCTCCATACCCTCCAGAACTGTCGTCTTGAAGTCCTCCTGCTTGCCCTGTGGAAGGAAAGAGGAGAACTCAGGGACCTTACTCCATAAATTAAGATAATATCTGGACATAAAGGCCTAATAGTTGGCGACTCACAAATTCACCACCAACTAGTAAACCCATATTCAAGAGAGCTCCTTCTTCTCAAATCAGGCCCAGGGAATCACATCATAGTCTTCCAAATTCTGGTCAGAAAATTTCAACTGTACACACTGATTCTTGTTGAAAAGTAGGAGAACAAAGTACATAGTATTTCTAATCACTAAATCCTTCCTGTCAGTCCAGCACGGATTGGGGGAAAAAAGGATTCCAAGTGTCTTTTACTACTTGTTGCTATGCTAAGAGTGGTAGGTGTGGCAGGGCTCTAGGGTCTAGAGCTGCAGCAATTCAGTATCTGCTCAATCTCTTTATCTTCACCTTTCTATCCAAAAAGAATATACATAAAATAACAAGACTTACAATTTTATTTATGTATTTGTAAGTAGGCTTCACGCCCAGCATGGAGCCCAAAGTGGGGCCTGAGCTCATGACCCTGAGATCAAGACCTGAGCTGAGATCAAGAGTTGGACGCTTGACCAACTGAGCCACCCAGGTGTCCCAAGACTTACAGTTTTAATGAAAAATTCTCCCTTTGACTTCAAAGAACTGTAAAGACTCAGCTCCAAAACAAGTTTCATTTACTAAGCATGCTAGACAGTGCTAGATCTGAATATGCCAGGCCTCCTTAGTAAAACTTTCAACTGTACCACAAGACACCCTGCAGTCATATGCCAAGTAATGTAGATAGACACACAGAGGGGGGGGGGGGGGGTGGGGGGAGATATGGTAAGGAGGGGGTCTCCTACCTCAAGCTACACAGTAAGCCTAAGAAATTTTCCTCATTGACTAATATATAGAAAACTTCAAGAAAAGTATCACAGCTTGAAAGTTCAATCAAAGTCAGGATAGATGATCTTCCAGACTCTTCCAAAATCTTTCACCAAAACAGATGCTATGATCTTCTTAAGCTTCTGTCTACCTGGTACATTATGGGGAAACTACAGCATGATCTTTGGAAGATATGAAAACACTCTCCAGTGATCTAAAACTGGACAAGCTTCATTAAATAGTTTATTTTAAAAGAATCTCAACAAGAAAGATTGATTATCTACCATTTGAATTAAAAGGGAACAGGAAAGTGAAAATGACATCTCTATCTTCATGTATACCAAAGTGTTTAGATAGAAATGATTCCTGACATTAGAATATGTTGCTAGAAGGTACACGCTCTGCTGTTAAGGTAGAATAGAATCTCATTCTAAAGTTATCTCACTATACTCCTGACAGGCCCTTTAGGTTCTAGAAGGTTATGGTTCTCATACAAGGCACAAGGTATAGGATTTGTTGTTTATAGCCTTTAAAAAAGGGCATATAATTATGAAGAGATGACTCCAGTTACAAAATCCAATCTGCAAACATCTTGAAAATGCAGGCCCTACGTTAAAATTTTTAAAGTCTAAATAAAAAATACTCACTCTTAATTACTTCTAAATTTATTCATAAAAAATCTTTCAGAGTTTTTTTAAAGAAACTCTTCCAAACAGAACCACACTAGATCAAAAGACTGACTCAAGGAGGCGGGCTCAACACAATAAAATAAATACAGTTTCCAAGAAACATTTAAGCATTAGGAACAATATAGCTCCTCTCTCTCAAATTACGTTCCCAGCTCGGCAAAGAATAAAAGCAACAGTCTCTTGTCACAAAGGCATCTCACCATTTCTAAAAATAAAACAAAAACCACTTTCATGCTAGCCATTAAGTCTGAATTATTTTATCCTTCCCATTTCTATCATTTTCCTTCTTCCCCTGCTACATGTCATACAGAATGCTAAATTATTTTAACCTGCAGGTAGCTCTTGACTGTTTTCTGTCAATGGTATTTAATAGAAACATAGATTTCTTAAGCCTGACTTACGTGCTCAAAAGGTTGACAAGACTGCTCTTTTATAACAAGACAGGGAAGTCTTTTTTGTCTTCTGCTTTTGAAAAAAGGAACAAAATTCATATACTGTTAGTTGATAAAAATATATAGGCGTATTATGAAAAATATTCAATACCCTGGGAAGATTTTTTTTAAAGGGATGTCTCTTAACAGCAGAAAGTCAAAAAAGACACTCCAAAGCATTGCATAAGCAAAGAAATAGAGCAAAACCAAGCAGGCGATATAAACATGTAAGAAATTATGAAAAACAAAATAGGTGCTTAAAATTAAGTAAAGGAACAACATATCATTTGACTTGATGAAGGTTCAGAAGAGGAGGTTGCTATTTTCTAATCATAACGCAGTCATGAGTATTTGGAGGGTGCCTACTTCTCCAAAGACAGATGATAACAGCATCATCTTTATTAGTGATATTGTAGACCAATTCTTCCATCATTTTCTTAAAAACCACACACATACAAATATTTGCAGCTAACTTTCCATCCAGGATTGTCTCTGATTAGAACATATAAAATGCCGTATCATTTGCTCTTTGGGTCCTTCTGTCCTAGGACTCTGCTGTGAAAGGACATGGAACAGCAGGCAAGTATAGTTGTTATCTTCCATGAGCTCAAACTCAAAATAGAAAATGAAAATATACAAAAACAACTTTTTCCTATCACCTTGATTGTGGCACTACTGTGGAGACCTCCTTTTGTTTTCATTCTCAATACACACACACAGACACACACACACACACAGACACACACTCAAGTTTAAAGTAGAGACCCTTAAGACCTGTATTTGTGTATATCTTCTACAAATTGAAGATAAAATCTTTTTGATTTATCTTACATAGCAGCTCTTCGGTTGCCCTCTAATAAACCTTCTACAGACCTGTTAGGTTATTCTTTTTTTTTTTTTTTTCAACGTTTTTTATTTATTTTTGGGA
>NW_026057585.1:88030174-88049918 GCF_023721935.1 Panthera uncia
GCATGAACGGGGGAGGGTCAGAGAGAGAGGGAGACACAGAATCGGAAACAGGCTCCAGGCTCCGAGCCATCAGCCCAGAGCCTGACGCGGGGCTCGAACTCACGGACCTTGAGATCGTGACCTGGCTGAAGTCGGACGCTTAACCGACTGCGCCACCCAGGCGCCCCAAACCTGTTAGGTTATTCTTGAAGAACAGTGAAGCACTATAGTTATAGTCTCGATTAAGATTCCCAAGAGACCATTCTGCCAATATCTTAAAAGGAAATCTATGATGACTTTCAAGTATTTTTTATCTGACAAGCAAGAAGGGCAGGATCACAGATGTGTTGTTCTCAGGTACATACTGACCAACAGATTCACATTGTGACTATTTAGTTTCTTGTTAATGCTTATTTATTTTTGAGAGACAAAGAATGAGTGGGGGAGGGGCAGAATCCAAAGCAGGCTCCAGGCTCTGAGTGGTTAGCACAGAGCCAGACATGGGGCTCTAACTCACAGAGTGCAAGACCACAACCTGAGCCAAAGTCAGACGCTCAACCCACTGAGCCACCCAGGCACCCCGTGACTATTTAGTTTCTTGAAATCATATTCATGTTGATAACTTTGTACACAATTTGAGAAATTCCTAACTCTTCTGGGAAGCAATAATTTTTAAGCAAACAAAAAAAAACCCACAACAATTTATTAAAATTTATTTAATCAAAAATTTACCAAATTTACAGAACAAAGTGACTGCCAAGCTCTTGTTTTCAATCAAACCTGACACATTAGCAGAGGGGGAAAAAATCTTAAAAGTTTAAGCCATCTTTAAAGACATAAGTTTCTGCTCTTATTAACACCTCAGTTTATATTTTAATAATCTCACTAATTCAATGTTTACCAAATACCTATCTCAAAACTGCCAAGCACAAACAGAAAGTGGAACAGGTTAAATACTTATTTTCAAAGGGCTTATAATCTACCTGGGGAAAGATAAAAAAATATCCACAAAGAAACTTTTTAAAATTTTATTTTTTAATGTTTGTTTATTTTTGAGAGAGAAAGAGAGAGAGACAGACAGGCAGACAGAGTGCAAGCAGGGGAGGAGCAGAGAGAGAGACACACACACAGAACCCAAAGCAGGCTCCAGGCTCTGAACTGTCAGCGCAGAGCCTGATGCAGGGCTCAAAATCACAAACCATGAGATGATGATCTGAGCTGAAGTCGGACACTTAACCGACTGAGCCACCCAGGCGCTCCAAGAAACTTTTTTTTAAAGAAAGGGAAACAAGAGGCTAATACAGATGAGGAATCAGGGAAGCTTTTCTCAATAAATCCACAGAGGTCTGGATATATTGGGAGGCAGTCAAACCACCAATATGGTCTAGAACACTTATAAAAGCAAGGAGAAAAGCACAGACATGGTATAGAATGACACAGTACTTACAGAAGTGGGAGAGCAGGATAGGTAAAAGGGGCCACCCTCAGTGACAAAACCTAAACTTGATCTTAATAATAATGGGGTAACTGTATGACCTGTCACAGAAAAACAGCAAAACAAGTGATACTTTAATTAAACTAATCCGGTCACTTTGTACCAGATGGATTACAGGAATAAAGGTGACCTACACAAAGGAGATCCAATTGAAAGGCCGATTAAGTTAGATATCAAGTGAAATTCACTTGAATAAAAAGAGGACAATGAAAGTGGATAGGGCATAACAATAACAAGTCAAAGAAGCTATGCACAGGAAGTTACATGACTTTACAACAGACTTGATAAAAGGGATAAGGGACTTTCAAGATGGCTCCAAGTTCTTTTAAGTCAGGAGTAGTAATGCAGTGGACCAAATGCAAAATTTAGGAAAAATTTAGGTAAAATTAAACGGAAATATTTTTTACTTACTCAGTCTTTAAAGTAATTAAAGACTAGAACTTTAGGACTAAAACTTTAAAGTCTTAAAAAAAAATTTTTTTAATGTTTATTTTTGAGAGAAAGAGCACGAGGGGGTGAAGGGAGGGACAGAAAGAGAGGGGACACTTTAAATATTAAAAAACATTTTTTAATGTTTTTATTCATTTTTGAGAGAGAGAGAGACAGAGACAGAGACAGAGAGACAGAGTATGAGTTGGGGAGGAACAGAGACAGAGGGAGACACAGAATCTGAAGCAGGCTCCAGGCTCTGAGCTGTCAGCACAGAGCCCAATGCAGGGCTTGAACTCACAAACAGAAAGATCATGACCTGAGCTGAAGTTGGACGCTTAACCAACTGAGCCAACTAGGCGCCCCTAAAAAAAATCTTAAAATAGCATGGGGGTAACAATAGGCTCAGAGAATTTGAAGCAGTTTTAAATGTATGACTAATCTCATAAGGAAAGTCACAGTTTCAAAGAGGAATTGGTCAACACAGACAAATGACAAAAAATTTTTTTTTAAATAATTGAAAGGTAGCGAGTTATTGGTGACTATAACCACTTCCTGCTGCCTTCCAGTCCTCTCCATAGTGAAAGGTGGCTTTAAAAATAACCTCAAATATACTGCTCTTAATGCATCGCTTTCCTAACTTTTTGACTATGATTGTGGACAGAATAATCTACAGCAGTTCAAAGAAATGCAAAGGCAAGTGAATTGGGTTCCCTGAGATAGATGAAACTGGCCTAAAGGGAAAGCCTCAGGCATTCCTTTGAAGCACATCATAGGCAGTTAACACAGCTAACATTGATCAATACTCTCCAACAAAATTATCCAGAATGAAATCTATGGGTTCCAACTAGAACAGCAATCCTAGTGTTATACTGTCATTAAGGCCCAGAAGGCAGGAAAAGGGTGCTGCTTAAGGTAAGAACCTGCCTAAAATTTTCTCCCTTTACCACTGGAGGAGCAGTAGCACTGCTGATCTACACCTGAAGACTTTTTAACATTGGAGCAGAAGTGAGAAACCTCAGTACCAGAAATCCTATACAAAATAAAAGCCCTATAAGCTAAAAAGGAAAGCAAAGCTTTTAGAAGCCAAAGGAAAGAATGGACTTTTTCATATGCTATTTCCCTCCACATTCCATAGTAGGGATTTTCCTCACCTATTTTGTTGTAAAATCTTGGCTTATAGTTCAGTTTTCAAAATGTTCCAAATAAAGTTTAAAATTTAGATGCTATGTTATGTTGCTCGACTACCAAGCTTAATGTGAATTTGAGTAGTTAACAACAAAGCTTACTTTTCTAGTTATTCACCTGTTTTTTTTTTGTTTTTGTTTTTTTTTTAAGTTTATGTATGTAAGCAATCTCTACACTCAACGTGGGGCTTAGATTCAGGACTCCAAGATCAAGAGTCACATGCTCTTCTCACCAAGCCAGCCAGGTAGGTATTCCTCACCTATTTCTAAAAAGGCCAATAGTGAATTTTACCCTGGACCTGCTATTAAAAGAACTGTAATAACTTTTCACAACTGATAACCATGAATTAATTTCAACAAGAGAATCCCTTTTTCCTGCTCAAATAAATTTCTCAGAATGCTGGCTATCTTGTATCTTCCCAGACCACAATCAGAGGCTCTTCCCAACCTCAGTATGATTTGAGTGTACACTGCTACAGGGAGGTTTGACTTCTTAGGCATTAATTAATCATATGTGTTCTTCTATCTTCACATCAGAAGATGCCAAAAAAAAAAAAAAAAGGAAAAAAACACAACCCTATCTTCAAATGTTTGAGGCCACCGTAATTAGCAAATACTGCAAAATGTTAACATTTTTAACCCTATTCCTAGTTCAAGTCTGTGTTTAATAGATACAAGATGTTTGTACACAAAAGTGGAATTTATATTTTCTCCTTTGATCTCTCGTATCAAGTCCCATTTTGCAGATGAGAAAATCTTCATAGACAAAGTATCTGTTCTATTATATCATGAGCAGACCAAAAAAGGATGGTAGCAAAAAGAAAGTTAATTATAAAATTAAAGTTGCTCAGCTAAACAAATTACTAATTTGCTTTAATTAAAAAAAAAAAAAAACTAATCAATCAGTGAAATGAAATCATTAAAAGCAGCTCAATCTGTCAAAGACTGAACCTAAAACTGGTAGCATTTGATTCAGTGGTTTTGGCCAAAAGCAGTTAACAGTTAAGAATCAAGGATCTCAGGGGCGCCTGGGTGGCTCAGTCGGTTAAGTGTCTGACTTCAACTCAGGCCACGATCTCGCGGTCCGTGAGTTCGAGCCCCTCGTTGGGCTCTGGGCTGATGGCTCAGAGCCTGGAGCCTGCTTCCGATTCTGTGTCTCCTCTCTCTCTGCCCCTCCCCCGTTCATGCTCTGTCTCTCTCTGTCTCAAAGATAAATAAACGTTAAAAAAAAAAAAATTAAAAAAAAAAGAATCAAGGATCTCAACTGCTTCATAAAAGCCTAATTCCTTCACATTTCATGTAAAACTTCCAAAATCCAATTTGGGGAAAAACATTTAAAAACAACTTCTGGGTTCTCACCGTACTTTGAATACAATTTTATCGTATTGTTTCTTCATTGTAGCCAGTTATTAAATTTGTAACCCTAAAGAGGACTATGAATTCTTTGCAGAAAGACCTAGTCTTCAGCGCTGCACCCTCAGAACCCAGCACCACGCCAGGAACAAAGCACTGTAGTTTTACAATTAATGGTTGTATAATAAAGTCAATGAGGAACTGCCAAGATTGGGGCAATCTTACTTTGCGTAGAAAATGTCTCCACTTTTTTTTTCTTTTCTTTTAATTTCCTGTCCAGGGGCGCCTGGGTGGCTCAGTTGATTGAGAGTCCGAGTCTTAACTTCAGTTCAGGTCATGATCTCAGTTTGTGAGATCGAGCCCCATGTCAGTGCAGAACCTGCTTGGGATTCTTTTTCTCTCCCTCTGCCCCTCTCCCCAGCTTGCACTCTCTCTCAAATTAAAAAAATAAATAAAAATAAAGAGTAAGGGAGCTATCTGTCTTCTTTAAGGAAAAAAAAAAAAAATTCCCTTCCAGGGCATTGGGCTTAGCTGGTGGAGCAGGTGACTCTCGATTTTGAGGTTTTGAGTTCAATTCAAGACCGGTGTAGAGATTGCTTAAAAATAAAATCTTTAAAAAAAAAAAAAAATTTTTCACTTCCACACTATTTTTAAAAATAATTCTTCCAGTAAGCCAAAAATTTAGGAAGACTTACTTTCGTCCCACTCTTTTTCCAAGTTCCTCCAAATTTTTATACTAAAATTTAATATTTCAGACTCATTTTACCTTCTGTTACAGATTTATGTACACATTTGTATCTCTACTAGACTATAAATCATCTGAGAGTGGGGACCATGTATTGCATAGTAATATATATAGCTTGGTCCAAATGCTATCTCTCAAAATATAAAAATTTTGAATTAATCTGTGACTTTTTTCTCAGTCCTCCAGTAAATTATTCTGAAGCACAGTTCCAAATCAGAACACTGAAATGATGCTATACAAAAAAAATGATGCTATACAAAAAAATGATGCTATACAAAAATCCTAGGTCTGCTTTCTAAGTGTATGCATATTTCATATAAGGAGAACTAAAATGATTTCAGGCACTTATTTGACACTAGCAGGCCAAAATGGCAACATAAACAATCCTGTTAGGAATGAATTTCCCAACAACTTCTAGTAGATCTACAAAAGAGGGTCTCCTGCTGGGTATGGGGTTGTAACAGAATTCTATAATTCTCCCTGTGGAGGTAATCCAAGTCCATTTTCAGGAAACCTGCAAGTTACACCTGCTCTCTGATTGCACCTGAAGGTACAGCAAGAGAAATCAGAGAGAAAAGCCTGGGATAAGCCACTTGAAAATAATTATGGCATGCTAAAATTATTCACCAAACTCTGACGGTAACTAGCCATGCCACCAAACCCAGGACTTGACTGAATACCTCAGTATGACTGCCTCACAGCACCTAAGAACAAAGAACTATGAAAATATAAGGGCTGTTACATAAGTATTAGGCCACCGTTTATTTTTTTTTCCTCTAAAAAAAATTTTTTTTTAACATTTATTCATTTTTGGAGACAGAGAGAGACAGAGGGTGAGCGGGGGATGGGCAGAGAGAGAGAGAGAGAGGGAGACACAGAATCCGAAGCAGGCTCCAGGCTCCAAGCAGTCAGCACAGAGCCCGACGCGGGGCTCGAAACCACAAGCCACGAGATCACGACCTGAGACGAAGTTGGACACCCAACCGACTGAGCCACCAGGCGCCCTTTTTTTTTTTCTTTTAAAGTAAGGAAATCCATCTTCAGCTCTTCTCTGGTCAAATTCTATTATTATACTAAGTTGTAAAGGACAATTCAAAAGATTCTACCTTTTAGATTTTTTGCTATACTGAGTAAGCAATTCATAAAATATTTGGTCATCAATCTTTTGTCATAAATATTTTCATTTTAATAGTATTTGTGATCAAACTTCACTGGATTTTAAACTTTTCTACCCATACACATATTCTATATATTTTATATAATTTAGTATTTTTACTAATTTATGTTGCATCTCCTTTCATGTGATTTTGTGAAATATTCTTTCAATCGACAGGACTATTACATGAAAAGGGCCCCAAAATTATTAAAACCACAAAATTTTTTTGTCATACCAATCTTTCACATCAATGATTTCTGTACGTTAAACAGCCTACCTCTCTTTCAAACACACACCACACACACACCCCCAAAATTACCATGTAAGACAGAAGAGAGGGCAGGTACTTTCTTTTATTTACATTGTTGTAAGAGTTATTATGTGTTCTTAAAAGAATATAAACAAGGAGATAAAGTGATTCTTCCTACAGTCATTCAATAAAATAGATTATAATGCAGGGCTGTCATCAATCAGCTAACCATATCTAATAACTATATCTAACAAAATGAACCAATAATTTGACGTAAGCCTTTGAGCTTCATTACAGTATTAGCATACCACTGAGGCTGGAAAACTGGTACACAGACATATGCATGTGCTTTACATATATGTATTTAAAAAAAAAATTTTTTTAACATTTATTCATTTTTTGATAGACAGAGCATGAGTGGGGGAGGGGCAGAGAGAGAGGGAGACACAGAATCCGAATCAAGCTCCAGGCTCTGAACTGACAGCACAGAGCCTGACGCAGGGCTCGAACTCACGGACCGTGAGATCATGACCTGAGCTGAAGTCGTTTAACCGACTGAGCCACCCAGGCTCCCCCACATATATGTATTTTTAAACATACTTCTGATATCTCTGTTGAGAAATTCATTAACTTAACATCTTGAGAAAGGCATTTTAATAGCGATTTCAAATTTCATTTTACTGTTTTAAAGCAAGCTTCCATGAAAGTGTTAAGCTTTATACAACTAAGCTATTTCTAACCCAAAATGAAATATATCTTCCCAAACCAGAGTTCTTAAACAGCTATCCAACACAAAATTTAAATTCAGAAACTACTAGTAAGATTTTTCTGAAAATTTTCAACTGATGAAAGGCAGTGGAGAAAAAAATCGTGTTTTTGCATTAAAATTAAAAAGCTAAGTGCTAACAAATTAGTTAATATAGTAAAACGTCTTTGAGGAATAATCAAATATACACAGGGTAACAACTGAGCCAAGAAAGGAAAAAAAAAAAATTCACTAACAGAAGGCCACTTTAACAGTGGTATCGAAACCAGTAAAGACCAACCGAGATTTTTACTCTATTTTATAGATGTTCCCATATTATTTGACATTACTAATAACCACACGATTCCAAGGACATTTTCAGGTTCAGTTGGCATGACTTTAAAAAACACCTTTATCTTGATAGATGAGGTACTAGGAAACCAAATAAATCCATCATTTGTTAAAACAAATACATTCAGAAGTGTATAAATGTAAAAATACACAGAAACATTTAGGAAAACTTTAATTTTAAATATAAGCAGCAATACTTAGCATGAAAAATACATTATTTACTCATGTGACTACCGTAGGACTATAGGCCACATTCAGTTATCATCAAAAGCAAACAAATATAAAAATAATTTTTAAGCCACAACATAGAACTTCCCAATTATGTAAATCCAAACAAACAACAAAACCAACATCGTTTCCATAAAAGTTCAACTTTGATATTGAGATTTTTCCATTGACCAAAATTCACTAAACTCGATTATCAAAACAACCAAAATCATCTCTCCCAGCCAGTCTCTTTACCTCTTTAGTTCGCTCTAATAGAGCACATCAGATTGATTTTTCCAAAAAATGTATTTTGTACAACGCCTCTCACTCAAAATACAAAATATCTCAGTGCTACCCTGACCAGATCCTCTCAGTGTTTAAAGGACGAGTTCAAATTTCTCAGCCTTGTAATGAAGGCTCCAACCTTCCCTTCTGGCCTCCTCTCAGAATTCTCCTAAAGGAATCTTCTCCAGTAATATTATCTGACCCAACGGATTTTGCAAAACCTTGTGCTAACAAAATATTTTATTCTCAACATCATGGAAAGCAAAGCAAATTTTTCTAAACAAACTTAAAAGCTGGTAAAAATGAAACGTATTCAAACCTTAGTTACATATTTAAAGAGAGTAAATTAATTTCTCATCTAAAATGACTGAGATGAAGAAAAGATTTGGTAAAAAACAAGACCCACATCTTCTCTCAAAAGACCTTAAGATACCCATATGACAATGGTTCTGTTCAATTTTTGAATGAAAACTTAAGTGAAAGAGCTAGTTCTGATAAGACAGGAGATCTGGAGTCCCTGGACAGTTTCTAAATACTTGAATTCACCTGATAGTATTTTATGATTCACTATTAGGGCCCCATTTAATTCTAAATTACACAGGCCAGTAAGTTGCCACTACTTTACTGGGGAAAGTACTTCCCTAATTCACCCCAGAAATTTTTTTAAATTTCAAGTTGTTTTAAAGGAAAAATAATTTTATTTTCAGAATCACAAATAATATATTGCAAGTTTTGGCTATTATCAACACATCTCTAAGCACTGAAGATATTCTAAACTTAAGAAACTTTAACTTTCCCCCCAAATACTAAGATAACTTATTTAAACTAAACAACTGGATAAAAATTTAGCCAGAACATAATATCATAAACACAGTTCCCCAAATCCTACATCACTTTAATAAGGTATTTCCTTCTTGGGCAACAATGCCTGACATTTATGGAAAAACAAATTAAAAAAACAAAATAAAACACCTCTTTCATGGAAAAGAAAACACCAATACCAGGTTTAAAATGTTCAGAGTATATACTAACTTGGTACCTACTTAGGTCAGTTGTTTACTGGAGACACTGACAATCACACAAAAAAAGAGGGTGAGGCAGCATCTCAAATACATCTACTGAAGAATACTTAGAGCCTTCGAACCAAGAAACAGTAGTCTCTTGACCTATGACAGATATCAAAAGACTTTTCCCCAGTACCTCACCAGAAAGTCTACAGCAAAGGTAGAAGAAAAGAAAGGCAAGAACCAAAGAATACAGAAGAAAAAGGAGTAGAGAATCAAGGGAGGAGTTGGAGGCAACGACACGAAGAAAGGAAGAGAGCTAAATGTAAAAGACTAGAAAGAAAAAAAATACCAACAAAAAGAGAGGAGGTGTTCTGAGGTACAGGGAAGGCTGCATTTGCCTCAGGGACACTAGTTCCAGAGTTAATATACCACTCCCAATAGGTGCCCAAGAGGTCATTTTAAGAAAGTCTTAGGAAAGCCATTCTTAGAAAAACCCTGATTCCTAAGATAAATTGAACCCAGAATTTAATCATCTTGTTCTCAATGTTCTCAAACTGTGTTTTTATTATAATTGCTATAAAATTACAAGCTTTAATTTTTGAGAGTTTTGGCCAGAATCTGTTTGATAAATTCTAAATCTAAATTAATTTAACAACTGACTTGTAATTTTCTCAAGGATACATCAGTAATAACCCTATTATTTTAAATAACATGTGGTGATTTATATAACATTACAGAGGAGGGGGAAAAAAAAAACTAAAACAAAAGATAAAACTTCTCAAATTAAGTATGTCTGTATCTGGGTACCTATGAAAGTCACGCAAGATATAGCAGATGGGATCTGAAACAAACATTCTATTTTTAAAAGATACAGGACTACAAGAATTGAAGAGGTAAATGGGCCTGGAGCTACAGAAATATAAAATGTATTTTAAGAAGAACTTAGTAAAAATTCAAAGTCAAGAAGAATTAATGCAATGCCATTAAGGACAGAAGATACAAAAAATTAAGACTCTACTTTTGTTTGCTTTATCCAAACCAGAAGGGTATCCCTACTTGCTCTGGGTATCCTCAGTAGGATTCAATCTGAGGGGATGTTAGTGAGAATTCCTTAAAGATGTTTGAAGTTCTGAAACCAATACTATAGTCTCCAATAATCTTTCCACTGTCATAGGAAGACTGTGTGAGTTTAGAATCTCTGCATAGCCTTTTCTTCTACCATTCCTTTGACTGGAGGGCTCAATACTAAACAGTAACAGGCACTTAGGCCTTTTCTTTTTGACCTCATAATATATTTTTACATTTGTTCACTAGGATATTCTCAAAACTGATCCCCACTCTGAGGGTTTAATCAGAAAGTATCTAACCATGTGATACATATGTGATTTAACCAGAGTAATTTCTGAACCCTTCTATCTACAAACTCTAAATCAGAGATAAATCTGAGGGGTTTGGTTCTTTGGATTTGGTTTTCTGTATGTTTTCTCTAATTGTTTATTTCTCCAACTTTCCGCGTGCCTTATACTGCCACTATCCTTCCATCCCCATCTTTTACTTTCCTTCTATATATGTACACACACACACAAAGAATATCAGTATTAACTACATATGTATGTATGCATGTATGCGTGCGTGCATATATATTTACACATACATACACGCACTACTGACACACATGGCCAATATCAGAATATAAACCAAAGATAAAGACATAAATAACACTGTAGAATAGGATTTAACTCATTTACTCTTATTTTCAGGATAAAACAAAACTGGTTGGTTACTATTACTCACCAGATGGTTCTTCAGGCTCGCTTTCATTTTCTTCCTCAGGTGGGGCTTGAGGAGGTGGTGGGGGAAGCTTCTTTTCCTTCTCTGCTTTAGCATTTCTCTCTTCTTCTGAATAATATTCATCTTCTGAGAGGTTGGCCAAGCTTTCATCCATCTCTCTGTACTCTACCTATGTGGAGATTATACCAGGGAAAGCTAAATACAGTGAACATCTAAAACCAGGGACTTAATGTGGAACCATCAGTGAATGTGAATGGCTTCTTAACTTCAAATTTTAAGGGAAATAAGTAAATAACAAGGAACAAGCTAGACCATAATAGGTAGTTATTAAAAACAAAATCTCAGGGCACCTGGCTGGCTCAGCTGGAAGAGCATGGGACTCTTGATCTCAGGGTCATGAGTTCAAGCCCCACACTAGGTGCAGAGATTACTTAAATAAATAAAACAAAACAAAACCCTAAAATCTCTCATGAAACAATCTCATGTCGGTTCACATTTACCCCAACCTATCAATTTTACATCATAGTACTGACATTTAGAGCAATGGATCTGAGGCTTTTTACAACTCCTAAAACCTTTTAAAATGTGTGTGTGTGACTGTGTGTGTTTGTAGGCATATCTATACATATGTATGTATACATCATAATCACACTAGAAGTTTCAACAAAAGACTAAAATAACCCTGAGATAAAAATATAATCAACTAGAATAACAAGTCTGTCAAATGTCAAGCCTGTACTTCTATTCCATGGCAAAACAGCAAAATTCCAGAAACCAAATGGGGAAAAATGGCAGGTAATAAAAACCACAAATGGCAACAGTCAAATTGAAACTATGAAAAGGTACATTTGCTTAAAAAATAACCAATGACTTGATTTCACAGTTCATGTGATCAAGCTCCGCCTCAGGCTCCGTGCTGACACCATGGAGCCTGCTTGGGATTCTCTCCCTCCCTCTGTCTGCCCCTCCCCCACTCCCTCAAAATAAATAAACATTAAAAAATAATAACTGTTGACCTAAGAGAGTTGAACAGTGAGAGCAAAGAAACCTTAATATAACAAATTAAGAAGTGAAACGGAAATGGAGACTACAGGTCATACTACTAATTCATATTCTAAGTGTAAAGGAGAGAACCAGGTAGTAAGTAGAAAGAGGAAGCCTTATCAGGGGTAAAGCCATTAGGATAGGGAAGATTATAATGGACCTGTTTACCAAAATGTAAACGGTATTACAAATAGTCACCAACCTTAGAACACTGGCAAAATGTCACTGTGACTCCCACCCTTAAAAAACATTCCAGAAAGCCACAGAAACAACAGCTCTCTATTCAGATTCAATTAAAAGATAAAATGAATAAAATAAAAATTTATTAGCTATGGAGACAGAGCAAAGACAGTATGGTCTCCACAAATAATGTACCTAACTTATTAGATTTCTGAAATTAATAGTCCTGTGGATTACAGCAAATGTAATCTATTTTAACTTTTGAAATATCTTTGAAATAGTTCCATATGGCTGGCTGCTTTTATATCTGTCTTTTTCTTTTTTTTAAATGACATGACCACAGGTGGGCAGGGGAGTGGGTGGCTAGACTAGGGAAGGTAAGAGGGATTGTGGCAGAAAATGGAAACAAAAATTAAGGATAAATTGAACAGTTCTGACCCATGCTCTAAGATTCTTATTTAAACACACAAATAATAGTATTCATCTATCAAATATGGAACACCGAGTACATGATCACAATGGAGAAAACAATTATAAATGAGAGTCTTCCTGCCCTTAATAAGCTGAAATTCCAGTTGCAAATTAATGGTTCTTACCAGGCAAATCATCTCACAGAAAGATTTTACAATAAAACCTCCAGAAGTCTAGACACTAACCTTCATTCTACTTGATTGAGATAAACTGTAGGAGCAAACCTCAGGACAATGGGCAAAAAAGCAGCATGGGAAAAGTTTCAAAGAGGGAGAGGGGTCAGAAAATGTAATCTATGTTTAAAGTATGCAGTATCCTTTCTTCTTTCAGCTTTCAATAGTGCTTGACCCCTCCCTACCCCCAAAGATTCAGCTCTTTAATCCTCTGCTCATCAATCTCATCCATTTAATCAATAATCACTTAATAAGCGCCTACCATGGAACTGGGCAATATGCAAATTCTGAAACAATAATGTAAGATCCTTTCTACTGCAGTAGTTTAGCTCTTTCCAAAGGATGTTCCACAAGACACTATACTATTTGAAGGAAAAAGGAATCCATGATCAAGTTTGGGAAGTACTGCATTCTTTACAGGCCCCCTCTAGGAGAACCACAACGCACATTAAAGTTACTGAGAAGTTTTGCAGCAAAAACAATCTTTTTAACATTGTTTAATCCAACGTTTTGATGAAGTAGTAGCTACTAAGAAGGAATACAGAGTTCTTAGTTTTTGGGGGGTTGGGGGGGGAAGATTAGAAAAATATCTAGAAGTAGGAGCAAAAATATCTAAAGGTAGTATTTAAAAACAATAATATCAAGAAAAAACCATCTGTGTTCCACAGAACCCTAAAATTCTTCAGGATTTCATTTAAATACACACTTATGTGTTAGTACTTTGGAGACCAACAACACATGAACTTGTACTGCTTAGGTAAATTTTGGGTAGACCTAAGAATGACATTTCTTCTGCAATCTGTTCAACCAAGGCAGCGTCCTGAAATGGCTAGGCAAGCTAAAAAACAACCTTTTGTACTACTTATCAAGCACTGGGTCTTCACAATGCTTCATAAACAAAGTACAGAAATAAAATTGGGTTCTGAGACTTAAATAAGACTACAACTATTAAGTTTAACCTCCATTCTCAAATTTGGCTCTATTAAAAAAAAAAAAAGCCTCATTTTCTGAAACCCTGACAACTAAAATAAAGGTTATAAATTTAAACTGAATATAAGACAGGCAAATAGTACTTTATTTTGAAATTTTGCATATAAAGTTTTATTTTGTAAAAAAGAGGGGCACCTGGCTGGTTCAGTCGGAGGAGCGTGTGACTCTTGGATCTTGGGGGTGTGAGTTCAGAGTCCCATAATGGGTGTAGAGATTACTTACAAAAAAAAGTTTCTCTAGTGGGCGGTGCCTGGGTGGCTCGGTAGGTTGAGCAATGGACTCTTGATTTTGGCTCAGGTCACGATCTTGGGGTTGGTGAATTCAAGCCCTACAATGGACTCTGCATTTCTTTCTTTTTTTTTTTTTTTAATTTTTTTTTTTTCAACGTTTTTTTATTTATTTTTGGGACAGAGAGAGACAGAGCATGAACAGGGGAGGGGCAGAGAGAGAGAGGGAGACACAGAATCGGAAACAGGCTCCAGGCTCCGAGCCATCAGCCCAGAGCCTGACGCGGGGCTCGAACTCACGGACCGCGAGATCGTGACCTGGCTGAAGTCGGACGCTTAACCGACTGCGCCACCCAGGCGCCCCTCTGCATTTCTTTTCTTGCTTTCTTTTCTCTCTACACACTCTCTCTCCCTTTCTCAAGATAAATAAGCTTTAAAAAAAGTTCTCAATAAAAAAGTGAAAGAATCATACAAATTCTCAAAAATAAAAAAATAAAAACTATTCCCCTGAGCAAAGGAACAGATACTTTGAACACAAAGGAGTGGGAACCTCTCATCCTTAAGTAAAATCCTCAAAGACTTTGGAACTTCTACAACCACTTACAAACAAGGACATAAAGATATCCAATAGACAGATATAAGTCAGTAGGGTAATTATTCTCACCTTTACACAGACAACTCTCAAATTTACATCTCTAGTCTCTCCCTCACCCTTACTACAATGATTCATCCACTTCCCAATCACCTTAAAGCCCCAGTCTTTTTGTTTGAATCTTTAGTCCTTTTAATTCAGTAGGGCACAACTGCCAGACTGATTTTCCAAATCCATACATGTTATTTTCAGATAGTTTAAAAGATGAACGCCAACTTTTTCAAACCAGGTATAAACTTTCTGGCTCTAACTATGCAAACTTACACCTTTAGCCATTTTCTAATACACTAATGAAAAAGTCCTCGATGTTCTACTGATCCCTAAATTTCCTAAAAGCTTTTTCTGTTAATCCAATGCTTAAAATTCAAGGCGCCCCTCCTCCACAAATTATTTCCTAACTATTCCAAACTTACAAATATATAGTTTCCTTTCTCTGAACTGTCCTAGCACTTAAGGTCTGCATTTCATAGTCTAGTGTAGTGCTGTCTGATACAATTTTCTATGATAATGGCAACGTTTTGCATCTGCACTTCCACCATGGCAGCACTAGCCAGCCACATGTGGCTATTGAGCACTTACCATGTGGTAATTTAAGTTTAAATCAAAAGTAAAAACTCAGTTTCATCAGTTGTACCAGTCACATGGGCTAGTGGCTACCATACTGAACACACAGATCTAGTGTTTGTCTATAACCTGAACATGACTCTACAACCCAAACGTTACTGATCCCTCTGGCTCCTATCTTGCTCCTAGAAAAACCTCATTTCCAATTCATTTGCCCGTTGTCCCCAACATTCAGTTTTCCACTCTGGACTCCCTGCTGCTTCTCAAACCTTGTCGCATAATATGCCAAGCGTTTTTCACTTCCTTTCTCCACTGGTAATACTTAATTACTGGGCACCTTACTATAAGCCAGACACTGTGTTTTGTTTACATTGTATCTAAACCTAAAAGCCTTACAAGGTAGAGTTTATCTTCCTAAGGAAAATGAATCATAGCAAGAAAAATCAATTCCAAAAAGTCTGTCCTTTTCAGAATACTTTTCTAAATTCTGCACCTTTTCAAGGCCAGCTGAATGCTGAAGTGTCCCTAAAGTCCCAGCCCAACTTAACAATTCCAACCCTTAAATATTTTGCCATAATGTTAGCATACACACTCAGGGGTGAATTTATTCTGAAATTTACAAAACTTAACCTTCAGGGACCCTCAAATGCATGGACCCCTTCCAATACCCTGAACCTGGTTTTAGTTACATAATTTTGTGTGTGTGTGTGTGTGTGTGTGTGTGTGTATATATATATATATATACACACACATGTATATATATAATATATATAATACATCTGTATCTACGTCTGTTATATCTATAACTACAAATACAGAAAGACCCCTACATATACCTCAGAACTCTCGAAGTAAGGCCCATCTACTACAATGGACTCAGCTCGATTTTTCTTCCTTTAATGGATACTCTATCCCTTGAGGTCTGTTTTCTCTGGCTCCCAAGACTGACTAGGAATAAGTCAGTGTCCCCAGTTTCTTCCTTCTTAGTTGCTCCCCCAAATAAACAGGTGACCCACTTTTCTTTTGAATTTCAAAGCTAATCACAATAGAAAAAACAGTATAATGGGAATTAAAATAAACACAAGATAATTACAAAGACAGAAATCTACATACTCAAGACAATCCCAATCAGAGTATCAGCTGCCTTTTTTTTTTTTTTTTTTTTTTCTTCCCCAGAAACTGATAAACTGATCCTAAAATTCATATGGAAATGCAAGGGTCTCAGAACATCCAAAACAATCTTGAAAAAAAGGAGCAAAATTGAAAAATCAAACTTCCTGATTTCAAAATCTATTACACAAAGTTACAGTGATCGGGACAGTGCGATACAGACACAAGAACAAAAATACTGATCAGTGGGACAGAACTGAGAGTCCGGAAATAAACCCTTATATTTAGGGCTAACCAACAAGGATGCCAACCATTCAAAGGGGGGAGAGAACAGTCTTCAATTGTGCTGGGACAAGTGGATATCCACATGGATAGGAACGAAGCTGAACTCCTACTTCATACCACATACAAAAATTAACTCCAAAATGATCACAGATCCAAATCCAAGAGCTAAAACTATAAAACTCTTAGGAGAACACATGGAAGTAAATCTTCATGACACTGGATTAAGCAATGGTTTCTTGGATTGAACATCAGAAGCAGGTGCTTGGGTGACTCAAGCTTGGATCTAACACCCAGGTGCCTGGGTGGCTCAATCAGTTAAGCGTTGACTCTTGATTTCAGCTCAGGTCATGATCTCTTGGTTCATGGACTTGAGCCCCATGCTGGGCCCCACGCCAACCACAAGGAGCCTCCTTGGGATTCTCTCTTTCCCAGTCTCTCTGCCCCTCCCCAGCTCATGCTCCATCAAAATAAATAAACTTAAAAACAAATCAAAACACCAGAAGCAAAAGGGACAAAAAGAAGAAAAGATAAATTGGACACTAAAATAAAAAACTTCTGCAATCACCATACACAAAGAACTCTGACTATTCAGCAATAAAGACAACCCCATTTTAAAGTGAGCCAAGGATGTGAACCAACATTTCATCAAAGAAGATATACAACAAATGCCAATAAGCACAAGAAAAGATGTTCAATATCATCAGTCATCCTTGTAACGCATATGAAAACTACAATGAGACACCCCTTCACATCCACTAGGAGAGCTCAAGACAAGGATATGGGGGAACTGGAACCTTCATCTGCTGCTGACGGAAACGTAAAACGGTGTGGCTGATGTGGAAAAGTGTTTGGCAGCTCCTCAAAGAGTAAAACACTGAGATACCATGTGACGCAGCAATTCCACTCCAACTATATACCCGAGAGAGTTGAAAACATACGTTCACACACACAAAACGCTGTACATAAATGTTCACGGCAGCATCACACATAACCAAAAAGTGGAAACCCAGATGTCCGCCACAATGATGAATGGATAAACAAAATGCGGTATATCCATACAATGGGATATTATTATGCCATGGAGTTGTGTCAAGTGCCAGATGGAAATACAACATGGATGAACCCCGAAAACATACCAAAGCCAGACACAAAAGACCACATATTCTATGATTCTGTTTACATAAAAGGCCCAGAACAGGCAAACCCACACAGAAAGTAGGTTAGTGGCTGCTAGGGCAGTGGAGAACCAAGAATGACTGCCAGTGGTCCAAGTGTCTTTTGGGGGTGATGAACATGTCCTAAAATTAAAACTGACTGTGGTAGTGGCTGCAAAACTCTGTGAATACATGCTTAAAACCATTCGGTCGTACCACCTGAAAAAGGTAAATTTTATCCTTTATCAACTATCTCAATAAACGTTTTTAAGAAATGTTTTACCACATGCTTTCTAGCCATACTTTCTATTGAAATAGTAAAATAAAAACGCTCGGGCTTCTGCCCTCTAGCTCATTTCTGGGGGCTGGGAGTCTCCTATCCGTGTCTTTTCTAACCCACGCTTTGGTAAAAGCCGCCAAAAGCCTTTCCTCCTTCTAGCACGGGGTATTTACTCTTGCAGAGAGATCTCTCCAGCGGGCGGCTGTATCTGAGGGCTCAGTCTGGGTAATAACCCATCTCAAGAAGCTCACACTGACTCGGCACATGCATTTAAAAATTACAGCTGTATGCGTAACTTATAAAATCGCACGATTTTAAACATGTACTCTAAAAGGATACATCTCCAGAAAAAACCCAAGTCTAAAAAGTCTGCTCCTGGTACTGCCTTGGTGCCCTGCACCGTCGGGTGTTCCATGTGGTCCTTTGTCTGAGGCTGAGGCTGCCTCCTGGCAACGGAAACGCAGCTTCCAGTTCTGCCACTTACTTAGCTGGGTGACTTTGGCCAAGCTGCTTAAACTGTGTGCCTCAGCTTGCTCATTTCCTAACGTGGGGCTCACAAAACCTGCCCACTGCTGCTGAGCAAAAATAAAACGTAAGTGACTCTCTGAACACACGGCATCTGGCACCCAGAGATGTGAAGCAGCTGCCGTCTGTATATTCTGTTCCGTGACAAGTCTTTTCCTCCCTAGGTATTTGCACCTTGACTAATTGACATTATCAGCTTCCTCACCGGTTAAAAAAAAAAACAAAAAACCCTAAGTCAAAAGATCGTTGAGAGAATAAAAGGAAAGAGGAAAACTAGCGCCCAGCAGGGCTGGAAACAAACAAACAAAAATGTTCGTTTCTTTTCGGTCTCCATAGCCAAGGCCATTTCTTTAGCATGCCCCTCCAGCCCTAATGCGCGCCCAGCTGAAACTCCTTGAAACACCGCCGAGAGGCCTCCAGACACATCCGCGGGCCAACAGGCGATGCCCGTCTCCAACAGCGCCCACCAGGACTCCACGTCAGGGAGCCATGTTTCCCAGGCCAGAAAATGAAAAGGTGCACAGACGCAAGGAGTAAACCACCCCTCCCCGCCAATCCCCCTTCCCAAGACGGCCGGGTCCCGGCACAAAGACTGCTTTCAACACCCGCGAAGCCCTTCCCCTCCCTTCCTCTCCCCCCCACCCAGCTGGTGGGGAGCCGCGGTGAAGACCCGACGGGCTGGGAGGTCTGGGTGGGCGTGCGGCTCGAGGCCCAAGACAAGGGGGCGGTGGGGGTCGCCGGGGGCCGGACAACCTAGAGGAAGCCAAGCAACCGGGGTCTGCGGCGTGCGGGAGGGGTTCGCGCCTCACCTTCGCTCGCTTGCGCCGGCTGGTCCGTCGCCCCTCCGGAGTCTCTGCGATTCCCGTTTCCATGGGGGTCGCAGATCCAGGCACGACGGTAGGCCCGGCCTGAGGCCCGGCGGACCCCGGTGGCTCGGCCAGGCCCCCGGGAGGGGAGGCCCGCGGAGGCTCTTTCTTGCGGGGAGTGCGCTCCCCCGCCACCCCCGGCCCGGCCTCGGCAGGGCCCGACAGGCCCGCGGGCGGCGCGGCCACCTCAGAGCCGTTCTCCGCGCCGCCCGCTGCCCCGGGGCCGGCCTCCGTCCCGGCCGC
>NW_026057585.1:88050318-88283092 GCF_023721935.1 Panthera uncia
CGCGCTGAGCGCGCTCCCGCAGCGTCCGGACAAAAAGGCCCGAGACGCCCACAGCCCCGCCTTCCCCCGCTGCCATAGAGTGGCATCCTCGCGGCTAGAGCGGCACCACGGCACGGAGCACGATGCTTTCCTAGAGCGTCGCCTTGGCCTTTGGCGTTGGCCCCAGCACCTTCTCGCTCCTAGGGCTTGGGGGCCAGACTGCACCTCCGCGGGTGACCATTCCCTGCACCTCCGAGGGACTTGCATACATACATAAATTCATTCATTCACTCACTCGTCAGCTCAACCAATATTTATTAATGCTTACTACGTGACAAGGGTTTAATGATGAAGTTTTTGCTTTCAAAGAGCTTACAAGTCTAGTGAGGAGAAAACATTGAAATGTAACTGGTAAGTCATCTTACTGTTTCGCAATTGTCCGGCTTGGACATGGGAAATCTTGGGAAAGCAAGTGAGTTTCCTAGTAATAAAATGGACAGAAATTAGGAAACCCAGGTTTGAGTCCAAACTGGATTGCTGTTGCCTCCAGGGCTGTGTTCATATTCTTCTGTCGACCTCCTTCCCATTAGCTCTCACTCACTCATACCTCCTCCCACTCCCTATGTGTTCCATACATAACACCTCTTTCTACTCCAGGTTAATTCTTTCTAGTGCTGCAGATGGTGGTGGTGACTTATTTTTTTCAATTCCTCCAGGACTCCTTTAGTGACCGAACACTGGAACAGCTTGTCTTCTTCAAGCTTGTTTCAACTTATTACGCACAACTACAATTGCTTTTTTACACATCTCTCTCTTCAAACTATAATTTTCTTTCTTTTTTTTTTTTTTAGTCTTTTTTTTTTAAGCAATCTTTACACCTAGCGTGGGGTCCAACTTACGACTGTGAAATCAAGAGTCACATGCTCTTCTGAGCCACCCAAGTGCCCCTTCAAACTGTAATTTTCAAAAAATTATTCCACTTACATGAAGTTCAAGAACTAGTAAAACTAATCTCTAGTGCTAGAATCCAGTCAGTGATCCCTTGGGATGAAGGTGAGAGTTGACTACAAAACAGCAGGAGGGAATTTGCTGGGGTGATGGAAATGTTTTTTTATCCTGATTGGATGGATTTTAGCCAAAACTCACTGTACTATGCTGTATATATTTTTATATTTTACTTTATGTCAATTTCACTTCACTGAAGTTGAATTTTTTTTAACTATGCAAACAAAAATAAAAAAAGGAAGGCAGTTAAGTTCAGGAAAATTAAAAGCTGTGCGAGAAAAAAAGGTGTAGTCATAGTACAACATATGGCTCAGCTATGAACTACACTGATGTGGCCATAATAACATAATGAATATTGTTTTCACCAAAGTGATGGAATTACATTGAAAGAATGGAGAAAAGAGAAAATTTGTGGAGGAGAGAGATGAGAGGGGTTTACAGAGCAGGGACGAAAAGGGAATGGGAGAGGTTCTGCATGGGAGCTAAATCCTCATCTTCCATCATAAAAAGATAATATGTAATGTTAAATGAGAAATCAAGAATTAACACTACAAGCATACAATTTAGATATATCAAGATAAATGCCAGAAGAAACAGTTAAAAAGTTGGAACAAGTTATCTGAGTCATATAATTTGAGGATGGGAAGGGGTGAGATAGGAGATCAAAGACTGTTTTAAACGCACATTGTTTGCACATTTAATAATTTTATAAAACTTAAAATTAGATTTTTAAAATATATGTATCCTTTGACCTAGCAATTCCACTTTACAGAAGACATTCTAGGAAAAGATGTGAGTATGTGTACAAAGATTTAACTTTAATGCTGTTTACCTCAGGTTATATATAATAACAATAAAGAAGAACTAACCTAAAGGCCCAATAAGTGGCCACTAATTCAATATATTAAAATATCATAGCCATTAAAATTGACATTTGAACATGAAGAACTCTCATACAAAATAATGAGCATATGTCAAAGATTTATTTAACTCATTATTTTTAAAATGTTTTTATGTTTATTTATTTTTGAGACAGAGAAACAGAGCATGAGTTGGGGAGGGGCAGAGAGAGAGAGAGACACAGAATCTGAAACAGGCTCCAGGCTCTGAGCTGTCAGCACAGAGCCCGACGCGGGGCTCGAACTCACGGGCTGTGAGATCATGACCTGAGCCAAAGTCGGACGCTTAACCGACCAAGCCACCCAGGCGCCCCACTAATTTATTTCATTTTTAAAAGTTGTGGTAAAATACACATAACGTAAACTTTATCACCTTAACCATTTTTTAAGTTTATTTGAGAGAGAGGGAGTACGCGTGGGGGGGAGGGGCAGAGAGAGAGGGATAGAGAGAGAATCCCAAGCACTGTCAGTGCAGAGCCTGATGTGAGTCTTGAACTCCCAAACCGTGAGATCATGACCTGAGCCGAAATCAAGAGTCGGGTGCTTGATGAACTGAGCCACCCAGGTGCCCCTCACCTTACACATTTTTAAAAAAAGTTTATTGATCTGTTTTGACAGGGGGCGCGTGCATGGGGGAGGGGCAGAGAGAGAGGAGCGAGAGAATCCCAAGCAGGGTCTGCACTATCAGCAGGAACCGTGAGACCTGAGTGGAAATCTAGAATCAGATGCCCGACCAACAACGGCACCCAGGCACCCATCACCTTAACCATTTTTTTTTTTTTAAAGAAATTCCTAATTCTTTTTTTTTTTTTTTTATTAACATTTTTTATTTATTTTTGGGACAGAGAGAGACAGAGCATGAACGGGGGAGGGGCAGAGAGAGAGGGAGACACAGAATCGGAAACAGGCTCCAGGCTCTGGGCCATCAGCCCAGAGCCCAACGCGGGGCTCGAACTCACGGACCGCGAGATCGTGACCTGGCTGAAGTCGGACGCTTAACCGACTGCGCCACCCAGGCGCCCCTCACCTTAACCATTTTTAAGTGTATAGTTCACTAGTGTTAATTATATTCACACGGTTATACAATCTCCAGAACTCTCCTCGTATAAAATTCTGTGTCCATTAAACCACAACTCATCATTTCCCCCTGCCTCCTAGCTCCTGGCAACCACCATTCTACTTTGTGTCTCTGTAGATTTGCCTGCTCGAGATATCTCATATTAAGTGGAATCAAATGGCTTTTGTGTTTTCGTGACTGGCCTATTTCACTTAGCATAATCTCAGAGTTCATCCATGTTGTAGCATGTTACAGAATTTCCTTCCTTTAAAACATTTTTAATGTTAGTTCATGTCTTTTATCAACACATATATAATTACTTGTCTTCCAGTCTGTTGAAGCAATAGGTCAGACAGCATGTGGCACGATAATGTCTGTTAAAGTGGCTAGCCATAAAAACTCCAGCGCCACATCACTCCCGATGAAGATGACTGATTTTGCCATTTTCATCCACCTTACAGTATTTCAGGACAGCCAGCTTAACCTTCTTTCTCTTTTGCTGCTTCTTCTTGGGAGTGGTGGAAGACTTCTTCCTTAGCACCACCACGACGTCTCAACACAAGATGGAAGACTGGATTCCTTTTGAACGTAGTTGTCAGACAAAATACGTCAATCTTCCAGTCGCTTGCAAGCAAAGACCAGTCTCTGCTAATCAAGAAGAATTCCTTCCTTATCCTGGATCTTGGCTTTTATTTTCTACTGTATTTTATGGTGCAACCTGAAGAGTGATGGTCTTTCCCATAAGGGTTTTCATGAAAATGTGCCTCTTGACAGTGGTTCTACCTTCCGCCACAGATGGTGGATTGGAAAGGAGAGCACTGCAACAACCAACAGAGTTTTCTGAATTTCCTTCCTTTTTAAGACTGAATAATTCCATTGTATGTGTATATACAGCATTTTGTTTATCTATTCATCTGTTGTTGGATTTGGGGGTTGCTTCCACTTCTGGCTATTGTGAATAATGCTGCTGTGAACATGGGTGTACAAATATCTTTTCAAGACCCTGCTTTCAGGGTGGCTGGATGGCTCGGTCGGTTGAGCATCCAATGATTGATTTTGGCTCAGGTCATGATCTCACAGTTTGTGGAATCGAGCCCCACGTTGGGCTCTGCACTGACAACACGGACCTTGGGATTCTCTCTCTCTCCCCCACTCTCTGCTCCTTCCTCCCACGTCTCTGTCCCCACCCCTGGCCTATGCTCACATATGCTCACTGTCTCCCTCTCTCAAAAATAAATAAATAAAAATTAAGAAAAAAAAAAAGACCCTGCTTTCAGTTATTTTGTTTTTATTTTTTATTTTTCAACGTTTTTTATTTATTTTTGGGACAGAGAGAGACAGAGCATGAACGGGGGAGGGGCAGAGAGAGAGGGAGACACAGAATCGGAAACAGGCTCCAGGCTCCGAGCCATCAGCCCAGAGCCTGACGCGGGGCTCGAACTCACGGACCGCGAGATCGTGACCTGGCTGAAGTCGGACGCTTAACCGGCTGCGCCACCCAGGCGCCCCTCAGTTATTTTGGATATATACCCAGTAATGTAATTGCTAGAGCAACTTATCCAATTTTTAAAAAGTTAACATCTGACTTTACAGAGTCAGTACCCTAATCAATATCAAACAGTAAGTCAAACAAAGTTACCTTCCCCTAAAGCATCAGGTGACCAACAGGTAGACCAGCTGGACAATATTCTAGCGTGACTGTGAACAAGCTCAATGTAATCTTTTTGCCTTATTTACAGATCTTGGGTAACTTTTCTTTGCAGACTCCCTCACTATGAGAGTAGGGGCTCTGTGCTGTTGGCCATTTTATTCCCAGTGGCCAGGCCCAGAAGTACTGTTGAATAAATGAGGTATCACTAAGGCCTACATCACCTGGCTCTTGTGAGGACATCATGAGATATTGTTTGCAAACTGCCTGTCAAAGTCTGACACATAGTGGCTGCTTAAGACATAGGAGTAGTTAATATTATTGTTATGCGGCAGCTGGGAGGGGGACTGGTTATGACTTGGAGGAGGGCGCAGCCACAGCTCCTGTCATGGAGGGTAACTGTCCTAGAGGGGTCACCAAGGCAGGGTCTTGGGGCCTGGGTGCCTCCAAGCCATAATGTTGGGGGAACTAATGCTTCTTTTTAGGAATCTCCATGGGACACTTGCTTCCTCGGGCACCATAGGAGCATTGGTGGCTTGGCTGATCAGCTATAAGCCAGCCTTGTTTGGGTTCCTATTCCTTCTGCTGTTGCTTAGCAACTGGTTGGTCAAGCATGAAGTCCAGCCCACCCCCCTAGAACCCCAGCAGGTGAGCGAGAGGGGCCTTAGCTTCAGCTAAGGATGATGGGACATTTACAGCTAGACTGGAGGATGGGGGACAGGGAAGATGTCAGGATAATGGGGCAAGATTGAAGAATCCACAGCTCTGGTCTAAGCCCCTGCTCTTCAGCTCCCACCTGGGTGATGGAGGACGAAGCACTTCCTTCACAAGGCTTCAGTTACCTTGGCTGTAAAATAGGGACCATCCCTAGACAAACAAGAAAACAAACTCTTAAAATACAGAGAACTGGTCATTGATGGAGGGGATGTGGGTGGGGGGAGGGGTGAAATAGATAAAGGGGGTTAAGAGTACACTTACATTGATGAGCACTGAAAAATCTACACAGTCGTCGAATCATTATATTGTGCACCCGAAACTAATATAACACTGTATATTAATTATACTTCAATAAAAAGAAAAAAAGAGGAAAACTTATAAAGAATAAAAATAGGGACCATCCCAGACTCTTCTGCTTCATGTTTGATGTCAGTCACCATGGTTTGACAACAATAACAACTACTTTAAAGCGGGAGAATTTTAAATAGATGAGCTAAAGATACCTGTGTAACATAGACACATCTCTAGAATAATGAAAACAATAGAAATGTACCCAGATTATGACATGTTTCATACAAAATTAAAAAAAAACATGTAAAACAATACCCTGCCTTGTTTATGGATGCCTATGTATATTGAAGATATATTAAGGCTGGATTTCTCAACCTCTGCACCATTGCTACTTTGAGTTGGATAGTTCTTTATTTCAAGGGTCTGTCTTGTGCCCTGTTGGATGTGAAGCAGCATCTTTAGCCTCTACCCACAGAGGCCAATAGCATCCCTCACCCCCTTTTCGTAACAACCAACAATGTCTACAAACACTGCCAAATGTCCCGTAGGGAGGCAAAAGAGCCTCCCATTGAAAACCACTGGTATAAAGAAATGTATGGAAAAAATACTGAATTCAGGACTGCAGTTGAGATGAGGTTCAGGGAGGGAGGGAAACCCTAGGAGAAGGATCCGCAGGGGACTTCACATTACATTTATCATATTTTATTTCTTAAGCTGGAATGGAAACATGGGTATTTGCTGTAATAGTCACTTGTCTTGCATCCCTGAAATATTTAACTTTACTTTTATTTATTTTTTTAAGTTTATTTATTTTGAGAGATCACGCATATGTGCACAAGTTGGGGAAGGACAGAGAGAGAAAGGGAGAGAGAGAGAGAGAGAGAGAGAGAGAGAACCCCAAGCAAGCTCCACACTCAGTGGGGAGCCTGACGTGGGGCTCCATCTCATGACTGCAAGATCATGACCTGAACCGAAATCAAGAGGTGGTTAAGGCTTGGACTTCAGCTCAGGTCATGATCTCACAGTTGTGAGTTCGAGCCCTGCGTGGGGCTCTGCGCTGCCGGTGTGGAGGCTTCTTGGGATTCTGGCTCTCTCCTCTCTCTCTGCCCCTCCCTCCACTCATGCTTTCTCAAAATAAATAAACTTAAAAAAATTAAAACATTAAAAAAATAAAATGGTTTTAAAGATGAGGGATTTGTAGCTGAACCCTAAAGAAAAAAATTTTATTACTAACTGCATGGGAACAGATGAGGATTATAGAGATATACTGAGACTTGGCAGTTGGTGATTTTATGAGGCCTGACTCAAGTCTCAGAAGGGCACACTGTGAAACACAAGCTCTGGAAACAGATATATCTGGGTTAAGTGTCTTATGTCCCCTGTGAGTGCAGATTACTGGGCCATCACATTTATTCCTATGAACAAAAGGCAAGTATGGGTCCCCATACTTGGGAGTTCAGGGAGCTCCCAAACGCAGGTTGGATGATACTGAGAAAGGGACCTTTCCTCCCTAGACCCCAAATCTCTCACCCACCAGGTGTGGCAAAGATGCTCTCCTTGCAGGCTGGTTGTGAGGACTGATTAACATGACGTTTACAAATCACTATTAACTAAGGTTTCCTTTTCTCATGGTGGGGGAGTTTAGGAAGAGGCAGAGAAACCTAAGCCACCTGAAGCGAAACCCAACAGCTGCGTCATGAACACAAAAGAAGTCGAGAGACTACATGCCTGCTTTGCCCTCCAGGACAAGGTCCTTGAACGGCTTATGTTCAGCGAAATGAAGCTGAAGGTCTTAGAAAATCAGATGTTCGCTGTATGGAATAGAATGAATCACCACAGGAGGTCAAGCCGGCAGCGGACTTTTCCCATGAGGAAACACAGACTGAGGAGGCACGACTCAATTTTCTCCATCATCTCTGATTGTACTTCGAATTCCCCTTAATGAGGTCAGAGAGACTGGGGTGGGCTGGCCTCTTCTGATGTTACCCTTACTCAGTAAAACCCAGTCAGAGACTAGTGAGTTTTCTCAGTAAACCACACTGGAGAGCATACTTCGAGGCTGAAAGGCTGATCACTTTTGGAAAAGAAATCAGTATTCACTAGGTCAGCCAGACAGCATTCTAAGATACAACCTGACAGGGCTCCAGAACCCAGCTCTTCCTCTCAGTTGGGCCACCTTAACCCTAGTTCAGGGCCCTCTACCTGTTCACCTTGAGTCTTACAATGGCTGCCCCCGCCCCCAGTTTTCCCCTTCCCTTTTGCTCAGAGGCCAGAGCCAAGGCCTGCCAAGCACAGCTCTGGGCAAGTTCACTGCCTGTTTTTGAGCCTATGCCTCGCTTTGGTTGACCGAATAAAAGCCACACTCCTTGCCATGCTGTTCAGGCCCTCCATGATCTGACCCCCTTTCCAGGCTTCCCCTACCCCTTACTCTCCCTCACATGCTTTATACCTTGTGCCAGAGTACCCTAAACATCAGTTATTGGGGTACCCCCTTTGTGATTTTTGCCAGAGCCATGAACCGCCTGAATGTTTAACCTAATACTGTCCCTTTAAAGTGTTTTTTCCTTAAATAAATTTATCTGTGAAGGAAAGTGATACTAAAAATAACAATTATTATCTATACATTAAAAGGCTCTATCATTTGGCTGAAATAGAACATAACTGTCAAGAGGCACGTGGGTGGCTCAGCTGGTTGAGCGTCCGACTTTGGCTCAGGTCATGATCTTGCAGCTCAAGGGTTCGAGCCCCGTGTTGGGCTCCATGCTGACAGCTCAGAGCCTGGAGCCTCCTGCTTCGGATTCAGTGTCCCTCTCTCTCTGCCCCTCCCGAGCTCATGCTTTGTCTCTCTCTCTCAAAAATAAATAAACATTTAAAAAAATTTTTTTAAAAAGAACATACCCCCCCGCCCCCCCCCCCAAAAAAAAAGACAGTGAAGACAGAACACTGTTACTAAAATGCCAGTTGGAGCTTGGTTGTCCGCTGAAGCGTCTGAGCCCGGGAACTTTGGGTTAAAAAGAGAGATTAGCAGGTATTAGCGTTTGAGAGATACGCTAGCACCAAGCTAAGACGTCTCCATAAGGGGCCCTGGGAAGGAAATCATGACCTCACTGTGGGATCCAGTGTGGCTTTAGTGTCTTGTTGGAGCCCCACCTGAAATCATCTCTGCTCAAACCAGACGACTGGTCATCCCCCAAATGCCTCCACACCTTTGCTCACTTGTTTTCTTCCCCTGGAATCCCTTATCTTCCCCTTGCTGCTATTACAATCCTTAGTGCTTCCTGAACCACGCCTGCAGGACGCTTCCCTAACCCAGCTGTAGTCTCTGTCATTCGTGCGCTCCCAGCATCTTTTTTTTTTTTTAATTTTTTTTTCAACGTTTTTTATTTATTTTTGGGACAGAGAGAGACAGAGCATGAACGGGGGAGGGGCAGAGAGAGAGGGAGACACAGAATCGGAAACAGGCTCCAGGCTCCGAGCCATCAGCCCAGAGCCCGACGCGGGGCTCGAACTCACGGACGTTTTTTTTTTTTTTTAAATTTTTTTTTTTTTTTTTTCCCCCAGCATCTTATCTACAGTTCAATGTACCACAATCTGCTGGGATCTGATTTGCGCACATTTCCATATTCCCTCCCCACCCTTCAACTACATTATAAACTCTCTGAGGGCAAGCTCAGCATCTTGTTCATCTGTATATTGCCCCACAGCACCCAACACTGTGGCTAGTATATAGTCAGTGCTCAAGAAACAGCATCTCTGATGATCACAGTCTTATGTGTCCTGACATTTTCTCTGCCCTTTCCTTTTAGGATGGCTCTCCTATATCCTATTTTGCTTAAGAGCAGGATCTCTGGACCCTAACTGCCTGGCTTTAAATCCCAACTCCATCAACTCCCAGCTGTGTGATCTCGGACAATTCTAAGTTGTTTATTCTCTCTGTACCTCAGTTTGCTCAACTGTAAAATGGGGGGGGGGGTGCGTAGAGCTACCAACCTCATTGCTTGTTGTGAGCATTAGGTGAGTTACCACATCCCCTCAGGTCTTTGCTCAAATGATTCCTTCTTACTGAGGACTCCCAGGACCTCCCTACGTAAAATCACAACCCTCCCTTGTGGGTCCAACGTCTTCTCCTTGCCTCTTCAAGTGCACTCTCCACCCTTTGCCTCAGGCTGGTTTAGGGCTGGCTGAGCTCCTTCACAGAGGATCACTCCTCTCAGGGAGGCTCTCTTTACAGGACCTTCTTCTTCCAGGTTTCCTTTAGAGCCAGGGCAGGGTGGTAGCATCCCCTCCATTTTTCCAGCCCAGGGGCACCACACTATCTTTGTGGGTTCCCTATATATACTGCTCACACCTTTGTAAAGCATCCCTTTCACACAGCGTCCCGGGCCACTGCTGATGGCCTTGCTGTATGGCCAGGCCATTGGACCACCCAGAACTGGAGCATTAGGAGCATATCTACCTGGTAACCTCTGCTGTGGAAACAGATAAAGCAATTCAGCCACAAACTCCGTCTGTATGTGATAATGAACAAGCTCACAATAAGGCACTGCACCTCGACAGAGTCTCTGGACAGAAAAACTGATCAAAACTACAAGGCATCACATCTACTCGGTGTTCTAGATCCATGCCTGGACCTACCACAATGAAAAAAAACCGGCGTGGAGGTCTGAGGTGGCCCGATGAGAATCCACTTACCTATGATGTCACTGGCACTCACAGAGTACGTCTTGCCAGAAGTGCTGGCCTGTGGCTCGAGGTGTAGCACGATGACTTTGGGATCTGATCAGTGCACAACCCGCAAATTGGTTGCCATGGATTCTGACCACCATAGACCTGGTTTAGAACACGGGGTGGCTGTTCTCTTCACCAAGCAGGTATCATCTAGACTCCTAAGGTTCTGATGAGCACCTTGGCCGTGGGCTAAAATTCCCCGATATGATACAATGTGACAATGGAACTCGGTTTATAGCTACTGCCTCCCAGTCGTGGGCCTCGTCAACGCAGAATTCACTTGCGCTTCCCCACTGGCCACCTGCAGCCAAGTGAGTCCAATGGAGCTTTGCTATGGCTCGCTCCAGGTGCAGCTACATCAGCTGTGCATCATCCTCTGTGGGCACCTAGGGGAGAGAGGGGGCGCACACCTGATGTGTCAGGCAGAATGCCGACTCCTGGGTTCCTACAGGGTCAATGCTCTGGGAAAGGACAAATCATCTGGCGCATCTAGGCATATGATAGACCGCAGCTAATCTAGCAAGAACATAAGCAAGCAGACCAAGATGGAGGGCTAAATATCTTCTTGCCTTCTCTTCCAGATTTGGACAGGCAGTGCTCAAACAGCCTCTAGCAGCTGCCCAGGCCAATGCCCATGGCACGAACCTATCACAGTACTGAACATAGCCTCACCCTTACCCCTGCCCACCATACCCAGCCAGAGGAGACTGATCAGTGACTCACCCTCTGACGGTGGCTTGGACATTGCTCCTCCCTGGCCACAACCAACGACAGCTGTTGGTTGGGCCTCCACAACCATGCTCCCATCCCTCGCTCAGATGGTGTTAAGGCCCACTGGCAGAGTATCGAGCGGTGCGCTTTGTACCCCAGAACTGTTTTATGATTTGGAGAGAGGTCCTCGCGTCTGGCATGGACTCCATGGCTCAGGCCTCTGCGACGGGCTCTGGACTAACACTCTAGGCTCCCTTTCTTCCACAGCGTCTCCCCTGGCTTTGCCAACAACCACTGGAAATCCCATTACGAGACCAGCTGATTTCTACCCTGTTGATTTCTATCCCTGGTGGTCAGACTCGTGCTTGATGAGCTCTAGTCAGGGGATGGACCTTGAAAAAAACAATGTGGATTACTATTGGAAGACCCTGGGAGCGCACTCCAGGTTCTAGCGGTGAGATGACAGCAGGTGGGCTCCAGAGGGGCTCCCTTCCCCAAAGCTGAAATGATTCCACATGGTCTCCACTCACCTCAGTGTCTTCAGGTGGCTTCAGCACTGCAAGCAATTTCCCTGGTGCCTGAGCTCAGACCGGTTTTTCTTACAAGGCTGACGTCACACTGCCTATAAAACAATAGAGTAGTAGGTCTGTGTGTGTGTGGGGGGTCTTCTGAAGCATACGCCAGCTGGATGTTTCCAGCTGTGCCCAGACCCTCAAACCTCCATGACTTGGTGGCGTTTGCGGTCGTCCAGCACTCACGTCTCCTGGACCTCAGGGCTCAGTCCTCAGACCCCTTCTTCATTTCACTCCCTGGTGATGGCTTTAAATATTATCTGCTATTTTCTGATTATTTTCTATTTCAAATATCCAATTACCTATGTCGATACTTGCACGTCTCAAAATTCTGCTCCAAACCCCTCCCACACACAGGCTTCCCCCTTCCAGTTGCTTAGGCCCAAAGCTCTGGAGCTGGGGTGCCAGGCTGGCACAGTCGGTTGAGTGTCCGACTCTTGGTTTCCGCTCAGGTCATGGGTTGGGGGTTCGAGCCCCGCATCAGGCTCTGCCCTGACAGCATGGAGCCTGCTTGGGGTTCTCTGTCGCCCTCTCTCTCTCTGCCCCTCCCCCACTTGCACTGTCTCTGTCTCTTTCCAAATAAGTAAACTTAAAAAAAAAAAAACCCAACCCAACTCTGGAGCTGTTCCTGGTCCTCTCATTCTCCCTCATGTCCTGCTCTAATTCATAAGTGAGCCCTACTGGCTCCTTTGGAGCATGTCCAGAGTCTGGGACTCCAGCTGCCTCCACTTCCAGACCCCCACCATCTCTCTTCTGAACAAGTTCCTGCCTGGTCTCCCCACCCCTGCCCTGGCCCTCCAGTTGGCTCTCAACACACAAGCCCAAGTGGTCCTTTAAAAATGTGAGTTGGGTCATGCGACTCCTCTGCTCTAAACCCTGCAATGGCTCCCATGTCACTCGGAGTGAGGACCAAAGTCCTTCCCGCAGCCTATGAAGTTCTCCACGACCTGGTCCCCCATTACCTTTCTGACCCGGCCTCCCGCCCTGCCCCTCACTTAGTGTGCTCCAGCCTCCAGTGTCCCTGCTTTTCCTTCAGCGCACCAGGCACACTCTCACCGTCCGAGAGCCCTTTGCATGTTCCCCCTACCAGGGACTCTCTTCCTCTGCTGGCCATATTCCCAACTCCCTTACTTCCTTTAGGTGATTTGCTAGACATTTCTTTCTCAGTGAGGCCATCCTCACCTCCCGGTTTAATACTATAATGCACCCATCTCTTCTGCTCTATTTATTTTCCGTAGCACGTAACAGTTTCTAACATGCCACTTCACGTATCTAGATCCTGTTGCCTCTGCTGGAATGTAAGCTCCACAAGGTCAGGGAATCTTTATCTGTCTTGTTCACTGAGATAGCTTCAAGCACCCCAAACAGTGCCCAGCACTTAGTAGGGGCTCAAGAAAATATGTATTGGGACCCCTGCTGGCTCAGTCAGAATAGCATGCGACTCTTGATCTTGGAGGTGTGAATTCGAGCCCCACATTGGGTGTAGAGCTTACTTAAATAAATCCTAAAAAAAACCCATTGATGGTGAGTACTTGTTGCCCTTGTGTCCTCCCCTAGACCTGAGTGTAAGACCTGGTGAACGGTAGACCCTCCATAGGTGTCTGTTGGATGACTCAATGGATACATGTGCAAACACATGAACCAATTAATCAATCCAGGCCTGACTGGGAAAGATGCTAAGTATCTTCACAGATCCTTCGGGAAAGATATTTTCCTTTTTCAAGTTTAATTTATCCTTGATATGTTTTCAGGCGCTTTCTTCGTTCTTCCTAATCCTGATGGTAAGGGTAGTGACAGTTGTTTTCCTTCTCTGGGGATGTTCTGGAGTGGATCTGGGGACAAGAGAGTGACCTCAAAATAATATGGGGAGCATGTGAAATGGAGAAGTTGACCTCAGAAGAAAAGTTTCGGGACAGGGGGCAAAAAGAGGAACCCAGCAGGAATCTCGGAAGTCCACAGTGCACTTGAAGTCTGGAGCCTCCTGCCCCTCTGTGTACCAAGTCCTGCTCTGAGTTCTAAAAACCTGAACATGGTCCACAGGGAAGAGGCCTCAGAAAACACCTCCAAGAAATGTTAGGACAACTAGAATGAGTTCTGGAACTGGAGGGAGAAAGGTGGGGAGGAAGAGAGCAGGGGAGGGGAGCCAGGGGAGACGGGGAAAGTAGGCAAACAGGAGATGGAGAGAGAGAGAGAGAGAAGAGACCAGCAGGGTCATGAGCGGGGAGTACTGGGAGGGACCGATGGTCATCACACTGGCTCACATTTGTTGAGGACTTACTTGTGCCAGCTCAGGACTGTGCACTTTGGGTGTCCTAGCTCATGTAATCCTCATTCCCACCACAAGGGGGTAGGCTCTATTTTACTACTCTCTTTACAGGTCAGCACACTGAAGTCCAAGAGAAGCCAACAAACCCAACCAAAGTTAAATAAGTAGTAAACGGTGGAGGTGGCATTTGAACCCTGGCAGTCTGACTCAAGCGTCCGATTTTTATTTTTCCAAAGAGCAGTGGGCAGCCGTGGAAGGTTATTTAAGCAAGGGACTAATATGATCTCTCATGTATAAACAGGATGAATAACTCCTCCCTCACAGGGCTGTCGTGGGGATTATCTTTGTTCGTTCAGCCAAGGAAAGCTCTGGGACAAATGCCTGGAGTAAGGGAAGCACTCAATGAACAGATGAGCCTCCGGAGGAGGCTGAGGCGGGGCCTAAAGATTTTACACATGGGCGTCTGCTGCCACCATGTGGCCACTCTGCTGTATGACATGCTACGGATTACCACTCACTTGGGAGGGGGAGAGGCTGATCTGGGTTGGTGAGAAGTGGCTGCTTTGGGGCACGGGGCCAGGGAGGAGCTCAGAGAGTAGCTGGTGTCCTGGGGGTGAGGATCTTTATCAACAGAGGTCTAGAACCCCGGGGTGGACTGATTCATATATTCAGCTCTGGTTTGGAGACACAAACCGAAGTGAGACATGGTCCTTGCCCTAGAGGACCTCATGGTCTGAAAAGGAGACAACAGGGGAGGTACATCGTGTTTGGGAAGCAGGCCTCCTGGGTCCAAATCCTGTTCCTGCCACTTCCTGGGTAGAACAGAATGTGCCTCGTGGGACTGTTGTGAAAACCAAAGGAGAAAACACGGGAAGCACTAAGCACCTATATCTGGCACAGTCAGCACTCAATCTGTGACCCAGAGGCAGGCTTCCCACCCTGCTTGAGCCTCAGCAAAGATGGACCAAGCAGCCAAGTACAATAATAGAAAAGAAGATGAGGGTTCCAGCCCCACCGCTGTCACTAAACTTACTGTGTGACCCTGGGAAGTCACCTCCCCTCTCAGAGCCTGTTTCACCAGCCATATGATGTGGAGTTTGGGCAAAATCACACCCAGCCCTCTTCTCGTCCTAATTTAGCCTATTTTCTAGGCCAGCCCAGATTTCTAGGCCACGGGGGATACAGACTAAGATCCAGAAGGCCTGCCTCCATCCATTTACATACCAGACCCTAAGCATCAGCACAGTGGAGAGAATCAAGCCCTGTCAATGACGGGGTGGCTGGGAGGCAACTGTGGGGCCCTACTGACACAGTGATATGGAAGTTGGTGCAATCCATGAATTGCAGCACGAGCTTGCTGCTCAAAATGTGGTCCGTGGACTGGCATCGGCATCACCCGGGAGCTGGTTAGAGAAGCAGGATCCTGGGTCCTGCTCCGACTCACTGACTCAGAACTTGCAGCTTGATTTGCGCCCCCCCCCACCAGGCTGTTCCTATACACATTTAAAGTGGGTTGGAGACACACTGGTTTGGGGCGGTGGTTCTTAACCTTGACCAGAGGGTAGAATCACCAAACCACGCCCCTGGGCATCTGTAGAGTGGGACCCAAACACCAGTGGTTTTTCAAAGCTCTCCCGGCAATCCCAATGTGCAGCCATATCGAGTGTCAGGAAGCTAAATGTATTTTCTCTTTTTGGGCCAACGAAAATCAACAGACAGGGGCACCTGGGTGTCTCATTTAAGCATCTGATTCTTGATTTTGGCTCAGGTCACGATCTCACAGTTCATGGGATTGAACCCCGAGTCAGGCTCAGCGCTAACAGCTTGGGGCCTACTTAGGATTCTCTCATTCTCTCTCTCCCCCTCCCCCACTCTCTCTTTCTCAAAAATAAATAAACTTAAAAAAAATAAAATCAATGGACAGTAACTTTCTAGAATGTTCACTGAGAAAGATCTGATCTCTGACGCAGAGGTTGTGGCACAAAGCTAAGTTATAACAAGAAACGGGCCTTTATAGAGCCCTTACTCAGTGCGAGGTCCGGGGCGACCTGCTTTACCATCACGCTGCAATTTAACCCTCATGGTAACCAAGATACTATTATCCCCATTTTGTAGACGAAGAAACAAAGAGGGCATGCCTTACCCAAGGCTACACAGGCAGTGACAGAACTGGTTATCTGCATATTTAACAACTAGGTTGACCCCTGGAAGTCTTCAAACTGTGTTCCTTGGAGCCTGAGGTTCCTCAGAGGCAGCTGAAGAGCTGGTGTGGGGGATGGACAGGTCTGGGAGGCCTGTGGGTCATCTCTTTTGCACACTGGGCTTGCCAGACACTCCTTTTGGAGAGAGCGTTCCTCTTCCGGCCTGGAGCATCTTGGATCACGTGGTGCTGTCCAGGCTCTCTGACAGATGTGCCCCCCTCCCTGTTGCTGAGGGACCCCAGGAACTAATCCCAATGGCGGAGGGCACGTGGAGGGATTAGTGCCGGGGTAATCGGCACCACATCTGCCAGCCCCTGGGGAGCCTGGGTGAAGCCTGCACCTCAGAGCCCAGCCAGCCATCCCTGTCCCCTGGAACACGGGGACTCCTGGAGGGCACTGGCCAGCCGTGGCCGAGCCTGAATTGCCCTGTCCTACCTGAGCCTTCCAGAAGAGGGTGAGTTAGGGCTAAGAGTCTGGGGGTCTGAGTGGGTTGTTTCTGAGGCTGGACGGGGAGGCAGTGGTGGGGACAATGACTGAGTGTCCTGATTTTCCTGGAACTGAGAGATCTGGGACTTTCAGTGCTAAAATCACGATAGACCCGGACAGACCTGGACAACTGGTCAAGCCCACAGGTTTTCTGAGTTCAGTTCCCTCTGCCTTCGAAGCAGAGCTTCACGAAGGGGAGGGTTTGCTTCGCCCCCTCCCACCCTCAGCCCCCATCCTTGTCTTCCAGCCTTTCTGTCCCCTCCTCTCTTTTCCAGCCTTCAGGACCTCTCCTTGCCTTCACTCCTCTGACTTGATTTCCCACTCACAGGGTCTCCCGGACTGTAGGCCTGAATCCTCAAGGAGCTGGAACCTTCCACACCTTGGAGAGAATGATGACCCAGGTGAGGCATAGCCCATGGAAACTTGCTTCAAATATTGGCCTAAATCACCCAAATCACCTTCATCACCTTCATCATCATCATTGCTAACATTTCTAGAATTTTCACTGTAGGCCGGGAACAGTTTTGAGTGTTTTACCTGTAATAACCCACTGAATTCTCAAAACAAACCAGAAATTACTCCTCTCCTTCTTCACATCCCCAGGTCTCTGACTGGAGTGCCCCCCAATTCATCCCTACTGCCTGTGCAGTGAAGCTTTCCCCCACCTCCCACCCAGAGGCTGAGTTCACGGGTACCTCAGAGACCCAAGAGCTGTATGCACAGGCTCTGTTCACATCTCTCTCCCAGAGAAATTACTACACTAGTGACCAGCTAGTGAACAGTGTTCTAGGGGCTTTGCATGCATTATCTCATTGACCCTCACCTAAATTCTATGAGGTGTAGGAACGATGGTCCTTCCCATTACGCAGACAAGAAAATGGAGACTCAAAGAGGTGAAGTCGTTCGTCCAAAGCCAGTAAGGGCAGAACCAGAATCAAGTCTTGCTTCACCTGGTTCCAGAGCCCTGGTGTGTGGCCAGTCTGCTGTCCTGCCGGCTCCATGGGGGACAGATGTTGGCCACAGGCTCTGTGCCCTCAGGACATAGCACTGTGCCGAACACACAGATGGCCTTTGGAAATTGTATTCTGGATTAAGAAATGGATGAGGAGGGTTGTACCAGAGTGGGCGGTGAGGAGAAAGGAGGGGAATGTCTTGGGGCCGTAGGCCACCTGGGGAAGGAGGTGGGGAACTGTGGTTACGAGTGGGGCTTGGGGGAGCCAGGCTCTTCCTGAACCCCCACCCCTTACCCCTGCCTCGTTTTCCAACTGGGAAGGGAGAGGGGAGAGATGCCTGGTGCCTCCTACTGTAAAGTCAAAATGTGAGCAGCTGGTGAGCGGCTTAGAGGTTAAATACTGACCCCACCTTTGGGGCTGTCGGAATAAATCCTGAGATTGGAGACAGGCCTGGGATGAGGCTGGGCTTCAGAGGAGAACTAGAGACTGGGGGTGCGGTTCACATGTAAGTCACATGTGAGGGGGGATGCGGTGGTGCAGAGCACAGAGCTAGAATCCCAGCTCTGTCATGTGCTGTCCACGACTTCGGTAAGTCATTTTAAGGTCTCTGAGTTTCATTCTTCGCTTGAAAAGGAGATGCCCATATTCTGGCCATGCTATAGGTGCCTGTTGAGGGAGGTTAGGCTGCCCTCCCTTAGTGCCACTGGCCCTGCCCCAGTGGCCCTTTGCTTGTGCTCAAAAGGGAGCACCTTCCAACTTCCCTCCCACATAAACAATACCAGAGAGCCCCCGCTCCGCTCGAGGCTGAAGCACGGTCTTGTGTCTGATGTCACTCCTGACACCAGTGGAGACATCCTAATGCTCTTGGGCTCCTTAATGGCTTCATTTTTTAAAAATGGAGGTATAGTTTGCACGCATTAAAAGTCACTCTTTTTGGTGTACAATTCTGAGTTTTGACAAATGCACACGGTCCAGACCGACCACGATCAAGATACAGAATGGTTCCATTGCCTACCACTGTCCCTTCTGTTCCTTTGTCATCTCCCCCATTCCTACCCCCAGGCAGCCACTGAATGGTCTTCTGTCCCTACAGTTTTGCCTTTTCCAGAATGTTACAAAAATGCAGTTGCACAGACTGTGGCTTTTTGAGTCTGGCTTGCTTCATTTACATAATGCATTTGAGATTCATTCGCGTTACTGCCTGTATCGGTAGTCCGTTCCTTTACGCCTGCTGATCAGTATCCAATTGTACAGATATATCACAGTTTGTCCACTCACCAGTTGAGGGACATTTGGGTTATTTCCAATCTCTGGAAATTATGAATAAAGAGTGGCTTTAGTGGGAACCCCGAATTCTAGAGCTGGAAATCAAGTGAGATTTCCAGGTGTAAAGGTAAACTCAACAAATAGTCAGTCCATCCTGCTAACAGCTGAAGACACAGAGGTCCAGAGAGGGGAAGAGACCCAGCCATAGTTATAACTGACTCAGGAAGTGGGGCTGAGATTTGAACCCAAGGCTTTCAACTTGCAGGACAATGTAAAGTTCAAAACATATTTCTGAAACATCTGCCAGGGCCAGGCAGAGTAACAAGTGTTACAGGCATAAAGGCCAAGAAGGAATGATCCTGGTGCTGGAGACACCTGCCGCAGAGTAGGGAGCCAGACAAAGAAGCTAGCAGTAACCAGTGTAGGTTACTGTTACAATGCAAGAAGGGGTGTGCATGAAGCAGAGGAGAGGCCCTCAGTTCTGTCTTGGGGAGAATCAGAAGGCTCTGCAAATGCCCATGTATTTTCAGGGAAGAACACAAGTTTGTCAGGTGGAAAAGGATAGAAAGGGTCTCACAGACCCTCGCAGAGGGAACCTCCCTCACAGAGGGAATGGCAGGTGCAAAGCAACGGAGAGTAGGATGTGGGGTGTGGGAGCCTAAAGATGCAAGGGGGAGGGGGGAGGCGGAGGAGAGGCAGGAAATGGCCGCATGGGATCTGCTGGGGTCTGATTATAGCAAGCCTCTCTGGCCAGACTGTTTACTGCAGGACAGTGCCTGTGCTTCGTGTATAAGTTCTCTTCATCACGGAAGAGCATGTAGGATTGAACAGAGAGAGAAGAAATCGAAACTCAGTGAGACTCTAGCGGAACACAGCCTACAGAGCAGGTGTTGGTATGGACAGGCACTTAGTATGTTTCAGAGCCAGCGGCATACAAGTCAGTGGCACAGGGCTGGAATTAACTAATTAAATTTTTATTTATTTATTTTGAGAGAGAGCGTGAGTGGGGTGGGGCAGAGAGAGTCACAGGCACACTCCGCACAGGGCTCGAACCCATGAGCCGTGAGATCATGACCTGAGCCAAAATCAAGAGTTGGACGATTAACCAACTGAGCCACCCAGGCGCCCCAGGACTGGAGTATTTAATAATCCGTGCTGAGATGACTGATTATCTGTATGGAAAAAAATAAAATGAGATTTTCCTTCTTTACACCATAACCAAAATAGTTTTGTGTGTGACAGTAGGGAAATCTACATTTACCTCTGTATAACGTATTTCCTGTGCGTGCATGCACGCACACACACACACACACACACACGCACACGCACACTCACAGCAAACAAAAAAGACAATATGGATGAATTTGATCGGCAGCAACCAAAACGCAAACCCAAATCCCTCTATTCAACAATAGCTAATAGAGCTTACAACGTGTCAAAACAATGTACTTTAAAAATATTAGCCTACTAAAGCCTTACTAATTTAATTTATGAGGCAAGCACTATTATCACTTCCATTTTACAGGTGCAGAAACTGAGGCACAGAGAGGTTGAGTGACTTTCTTGAGGTCACACAGCCAGGAAATGGTCGAACTGAGATTCAGAATTAGGCAGTCTGGCCACAGATTCACCACTACATGATTTTGCCTCCAACAAGTTATCATAAACATAATGGGAACAGACAAAACACAAGCGAGAGTATCTGGAACTTATACTGAACTCTAATAAACAAGGAAAGTTGAACAGGAAAAAATAGGCCATGGATAAGAACAGTCCGTTCACAGAAAAGCAAACCCAAATATATACAGTAAACGCAGGAAAATGCATTCAAGCTTATTAGTAATCAAGAAAATGCAAGTTAAAAGTAGCAATGAGGGGCGCCTGTCTGACTCTTGGTTTTGGCTCAGGTCATGATCTCACGGTTCATGGGATCAAGCCCCGCGTTGGGCTCTGTGCTGACAATGCAGAGCCTGCTTGGGATTCTCTCTTTCCCACTCTCTCTGTCCCTCCCCTGCTTGTGTTCTCTCTCTCTCAAAATAAATAAACTTAAAAAAAAGTAGCAATTAGAGTCACAGGTGGCTGGAGTGTTAACTGGAACGACTTTGGAGAGCAATGGGATAGTATCTACGAACCTGAAAAAGGCCACCCCTTACCACCCAGAAATTTCACTCCCAGGCACAGTGCTCTCACCTCAAATGCATAAAACAGTCATGTTTTTAAGGCAGCCTGGCCCCAGACTCCATGTTCTAACTAGTATACTCTGAAGTATATTCACACAGCAGGATACTCTACAGAAGTTAAACCAAATAATACAGAATACATGTACCATATGTGGGGGGGGGTGGGGAAGCAAGTTTCAGGAGGATAATACAGTAGGTTATAGTTTACATAAGTTTAAAAATGTGCAAAGTGATACTATGTGCTGTTTACGAAGGCACGAACACACAGTAAATGAATGAAAACAGGCATGGTAATGATGAACACCAAGATCATAATGGGTGCTACTTCTGGGAAGAAGGGGAGGAGGCTGGAATCTGCAGGTGGTACAAAAAGGGCTTCACCTCCACCCAGAATGTTTGTCCATTCATTCATTCATTCATTCATCATCAACTATTTATCAGGGTCTGCTATGTTTCAGGGACTGTTCTAGGCACTGGGAATACCACAGTGAGTAAAACAAATCACGAATCCCTGTTTTTTCTTTCTTTCTTTTCTTTCTTTCTTTCTTTCTTTCTCTCTTTCTTTCTTTCTTTCTTTCTTTTTCTTTCTTTCTTCCCTCCCTCCCTCTCTCCCTCCCTCCCTCCCTCCTTCCTTCCTTCCTTTTATTTTATTTTATTTTATTTTATTTTATTTTATTTTTTATTAAAAAAAATTTTTTTTAACGTTTATTTATTTTTGAGACAGGGAGAGACAGCATGAACGGGGGAGGGTCAGAGAGAGAGGGAGACACAGAATCAGAAACAGGCTCCAGGCTCTGAGCTGTCAGCACAGAGCCTGATGTGGGGCTCGAACTCACGGACCGCGAGATCATGACCTGAGCCGAAGTCGGATGCTTAACCGACTGAGCCACCCAGGCGCCCCTCCTTCCTTTCATTTTAATGTTTATTTATTTATTTTGAGAGGGAGAGAGAGCACAAGCACAGGCAGGGCAGGGGCAGAGAAAGAGGGGGGAGAGTGAACGAACTCCTGTTTTCTAATGGGATGGGATGAACAGACCATAAACCAAACAAGGAGCTGATGCGGTACTTTTTAAAATGTAGAGATATGAGGAAAACAGGGTAAAACGTTAAGATCTAACAAGCTTGAGTGGTGACTGCCCTTGGAGAACTCACACTCCATCAGGAGCACCAGCTAATAGTAGTTGAACAGCTGTTGCATTAGAGAGCTGGACTCCCACCACAATGGAGGCTTGTCCAAAGTGCCTTGGAGGGGGTCTGGGTGAGGAGAGTTGGGGAAGGCTTCCTGGAGGAGGCGGCATTTCAGCCGGCCTTAGCTATTTCACTAAGTACACAAGAGAGACACGGCATGCCCAGCAGAGGAAGCAGGCCATGCAAAAGCCCAGAGGTGCAGAGATACACGTGGCACAGCTGTTGAAGGGCTCACACTGGGAAGGACCTTGGTTTTACAGGTGTGACATCTGCCCCAAGCTGTGGGCTCTTGTGGTGTCTGGGTGAACCTAAGGCATGGTAGGGGTCCCTCTTCTGCCTCCCTCTGGCTGACCCCCTTGGGGGCCGTGCTCTGTGTCCTTCCCCTCCCAGGTGGGCTGGCAGCCCAGCCTGCCGAAACTGAAAAAGAAGTGGCTCTTCCCAGCTTCCTGCAGCTTCTTCTTCCTGCTCTCTGTGGTTATGACTGGCTGCTTCCTGTGGCAATATCACCTCCCCAAGCTGGACACCAGTGAGTGCACAAGCATCCTTGACTTCCTTCCTATCCCTGTGGGGCCTGGGAGCCTGGAGCTGATGCACCTGATTTGAGGGGGTAGGGGCAAGACCACAAGATTTGGACTCAGAAGCTCTGGCCTTCATTCTGACTCCAACCCTCACTAGCTGTGTATCTTTGGACCAGTCAAGGGACTTTTCTGTGTCATGTTGCCCTTGGGTATAAAATGAGGATCCTAATGCCACTGGAGTTTCCTTAAACCACCCAGTCTGGCTGTAAAGCTCAGGGACTCCCAATAGGTAAAACAGAGTTTCTCTTGCCTGATCTTCAGCCCCCATGGTAGGATCTCCAGGCCCTACCTCCACCCCTTTAAAGATCTCCCCCCAGCTATATCTAAGACCCTGGGAGGAACAACGAGGTGTCCGTGGACAGAAGCTGCCATTTGTTGGAGCCTCTCCATCCTGGGCCAGTCAAAGCTTGGCTAGTGAGCCACCGCTGCTGACAATGGCCACCAGGCCCTTTGTTGCTATAGCAACCCCTGCAACCTCCAACCTGGATCATCCAGAATCCCAGTTCTCTGCTAACGCTGGGGAGAATGTCTCTCTCCGTTCCTCTTGTGTTACGGATGCCCAAGGCTCGATGAGGTGGCCTGGGCTCCCAAATTCCCACAGAGACATTCTGCAGAAATGGCTCCTTTTATTTTCTTGCTGGCTTTTTCCTCTCCCACCCCAACCTGTTCTTTCTAGGGTATATTCTTTTATCAGGGGCTTCTCAGTCCCTCAAGCAAACAGTCCTCAAGTAGGCAGGTCAGCCTGTCCTAAAGGACCATGCTTCTCCAACGGTCAAAGTACCAATCCAAAGCAGATCAGTTATTACTATAAATACGTACAAATGAAATTAAATGAAAAAAAAATACTACAGAACAGAAGCTCAAGTTTTAAGATTCCACACAAAATTACCAGATTAAACTGCTACAGAAGTTTCTAAATGTGTGCGCTCAAATTTTGTACTTAATTTGTCACGAATGGGAAACAAACAGTTCGTGGACCTGCTTGGGTCCATCACCGGGTCGATCACTGTCCACAGTGATCGAAGTCCTCTCCCCTGCATGGGTACCATCTGAGAGGTTGTTAGAAATGAGGATGCCCTGCCTCCATCCCGTATCTACTGAATCAAATATGCATTCAAATATTTCCAGATGACTTTTTGGGCACGTGCATATTTTTTTTAGGTTTTATTCATTTTTGGGAGAGAACTTTTGAGAGCGGGGGAGGGGCAGAGAGAGAGGGGGACAGAGGATCTGAAGCGGGCTCCTCACTGAGAGCAGGGCTCGAACCCACTAACTGTGAGATCATGACCCAAACCGAAGTCAGACGCTAGAACGGCTGAGCCACCTACGCGCCCCCGTGCACGTGCATATTAATGCAGGGCTGTAGGCACCAGACCTACCTGAGTCCCAGGCTGAGCAAAGCTTAGGTTTGGGCCAAGACCTCCCTACTCCAATGATTAAACCTATGTCATGGATTTGTTGAGAGACCTTCCTTAAGGTGCACAATCGATTTGTCCTGACAAAGTCACAAGGCCAGCCGGATTCAAGAGGTGGGAGGAGCTGGAAGGATTTGCGGCCATAGTGAGCCTCCCACAGAGAAGCTCCTCTCAGTTCTGAGTAGGATTTGAGGAGCGTGCAGCTCCTCTTGGCGCTTTCACCCTCACTACCCTACACTGCTCTCTGAGGATGAGGGGAGTTCTGGGGCCCGTGCGATGATCTCTCAGCCTGAATCCTGTCCTGCCAGGGCCCACACCTTGTCCCCAGAGGTTCCAAGGAAGCCATACAGCTGGACCAAAGCAGAATGGGACTTAGACCTGATATTCCAGACACACGGCTCTGGTGACAGAGGCACTGGCCTTATGATTTAGGCCTGAAGCCTAAGCGGGGCCCAAGTCCACCTCTCCACTCAAATATATAATCTGTACTAGAGAAACAGAGGCAGACAGACAGACAGACACGGTTGAGCCTGCCCCAAGGAGCTGGAACTTTTCTAACTCCTCTGACTACATGGAGGGGGAAAGCTGGTCATACAAGAGAAAAGGGCTGCCAACCAGGAGCCTTGGCCTAATTGGTATTTTGAAGGCCAATCATCAGGTGGTGGGTGTGGGACTGTCCCTTCTCCTCTCAGGCATACGCCCCCATGGTGGGCGCTGTGCCCTACTATCTATCTCCTGGTGAGGCTGTTACCAGCTGGGAAGGCCAGCCCCAAGGCATGGTTCTGGCCTTTGCTGCCACCTTCCCGCCTCTTCTAGGATGATCCCTAGACTCCTACCCTGAGCTCTGTCCCCCACTCACCATGTGATGCTCCCTATAGGTTCCTTGGGACCAGAGGTGGCCTCTGCCCCTGTGAGGATGTGTCCCCGACACCCTGAGCCTGTGCCGCTGGCCCACCCCCTCCCTGTGTTGAAGGAGGCCCTGGAAAAGGTCAGTGATGACCCAAGAGGGAACTGGGCGTGTGTGCTAGGCCTGGGGGATGAAGGGGAGGGCACGTACTGTGCACTGGCAGGGTCATTTACTCATGCATTCAACATATAATCCTTGAGCACCTACTTTGGGCTAAGCACCAGGGACATGGCAGGAAGAAGATACTATCCTGCTCTCAAGAAGCTACTAGTCTGGATGTGATGACATAGTCAAGACAAGTAACATTTATAATACAGGGGTAAGAGTGAGGATTGGGGACATTTAGGGAACTGCGGGGGCACAAAGAAATTGGCTTTGGGGTCAGGCAAGGCTTCTGGAGGGAATGGTGTCTACTTTTTTTTTTTAATGTTTTTTTTTTTTTATTTTATATTTGAGAGAGAGAAAGAGAGACAGAGACAGAGAGTAAGCAGGGGAGGGGAAGAGAGATAGAGAGAAACGGAAGCAGGCTCCAGGCTCTGAGTTGCAGGCTGTCAGCACAGAGCCCAACACGGGACTTGAACTCATGAGCAGTGAGATCATGACCTGAGCCGAAGTCGGATGCTTAGTGGACTGAGCCACTCAGATGCCCTGGGAATGATGTCTAAACGGAGATGTGAACAAGTAGGAAGTACCCAGGTGATATGCATTTATACAGTAAGGGAGACTGAGGGAGGGAAGCATGTGCTCCGGATAGAGGGACCAGCCTGTGCACAGGTCCAGAGGCAGCAGAATGAGTGCAAGGCACACACAGAGAACCACCAGGGAATTCAGGTTGCTGGGACTGCAGGTGGGGGAGGGAGAAAGGTGGGACGGGGGGAGGAGGACACAGCCCATATCACAGAGGCCACTGCAATGTAATTAAGCACACACACCTTATAACACAGTTCTTACCACTGCATGATGGCCTGACGCTAGAGGGGGTTGTTGGCCAGCTCACTCACCTTAGGAGATACACAGACAAATGAAACACGACTGGAAGTGTACAAGCAGCAGCACAGCGGAGGGGTGTGAAACTGTCATCCAAGGAACGGTTGAAAGGAAGGCAGGTGACGTGTCCATGTAAGAGAAGGCCTGGGCAGAGACAGCATCACTGTCTGCAAGTACCTGAAAAGCTTTAGTGAAGGAGAGGGAGCAGAACGGTGCTATGAGGCTCCAGGGTCATAGCAATTAAAACAAGAAATAGCAACAGTAACCGTAGCTGGCTTCTAGTGGGCACCTAGTATGCGGTAGCTTCTTTATACAAATGCCTCATGAATCCCTATCTGGAGAGGAGGAAACTGAGGCAAACAGAAGCAAAGTCAGTGCCCGGGTGGAAACCACACATGAACAGAACTCAATTCTGGACCTGCTAAATCACTCGGCAAGGAGGTCTGGCAGTTAATTAGGACCTAGGGCTAGAGTTAGCCTGGGGTCCTAATCCTGACTCCACTAACCATTAGCCACTTGGGCAAGTCACTTCATATCTCATAGACTCAATCTTCTCATCTGTAACATAGGGAGAAATTTAGCACTGGCTTGTTGTGGATTAAATGAGACAATGCATGGGGTACCTGGGTGGCTCAGTCAGCTAAGTGTCTGACTTCAGATCAGGTCATGATCTCACAGCTTGTGAGTTCGAGCCCTGTGTAGGGCTCTGTGCTGACAGCTCAGAGCCTGGAGCCTGCTTGGGATTCTGTGTCTCCCTCTCTCTCTCTCTGCCCCTCCCCCACTCACACTCTGTCTCTCTGTCTGTCTCTCTCTCAAAAAAAAAAAAAACCATTAAAAAATTTTTTTAAAATGAGACAATACATGAAAATCGCTTTATATTGTGCCTGGCACATTCCAAATGTCCAATAACTTTGGATGTTACCATTGTCACTGTATTTCATTATTGAAAACAATGTCCTTTCAATAAATGTTCAAAGAGGGTCTAGGGGCCTCTATAGTGAATCCTCCAACATTAGGGGGTCAGACCAGGCCTTCATGAGGTTTTCTAGAGCAGCAGACAAGGGTTCAACGACATCAGTAGTTTAACCCCTCTCTCCTTTTACATTTTCCCAAAGAAATTTTCTTTGAACAGAAATCTTACGAGGAAGCCCTACATAAAAACAAATTTAGAGGAGCTGCTCTGGTTGTAACTGGGTGGGGGGTCCAATCCCAGGGGGTCTGAGAACCTGAGGTCTGAGGCTCCAGCCACGGGGGTGGGGGGGGTGGGGTGGTGAGAATGGAGGGGGTCCCGGCAGGGGGCGCTGTGTGCAGGGTGTGGTGTGGGAATGCGCAGGGCAAGCAGGACCAGAGGAGTGTTTGTCTGCGCCTGCACTCCTGCTCTTCTCCTCCAAGGTGGACAGGATCCTGCGTCAGGCACTGTCTGCCCCGGGCCTGGCTGCCATGTCTGCAGTTGTCATCCACAATGACACCGTGCTCTGGACCGGGAACTTTGGGAGGAAGAATGGATCAGACCCGGCCTCTGGGCCCCCCAATGAATACACTATGTACCGGTCAGCTGGGTGACCTCTGGGGTCCTGTGGAGGGGGGCATGGGATGGGAGGACAAGGGAGACCTAGGAGGTAGGGGGACTCAAGAGAATCATGACTGGGGGTCCAAGCTGCCAGGACCCTTTATTAAGTCCTGACAATTTTATAGATGAGGAGACTGAGGGCCAGAGAGGACCAGAGAGTGCCCAACATCACACCTCAGGGGTAACAAGTCAGGAAGGAATCTCTTCTGGAGAGCCCTTAGCCCAGAACCTCCCTAACTAGAAAACGCTCCCTGTGTCCCACTCCCACACCCTACTATATGCCACGAAGGAACTGTAACCAGTTCTTGGGCCCTTGCCCCGGGTCGCTGTTAGTTGGCGGCAGTGGTCCAGACGGAAGAAACTTGGGACCCCCTGCGGCACACCCAGAGTCTCCCCTCCTAGGTGCTGCCTGCAGGATCCTCCAAGCTGACGATGCAAAGGGAACACGTTCACTCCCAGAGACACTGTGAGGATTACAGAGGTTCCATTCACACTGCACCTGCCACGTGCCAGGCCTGGGCCCACAATTGCATTTGCTATCACTTACTCAACACTTGCTACCTACCTTCCAGGTATGTTGCCAAGCACTTCACATGCCCAATCTCGCTCAATCTTTTCTACAACCTGTGAAATGGACAATGAAACAGAAACTGAAAGAGATCTAGTACTTGCCCAAGACCACTTGGCTAGTAAGAGGCAGAGGTACATGATCCCAACCTATGTCTATCCCAGAATGGGAAGGGCTTGGGTTAAGGCCTGGCACGGGGTAGGCACTCAAGAGTGTCCACCTGCCACTGTGCTATGTTCTCGAACATCCCGAAGGCAGTTCTACAGAGACTGCTGAATTTCCGTCTGAGACACTGAAGAGGGTGGACTCAGTGCTTTCCTAGAGCATTAGAAAGTTGGGACCTGGGGTGCAGGACGGAGGTTGTAAGGCCAACTGTATATCCTCTGCACCCTTGTGTGCTTAACACTTCCCAGAATCTCCAGCATCTCTAAGATCTTTCCAGTCCTCATGCTGTATCGGCTGTGGGAGGAGGGCACTGTAGCCTCTCTAGATGACCCTCTGGAGCGGTATGCCAGCACCTTCACCATTAACAACCCGCTGGGCATGGCATCAGCCCCTGAACAACAGAGCTTGATGGATGAGCTGGAGAAGGTGGGCCCAGCCCCAAGGCCTTCGTCCGTCACCCTCCGAAGGATGGCCAGCCAGCTCTCAGGTGAGCAGCCCTGAAGTTCTGCAGCTCAGCCCAAACCATTTCAGGGGCGGCAACTGAGCAGCAGGTTCTCATGCAGCCAGGCCGGCCACACCTCCCTCTCACCCGCCCTGGATGGTGGACCAGGGGTAGAAAGGTCTGGTGAGGTAAAAGCGGAGGTGAAATCTGGGAGTTTAGATCAAGGGGACAAATCAAGATCAGTTGGCAAGTTGAAAGTCAAGATCTGCTTATTAGGTCAAGAACAGGTCAATATTTGTACACAGATCTACAATGAAGACCTAATTTCCCTCAATATATAAAGATTACGTACAAATCAATACAAAGACTAACAACCCAACAGGAAAATGGGTGAAGAATAGGAACAGAATAGACAATTCACAGGAAAGGAAATACAAATGGCCCTTAAGACTATGAAAACATATTAAAAGATGTTCAACCTCATTCATAACAACATAAACGCAAATTAAAACCACGGAGAGACATTTTTCCCCTTGGCAAAGGCCAAAATGGTGGGTGCACTGGGTTGGTGAGGTTATGGTGAACTAGACCCTCTGATGCATCAGTGGTGGGAATTTACATTGGTGCAACCTGGATGGGGGACAATGATAATATCTACCACAATTAAAAATGCATAGATCCTTTGGCTCAGCAATTACCCTTCTAGGAGATTCTCTTACAGATGTATTCACACATGTGTGGTGTGAGGTCTGCATGCATTCACTGCAGCGCTGTTTGTAACGGCAAAAGACGGAAACACCTACATATCTATAAGCAGGGGAGCGGCTAAACAAACTGTAACACGGCTATATCATCAAATCAGATGTAGCGTTAGAAAAAAGGGGAATAATGTTGTTTATGTACTGAGATGGAATAAGATACAGTGTTAAGTGGGGGAAAAAGCTCAAACAGCATATATTATATGCTACCCTTTGAATAAATAAAATAATATACACACAAAGTGCACATATGTGTATGAATGAATACGTGTAAGAATGTGTAATGTACATATTACTCTATAATACGTTTATATAAACTAAATGGACATACATGTGCCTGCCATTTTTTTAAGTTTACTTATTTATTTCGAGAGAGACAGAGAGAGAGAGAGTGCACAAGCAGGGAGAGGGGCCGAGAGGAGACAGAGGATCCCAAGCAGACTCCACACTGTCAGTGTAGAGCCAGACACGGGGGCTCAAACTCATGAACCTTGAGCCAAAACCAAGAGTCAGACGCTTAACCCACTGAGCCACCCAGGCCATTTCATTTGAAACGATGCCATTTCATTGTTTCAAAAGGCCTGAGGTCTTAGTCAATGGACATGGCTGGTTATCACTCCTGAGCCCAGGTGGTGTACCCGAGGTTCAGCGAGAGGATGGAACCTCCTGAAGCAGCTCAGGCAGGACAGGGTCACTCTTCTTGGGGGAGGGTGGCCTGATGGTTAAGGGCATGAGCACTGAACTTCCAGCTCTGCCTTCTCCCAGCTGGGTGATCTTGGGCAAGTCATTGAACTTCTCTGAGCCTTATTTTTCTCCCCTGTAAAATGACTGTGGTTTGTCTTATTATTGGGGATTAAATGAGATAATGAGTGTAAAAACACTTAGCAGAGCTCCTGGCACACAGCAGGTACTTGTCAATGTAGCTTTGGTTATTTTAGCCAGGGTTAGACCTAGGTGCAGTGGGGCCTGATGAGGATGTAATTATGGGGGCCCTCTTTAAGAATGCATTATTAAAAATTCCAAGTTAGATATAGGCCTTGGAAGGGGCCATGCAGGTAAGGAGCCTTCAGGCTTACTTAGGCTCTTCCTGCATCCTGTTCAATCCACCTGGGTTATAACTCTGACTCCAGGGCTCCCTCTAGGGGTGTATTGTGGACTCTTCTTCATCCATACTCAGGGAACCAAGCCCAGGGTGTTTGGTTAGTTTTAAAATATCCTACATGTCTTCTACAGTCCCAAGGGGCCAGCTGAGGCAACAGCTGCCTGAATAACTCTGTTCTAGGCTCTCAATGTCTTTTATGATCGACTCTCACTGTAATCTACAGCTGTCTCCCGTTCCTGGAGCTTTTCACCCATTCTCTGAGTTAAGCCTTCTAACACTTCCTAGGGAAACCACAGCAGGTGCTGCAGCCCATTTAAAGAGGAACAAGTAGAGGCTCAGAGAGGTAAGGTACATGGTTTGTGGCCACACAGCAAGAAGTTCCAGAGTCAGAACTTACACCCGGGGCCTGGGACTCCATCTCCCAGTTGCTCAGGCCAAAAGCCTTTGAGTCACCCCTGATACCTCCAACCCCCATACCTTCCACATCCCCTCAAGTTGCAAATTCCGTTGGCTCCACACTCAAAGGAGATCCAGGACCCAACCCGTCCTCACCACTTCCACAGCTGGCTCCCGAGTCCCAGCCACCACGAAAAAAATGCGGATTTTTCAAGTCTCCTTACAGGCTTCCTTGCTTCTGCCCCCCCCCCCCCCCCCCCCCCGCCAAGTCTGTTTTCAAACAGCAACCAGAGCAACCCTGATGAAATATACGTCAGATTTCATCACTCCTCTGCTCACGACCCCAGCCATGGTCACATCCGACTCAGAGAAAAGGCCAAGTCCTTCCAGTACCCTGTAGCACCCCATGACACCTGGTGCCTGCACCCCCAGTACTTCTCACCTCCGAAGTCTTCCCCTTCTCACTCCTCTTCAGCCACACTGGCTGTTCCACACTGGTCCTCAAACAAGCTAAGTCACTCCCGCCTCAGGGCCTCCACACTTGGCTGTTCCACACCTTCCCTCTGCATGACATTCTTCCCTCGCACTGCTGCTTGGCTCTCCCCCTCTCCTCCTCCAGCTCTCACCTGCTCAAGGGTCACCTTCTCTGTGAGGCCTTCCTCTGATCACCTTGTATCAAATAACAATCCCTCGTTTCTTACCCCATAGCACGAGTATTTATTTATCATCTGTCCCCTCCACTAGAATGGAAACTCCATGTGGTCAAGGACTTTATTTTGTTCACTGCTGAATGCCCAGGACCCAGAACAGACCTTGGAACAAAACGTGGTGCTTGAAAACTATTGCCGGGTGGAGGGATGGAAAGAATCCCAGTCCTGTAATCCTTCCCATACGTGTCACATCCAATAAACAAAAAATTCCAAGTGGTCAGAGAAGCCAGTTTGGCAAAACCTGTTTGGGTACTGACCTCAAGAATTTTATGGAATCAAACTTCTGTGGGTTGATGATAACAATTCTTTTTTTGAGCAGTTACTATGGCCAGGCCCCAAGCTGAGCATTTTATCTCACCTGAGCCCTATGATATAGGAAATTAAGTGATTTCCCTTGTGTTCCGGGAAGATAGGGAAGGGAAGACTGGGGAAGATAGGAAGATAGGAAGACTGGGGCTCAGAGAGGCTAAGTGACTTGCCCAACCAAACACAGGGAGGGTTAGAGTCCATGCTAGACTTTTTTTTTTTTTTGAAGTGATTCTGCGGTCATTATCTCTCAATCCACGGAAGGTGGGGGAGGGAGTGCATCCAGGGGCCACTATCCCACCTTCAGCTGGCCCAGCAGTTCTGATCACTGCTCTTCCCCAGGGCTGCCCAGAAGGCTCCGTTCTACTTCCCTGCTGTGGAGGGGCAGCACCCAGGAGGCCCTGAGCCTGCTCAAGGATGATGTGCTGGTGGCAGACCCGGGAACCAGGTGAGGAGTGTGTCTGAGGCCCCACCGACATTAGGAACCTCCAGAGGTGACACACCCCTCCTAGGAGAGAGCCTGAGTCATCTCACCCTAGACATCTGGAGCCAAGGGAGATGCAGGGATCCCTGAATGCATCCCCTAGTCCACAGCTGGGAAGACAGGCCCAGACAGGCTGGCACTGCAAGGCAGGGGGAAGCTGGGCCCAGGTTCAGTTCTGTGTGAACCTCGTAGTCTGTCGATTCACCAACTCAACTTTTATCGAGCACCTACTCAACCGAGATACAACACCTACTTACTGAGATACAGCAGGGAGCCAATTACAAGCAGGCTTTCCTCATGTAGTGTGCATTCTTGTGAGTGAACAGTGAACTTATTTTTTTTTAAGTTTCATTTATTTATTTTGAGAGAGAGAGCGAGAGCACACATCCAGGGGGAAGGCAGAGAGAGAGGGAGAGAAAGAACCCCAAGCAGGATCTGTGCTGCTTGAGCCCATGAGCTGTGAGATCATGACCGGAGCTGAAATCAAGAGTCTCATGCTTAGCTGACTGAGCCAGCGAGGTGCCCCAGGACTCTAGTTTTCCATTTGATAAAATCAATTATACTAAAGTAAAAAGGACCAAAAAGATTTGTTTTACCACTTTCCCAGATGTGTTGCTGTGTCCAACTCTTCCCCAAGTTGCCGTGTGACTCTGGCCAGTTCTGCCCCTCTCTGGTCCTTAGTCTCCCCAGATGTAGGATAATGCCTTGTAGTCAATCATCTCTGGGGTGTCTGCTGGGTCTGACCACCTGGGATGCAATGAAGCAGGTTCCTTCTCAACCGCGCCCACTCCAACGAACCTCTGGTGGCATCTCGGTCTGAGCAGGTGGGGCCCGGCTCTTCAGGGCCTGGAGATACTCACCCACGGCCGCATCCCAGTTTCCACCCCTCCTCTTCCAGGTGCCATTACAGCACTCTGGCTTTCTCGCTTCTGGCCCATGTCCTCGCAGCGCACACTGCTCAGGGCGACTACCAGCGCTGGATCCTGGAGAACGTGCTGGAACCGCTGGGCATGGAGGACACGGGCTTCGACCTCACGCCCCTAGTGCGCGCCCGCCTGGCGGCTGGCTTCTACGGCAGCGGCCGGCCGGCGCCGCTCTACGACCTGGGCTGGTACCGGCCGTCCGGCCAGATGTACTCCACCCCGGCAGACCTGGCCAAGCTGGCCATGGTGCTCCTGGGCGGCGGGCCCCCGCTCCTGCGGCCCGACGCGGCCAAGGCCCTGCTGGCGCCGCTGCTGGCCTGCTCGGGCGCCTACTTCGCCAACGAGACGGGCACCCCGTGGGAGTTCCACGCGCAGGGGGGCTACCGCGTGGTGCGCAAGGACGGCGACCTGGACGGCTACGCCGCCACCTTCTCCCTGGTGCCGCCGCTGCGCCTGAGCCTCGTGCTGCTGCTGGCGGGGCCGCGGCCACCCGGGCGCGACCTGGTGGCGCAGGCCTACGACGTGCTCCTGCCCGCCATGGAGAGGGCCCTACGCGAGGCCGAGCCCAGCCCCGCCCCGCCGCCCAGCGCGCGCCCCTTCGCCGGCTACTTCACCTTCTCCAACCAGACCTTCTACGAGGTGCGCCCCGGGCCGGAGGGCGAGCTGCGCCTGCGCCAGTTCGGGCCCCGCGTCGAGGCGCTGGTGCCCCCCGCGTTCCGCACGCTGGCGCTGCGTCACCTGCGCGGCCGCGTCTTCCAGCTGCACGTGGCCCGCGAGTTCCCCTGCGAGCTGCCGCTTGGCGACGCCTGGCTCTCCCTCGAGGCGCAGCACGGGCAGCTCGTCAACTTCTACCCCTTGGACCGCCACGGACTGTCCCCTGGCTTCGACGTGCCGGGCCTGAACACCTACCGGGTGCTGCGGCTGCAGCGCAAGCCCGTATTCAAGACCCAGTGACCGCGGGCTCTGTCGGGAGCCTCCCCCTTGCTGGCCTCCGGGCTTTCCGGTCTAGAGTTGGAAAGGCGGAGCTGGGGAGATGCGTTAGAGGAGCGAGTAGTTGGCAAAGTGGGGTAGGGTGTTTGCTGCTCAGAGTGTGGACCGCGGACCACAGCTGTTTTTTGTCCACAGGGTGGGAGAGTTCAGTACGGAAATTTAGAGTAAACATTTAGAAACTTTCATAGCAAGTTGATAGAGCCCCTTTGGGCTTGTATTTTGTCTTCGTACTAAAAATCAACTGAGTTTTAATTTATATAAAATGAAATGCACACGTTATCAGGATACCGTTCCATGATTTTGACATTTATGCCCACCATAATCAAGATAGGGAAAATTTCCATTATCCCTCAAACGTCTTTCCTATTCTTTTGCTGTCAGTCCCCTTCCCTGCACCCAGCCACCGATCTACTTTTATCATCGTGGATTATTTTGCCTGTTCTGGAGTTTCATATACATAGAATCATACAGTGTAGCCTTTTGGGTCGTCCCCCCGCGCCCAGCATGACGTTTTTGAGGTTCACGCATGTCTGTGTGTGTATCAAAAGTTTGTTCCTTTCTATTGCGAAGTGGCATTCCCCTGTATGAGTACACCACATTTGCTTATCCCTTCACCTGTTGATGGACATTTGGGTTGTTTCCAGATTGGGGCTGCTATGAAAAAGCATTCCTGTATAAGTCTTTTTGTGAATACATGTTTTCATTTCTTTTGGTAAATATCTAGGTAAGCCATGAAGTTTTCCAAAGCACTTGTACCATTTTACATTTCCAGCGGCAATATGTGACCCTTCTGTTACTCCACATCTTTGTGAAAACGTAGCATTGTCAGTCTTTCCAACTTTAGGCATGCTAGCGGTTGTGAAGTCCTGTCCCACTGTGGTTTTAATTGCATTGTATTGCTCATATTGTAGAAATTCTTTCTGTGCTCTGGATACAAGTGCTTTGTCAGAGCTGGTATTGCAAATATTTTCCCTCAGTCTTTGGTTTGCCTTTCCAGTTTCTTAATGATGTCTTTTGGTGAAGAGCAGAAGTTTTAAAATGTTGATGGCTTTTATGCCTGTTGGATCTAATACAAAATTTAAGCTAGCGTTTTGCATGTCCGTTTAAAAATTAAACTTTATATTTTGAGGTAATTGTAGATTCACGTACAGTCGAAAGAAATAACCAGTGTACCATTAACCCAGTTCCCTCCAATGGAAACATCTTGCAAAACTGTAGTACGATATCATAGGCAAGTTGATAGAGTCGTTGACATTGATGGAGTCAAGATAGAGAACATTTTCATCATCACAAGAATCCCTCTTGCTAGCCATGCCCAGTTGCTTACCAAGACAACCCCCTCCTGAACTCCTAGCAACCACCAATCTGGTTTCCATTTCTGTAATTTTGTCATTTCAAGAATATTATATGTATGGAGTCATACAATATGTAATTTGGGGGGGACTTTTTTTTTTTCGCTCAGCATAATTCTCTGGAGATTTTCAAGTGGTTGCAAGTATCAACAGCTTTTTTCTTTTTGTTGTAGAGTAATAGTTGCATGGTGTGGATGCCCCACAGTTTATTTAACCATTCATTTGATGAAGGATGTCTGGCTTGTTTCCAATGTTAGGCTATTACGAATAAAGCTGCTAGGAACGTTTGTTTACAGGTATCTGTGTGAACATAAGTTTTTTATTTCTCTGGGACAAATGCCCAGGAGTGCAACTGATGAGCCATATGGTAGGGTTTTTGTTTGTTTGTTTGTTTTTGTTTCTTTTTAAAGAAACTGATGAACTGTTTTCCAGAGTGGCTGTACCATTTTATAATCCAATCAGCAATGTATCAGTATGTATATGTATGTACACACACACACACACACACACACATATATACAGTTATATATGTATATAGTTTCCCTGCATTTGTGCCAGCATTGGTCACTATTATTATTTTTGTAATTGTAATTTCTTAATCATGAATGACGTTGAATACCTTTTCATGTGCTTTTTTGCCATCTGTATATCCTCTTCGGTGAAACGTCTCTTTATGTCTTTTGCCCATTTCCTGATTGGATTTCTAAGAAATTGTTGAGTTTTGAGAGTTCTTTACATATTGTAGATACTAGTCCCTGGTTTCAAATATGTTCCAGTCTGTAGCTTGTCTTAACGGACTTAACGCTCTCAACAGGTGTGCGGTGTTATCTCATTGTCTGCACACCTTTGGCCCCTGGGTCATTGCCATTGTCTCTTCTCTGTCCCTTTCTGGCTTTACCATACTTCCCTGGCTGAACCCTGGGCTCCCTAATTTGTATCTCTACCCCGGCTACTCCTCTGACTCCAGACTTCTGTGTCCACCTGCCTACTGGGTATGCAGGATGCATCTCTGCCTTATGTCCGAAATGGGACTGTCAGCCTCACCCCAGACCAGTTCCTCCTGTAGTCTGTCCATCTCAATCAGTGGAAGCTCTGCTTTTGCTGTTGCCCAGGCTGGACTCCTGGATCCCCACTTTCTCTCACATTCATCCCATCCGTAGGTCATGCTGGCTCTACTGCACAATGAGTCTGTAATCCAATCCCTCCTCCCCACCTCTGCTCTTCTGGCCATTTCCAGGCCACCGTCCTCTCCCTCCAGGGTTATTATAGTGATTTCCTGTCTCCCCATTTCCATCCTTACCCCCTGTCATGGTTAGTTTTCTGTGTCAATGTGACGAGGCTAAGATACTCGGTTATTCAAACACTCATCTAGGTGTTCCTGTGTGGGTATTTTGTGGATGTGGTTAACATCCACAATCAGCGAACTTGAAGTAAAGGAGAGTACCATCGATAACCTGGGTGGGCCTCATCTAATCAGTGAAAGGCCATAAAAGTAAAACTGCAGTTCCCAAGCAAGAAGGAATTGGCCTCTGAATGCGGCGGCAGCTCCTGCTGGAGACTTTCCAGCCTTTCAGCCTCCCTACAGACTTTGGGTTTGCCCGCCACATCATGTAAGCCAATTCCTTGAAATAAATCTCTTAATATATATCCTAGTGGTTCTGTTTCTCTGGAGAACCCTGACTAATATACTCACAGACATCAGTCTACAGGACACTCAGAGGGATCCTTTTAAAAGTCACATCACGCACTGGTGTTCTCAGACACTCCTAGGGCTTTCATTGCATTCAAAGAAAAACTAAAGTCTTTATCATGGCCTACAGAAGACCCCGGTTCTTCCCACTGGCCTCTTGTTCTCTCTGCCTCAGCCATTCTGGCCTTCTCGCTGCTCCTTGAACCTGCCAGGTATCCTTGGCCTTTGCTCCTGCTGTCCTGCCTGCACGGTTCCTTCTCCAGCAAACCACTCACTGCTCCCTTCCCTCCGATGTTTACTCACCTGTCACCTCTGTGAGCCCTTCCCTGACCACTCATTCTTGCAAATTGATGATTTTTTTTTTTTAACCTATGTCTGTACCTGTGTAACTGCCACCTAGACCGAGGTGTGGAACCCTTCCAGCCTTTCCTGTGGTTCCCTTCTCCACTTCCTGGAAAGAACCACTCATGAATTCTACCACCATTGATTAATTTGGCTGCTCTTAATCTTTTTAAAAATGAGGTCTTAGGTCATGCATTCTTCTGCGCCCACTATATTTTATTTTATTAAAAAAATTTTTTTTAACATTTTTGTATTTTTGAGAGAGACAGAGACAGAGTGCAAGCTGGGGGGTGGGCAGGGGCAGAGAGGGGGAGACACAGAATCCAAAGCAGGCTCCAGGCTCTGAGCTGTCAGCACGGAGCCGGACAGGGGGCTCGAACTCACAGCCATGAGATCATGACCTGAGCTGAAGTCGGACGCTCAACAGGCTGAACCACCCAGGCGCCCCTGAAATCTCCATTTTCTAGATGATGACATTGAGGCTCAGAGAGGTGAAGCAACTTCCCCATGTCACACAGCATTAATGGCAGAGACAGGATTTGAACTGTGATCTGCCTGAACCCAACGATCGTGCTTATAACCTGCTGTGTTAGTCGCTCCATGAAAGAGAACCTATACACTCATAGACATATGTTCTTATAGAAGGAAGGCATATGGGGCATAAAGGTATTGATTCATTCAGAAGTATTTTCTAAGTGCCTACTGTGTGCCAGGCAATGTACTAGCACCAGGGACATAATAATTAGCAAAACAGACACATCTGTATGTTTGTGCCTGTAGTTCTGTGTGCATACCTGTGTGTTTACTATAGTGAATAAATACATGCACATTTGTGTCTGGAGTGCTTGTCCATATGTGTATTTGCAGGTGTGTGTCTTTTGTTGTGTATGTGAGTATAACTCTGTGCCCAAGAGTGTAGGGATATGAGACAGCACAGTTTTGGAGCAGACCGTCCGGGTTCTAATCCTGCCTCCTGCCCTTACTAGCTGTGTAACTGTGGGCAGTCTTCAAAATGCTGTACCTCCGTTTTCTTATTTATCGAATGGGGATAATGCCAGTTGTCCACTTTCTGGCATGCTTTAAGGGATTGCTACTCAAGATATAGATAGGACTCGTGCCTGTCCTAGAACTGTTTGTTTCTCGTCTATGACAAGGTAGGTACAGATATTACAGAAATATTTGTAGCATCGTAACATTGCCATAGTATCCAAGTGTGAGATCAGGGACAGGTCTCATGGAACAGGGTATAAACAAGGCTGGGTGTTGAATTCACAGTAAGACCTTATATTGATCGACAAACAACTGGAAATTAACAAAACAAAACAAAACAGACCCCCTCCCCCCCCAAGCAAACCTGGTCTTTCACCACAGATAGTTTGAGAAGCACGGGTTTAAAAAATTAAGCAGGATGATAATGTGCAGAGCACTCAGAACCACGCCTGACACAGAGGGAGTATTCTGAGAGTTACTTGCGGTCATGCTGTGGGGTAATTGTTGTGTATATGTGACTTGATGTGTATGGGGTGAGTCTGAACATGAGCCTGCAGCTATGGGTGTATGTGTGCATGCATGAATGTGCGGGTGCGTGCCTGTTTGTAGCTGATGGCAAAAATATGTGTGTATAAACACGAGTGCCCCTGGATGAGAGGGGACCTTATGCATGTGAGTATGTAGGGGTGGGGTCTGGGGTAAGGGGATTGGGGCAGGCTTCAGCACATTTCTTGCTGCCTCGGGACCCTCCATCACCAGGGGGAGGGGGAGGAGGGGCCATGGCAGCAGCAGCACTAATATAGTCTCAAATTTTATTACTGTGCCATCCAGGGGGCATCAGGGGAGGAATGCCAGCAGTGGGCAGGGGCGCTACCGGCCGCAGGACTCCACATGCTGAGTCAGCGGGGTTTCTGGGGCAGGGCTGGCCCAGGCACACCCTTTGGTCTGATGGGAGTGGTGGGGACTGGGGGGAGGTGGTGGTGGGGATGGACTTTTTCTACAGTCTCGCCTGGCATGGGGGGGGCGGGGGAGGGGATTCCATGGCTCTGCCACCAGACCTAGTGAGAGTCTATGGAGAAAACTCCTCCTCTGTTTCTCTTTTCTCCTTGGTGATATCTCTTGTCACTGCGATGTCTCTGTCCCTGTGAAATGACAGACCGCGGACACCCATATAGAGCCAGGAGGGGCAGAGGGAGGTTGTAGCTACTCCTTGGGTGGGAAAGAAGTGTGAGAAGAGGGTTTGGTGAAAGAACTGGGTGTGGGGGGGGTAGGAGACCTGGGGCAGCATCCCTGAGCTGGGGCAACTCTCCATGAGATTGTGCTGGATCTAGGGGGAGCCTGGTGTGGACCAGGGCCTGGGCTCGCCAGTGGAACTAGTAAGGGATTCATACTTCTCAGAGGAACTGGGCTGGGACAGACAGAAGCTGTCTGGCATTTGAGTCAGAGGCCCCCAGGATGTCTAAGGAAGGCCTTAAGTTTGCACACGGGACTCTGTGCTGTGTGCCCGCAGGTGGTATGTGACCCAATTGGCCTCAATGTCAGCTCTCAGAGTCTCCTCCACCTGGTACCCTAAGCCCTGAGAGGGGCTGGCAGCCCTGAGGTCTGTATGTACAAACTGGTATAAAGAATCATTTATTAGTTTTTAACATGGTAGTCACGTTTCTATTTGTATTACTTACATAGTAATTCACAAAATATATCAATGTTGACTTCATACCTTTGTATCTGCTGTTGCCTCTACATGGAACTCTTTATCCTTAGCTTCCAGGAGAACTCCCAGGCATGCTTTAGAACCCCAGTCAGGACCCTTCGGGGCTCCCATTCAGGATTAATGGCACCTTTCCTGGAATCTACAGGCACTTTGACTGTTGCACGCATTGCCCTGAGTTGTAATAACCTGAGTGTCTACTGGTTTCCTCCACTGACTGGGGACTTCCATGAGGGAGGGCACATGTCTAAGTCACTACAGCATTCCTAGTACCAGCCTCATGTCTGGCACTCTGTGGGTGCCCAATTCATGTGCAGTGAAGTCAACCAAATGCCCTGATGAGCTCTCCAGGGCAGGATGCACATTTGGGTCATTTATGTTTCCCCCAGGTATCTCATACAGCACATTTCATGTACTAGGAATACAGTAAGTAATTTTTGATTGAATAAATGAGTATTGAATGAATGAATCAAAAGACAACCTCCTAGATCCCATTCCCTTTGACTTCGACCCCATCGCATTCCCAGGCCTGACTTCAGCCTCAGTCCTGCTCTACCTCTAAGCCCCAGAGCATTACCCAAGCACTGGTTCTCCAAGTCTGCTCCCAGGAACACTGGTTCCATGAAATGCTCTTCCCAGCATGGGAAATGCTGCAAATGATAACAGCTTTCTAGACGAGCCCTTTTCACATATTTAAGGCTCTGCCATATAATCCTCACTACACTCTAGGTGATTGGTTTTATTGCCCCATTTTACAGACATGAAAATGAGGCTCAGAGCAGTTATACGACCTCTCCAAGGACACATAGCTAACAAATGGCAGAGTTGTGATTCCAAGGCTAGGATCCCTGATGGAGACGTGGGAATCTTAAACAGGACTGAGTGTTCTTCGTAGTGTTGCAGTTCAACACCCTACTCCAGCCCAGGACTAATCCCCACCCCAACCCCAATTCTAGTCCTAGCCCTGGCTCCATTCTTAGCCCTGGAAAACTCCTAGCCATGCTTCAAAACTCTGCTAAGAACATTTAGGGGTGCCCATTTGTTCCCTGGGAAACCTCAGTGGGAAAACAAACAAAGAAACAAACAAACGAACAAGCCATGAGTCAGAGCAATAATTTTTACAATTCACATTTATTTTGGAAAAAAAAGTTCTGCTAAAAATACTCCTACAAAGGCATTGGAGTAACAGGATCAGGGTTGCTCATGGACATAGCTGGTGAGATTTCCTTGGTCATAGCAGTGGGGAGGAGCTAGGTCTGACCCACAGCCATCGGAACCCCAGCCGCATCACTTCCCAACACCCCAGCATTGTCAGGAAAACCCATGTTCACGACCAAAGGGAATAGGGTTCAGTGAAACCCTGCCAGACCCCCTGGTCCCTGGTTGAGAGCTCTGGCCTGCATGGCCCAGGCTGGAATGGACACCTGGGTTGTGGAGGGAGGAGTCCAAATGCTCACTTCCACCACCCATGGCTCTGACAGTGGCTCCAGGAGGCCATGGTCAAAGAAAATGTGCCCTGAACAGAGTTCCCCCACAGAGATCTGGATTTGATTGGCAAAGGGTCTGACAGGGGGTGGGGCTGAGTAGGGGCCACTGGTAGCAGCATAGCATAGTGTTGATGAGGGCAGATCCTGGGGTCAGAGACCACTGGCTGGCTCTGTGACCTGGGAAAGCCACCATACACGTCTCTGAGGTTCCTAGTCTCTGGGATGGGAATTCTGATTGTACCTGTCTCACAGAGCTGTGTGAGGGTGAAGCGAGACAATGTGTATAAAAAGTTAAGTGCGTTTCCTGGCACATCGTTGGCACTCAAGAAATAGCAGCTATGATTAGGATTTGGGGCTGGGCATGATCAACCAGTAATTACTCTTCTCTGGAGTCCAAAGAGGCTGGTTGTCAGGAAGTGTCCCTGCCAGGCCTGCCCTGGGCCGGCCTCAGGGACTCAGCTTTGTGCCCCCTGCTCAGCAGGATCCCTGTCCATGGAAGGGAGGGCAGCCAGACTGACCACTCGTTCCGACCAATCCAGAGGCGCCTCCTTGGCCTTTCAGATCCCATAGGCAGTGGCCTCACCGGAAAGGGTGAAGGCTCCTTGGAATCAGGCAGGGGCTGTGTGGCCATGGACACTGCAGCCCAAGTGTCAGTGGGAAGGCACCTGGTTCTGGGGTTTGTAGTAAGACCCTATGGTTGCCCAGTGTTAAGATTCTGGCTCTGAACAGTAAGGTGGTGTGCTTGGGCAGTTTCCTAAGCCAATTCTTTGCCTTGGACCTTCCTCTCTGGTGGGGAGGGGGATGTTCCACCCCAAATAAGTAAGTCCCCTCCCAGATGGAGCCACTGAGGCCCCTACTTGGCTTCTGAGTTAGACTGTCTTGCCCACAAGCTAGTAGGCACTGTGGCCTGTGTGAGGGCTTTGCTCAGCTGGGGCACCATCCCACTGGCCACTGGGAGGGCCAGGTGTGGGCAATTCTGCCACTTACCCAGGGAAGCAAGTCAGCGTCACACTCAAAAGGCGGGTCCTGGGCCCTTGCGAGGGTCCATCTCTGACTCAAAGAATGGAGCTGTTGCTAATATTTGATATCAGCTGTCTTTCTCCCCAGGTCTCTCACTCTCTCTTTGCGCTCTCGTCACGGCTAGGGCACTCAGGTTTAAGTACCGAGGATGAACGATGGGACTTGAAATTTTAAGAACTATCAGTATAGAATCATAGGGTGATGGAATCTTAAAAACATGAAATTCTTCTGTTAGAATCTTAGAATCACGGGGCTTACAATCTTAGAATCTTGGAATCTTTTCTCCGCGGGAAGTTAGATTGGACTTTTACAGTCTCAGCAGGGCCCCCAGAGTGCATGTGGTCCTGGCTCTTACCTCCTCCCTCTCCCGTTCCCCTCCTCCAGCAGGGGCTGTTAAACCCTGAATAGAGACAGGGTCCTTTACTCCCTCTTCTCCCTCCAGGGCAAGCCATGTTTTAGTCTGGGTAGCAGAGGCTGTTGGGGGCTGCGTATGTGATGCTCTGGGCCCAGCTAGAAGACCCATCCTGACTTTGCCTGGCCCACCTGGCCAGGTGTTGAATGAACAGGCCTGGATTGTAGCCTTGGGATCTGTGGGGGTCTCCATAGGGTGGACTGGGTGGGCTGCTGGGCCCCTGTGAAGTATTAAATTCCTGTTTCTTCTTGCTGTATCAGCTTTCCTGAGGCAGCCTTCATGCTGTGGAGCTAAACTCAGACAGACTCTGGGTCTGGGGGTCTTTCTAATTTTCCTGAAAGCTTAGCTCAGTCTGAACACATTCCTGAGGGTCAGCTCAGCCCCCACTTCATGGGTCCTAATCCATGTCTGAGTTGGGGCATCTTATCTGACGATGTCTTGCTTTTTCCTAATCCCTGTCTACGCCAGAACCTCCCTCCCTGCAGACATCAGGGCATAGGTCATTGTGGGGGAAGTGAAGAGATTTCAGTGTCTGGAGGAGTCTCCTAGAGGAGTTTATTAAAAATAGAGGCTGGCCTCAGGGGTTCTGACTTAAGGGGTCATGGTGCAGCCCAGGAATCTGCAAGATGAACGGCCCAGAAGATTCTAATACAGGTGGCTGATGGCAAAAGTTTTGAAAGATCCTATGAGGCAGGAAGGAGGGAACACTAAAGGCGGATGGCTTGCTTGGGATGGTCTGGGAATCACCTCTGGGAATCGGTTTCCTCGCCAGCAGAGAGGGGATGATAACACCAGTAAGAGCCCCACACAGTGTACCAGCAATTAGTACCCTGCCCGTGGCATCAACCTCCTGAGGTGAGCCTCCCAGGGCAGCATCCCTGAGCCTTCCTGTGTCCCAGAACAAAGGACAAGTCACTGTCTTTGGTTTCCCTGAAGGGGAAACTGGCCAGCTCCAAGGTCATTCTTCATGCTAAATTATATGGCAGGAGCCATTTCATGGGAGTCTGTCAAGGGCAGCAAGTGGTATAGGCATGTGTGGCTCCCCAACTTCTTCCTGGGTTTCCCCGGCACAACACACTACTGAAAACGGCAGGACCCCAGACCGACCCTTCCAACGCGTCTGGGTAATCTCGGCAGGGCCAGGCCTCCCGGGGCAGAGACAGGCTTCCTTGAGCAGTGTGCGTGCCACCCACCCGAGCCCGAGCCCCTGCTCACCCCTGCACTCTGCTCTGTGCCCCCAGGGCTCTGCCAGGATGCTGGCCTGCCTTCTCACGCCACCACCGCCATCCGCATCCACTCAACTCTGGTCCCGAGTGGCAGCTCCCTCAGTGCCCGGCAGCTCTCAGCGGGGCCTGGCGGAAATGGGGTGAAGGTCAAGTGAGTGCAGCTGAATTAGGAACCAGGTAGCACAAAACCCACCCTGCTGTTCCAAGCAGCTGAAATGACTCTTTGGATTATCTGCCTCAGTGAGTGAGGATGGACAATGAAGCAGCAGGGCTTGGATTCTCCTGGAAGAAATGAGGGCTTTTCCAGGGGGCTCTTCCTCCAGGAGGAGAGGGGGAGCTATGAGGCATCCTGCCATCCATCTGATGGCTGGACGGACTCTTTCTCCTAGAACCCAGTGCTCCTTCTGCTGCTCTTCTGCTCAAGAACCTGCTGTGGCTGGACTGGGCATCACGTGCAAGCTACTTCACCTTCCTCTTCAATCAACCCCCACCTCCCACCACTCCTTTGGCTCATCCAGACCTGACTCCTCATGGCTGGACAATTCTGGCCTCTGCATCTCTGGTTATACTGTACCTCCCACCTGGAGTGACCTTCCTCTCAACTTCTGTCATTTTCAAGACAGCCTCCTCCACGAAGTCCTCCCTGACAACCCCAGTGATTTGAGCATTCTCTTCTCTTACCAACCAGCATCAGACACTGACCGTGTGCTTCATGTCACCCGAGTGTGGTGGAGTGGGCATTGGGAACAGATGAACACAGCCCTGCTCTGTCCCTTCCTGGCTGTGTGATCCTGAGGAAGCTACTTCCCCTCTCTGAGCCTCAGTCTCCCCTCCCCCCGCCCACCTATGGGAGAAAATAGTCCCTCCTCACAGGACGGTGGCGTAGAAAGTGTTTCGCATGCCTGGCTCACCCAGTCCCATCTCCTCACTTTACAGATGGGAGACTGAGGTTCAGTGAAGGCAAATGACTTATCCAGATTCATGTCTCAAGTTAGTCATAGGACCAAGGCTGCCACTCTGGGGTCAGGGTGTATTTCCCCTAGCATCATGGGGCATCCTGTCCTTTGAATGCATTTACCCTATTTGGCAAGATTCTTCCAGCCTTTTAGTACCATCTTGGAACCACGGGGGCCCAGGAGAGAGCCAGCAGTGCCCGAGGGCTAGCACTGGGGTGGGTGGTGGTCTGGATCCTGGGCCCTTCCTGTGTTTCAGCCAGGCAGAGGAAGGGCTGGCTGGGCATGGTTGGGAGCTCCCTGTCTTCTGGGATGAGCCCCTGATTTGAGAGGGTGCAAGGCTGGTGACTGCACACAAGGGGGTAGCAGAGAGCTCCCTGAGAGGTAGCAGCATGGGGACCAACCAGAAATGATGGACAAAGTCCAGCTGATGCCATCTGAGCAGGAGGCACCACTGGTTAGTAAACAGCACTGCCCCGGTCCCTTAAGTGTCCCCGACTGCCCTCACATCCCAGCCCCTACTCTGAGGCCTTTTGGTCTAGCACGAAGGCCATCATCTATTCTGATTGATCCGTCCACATTTTACCAGTTGATAGAAATTTTGAATATCATCCCCCAGGAAGAGACCTGCTGATCAACAATAACCCATTCTGGGGGCTTCTGGGGCAGTAGGAGTGGAGTAGGAGTACCAGCCTGGCCCTACACATGTCTGCTTGTCACACCCTCCGAGAGCAGCTGGTCCCCATTTCCATGGTGCCCTGGCCCATGTTTACAAGGCGGCTTTCTTTCCTCCAGTACCAACTGTGTGCAGAGCAGCCGGAAAGTCCTCTGACACTGTGGGGCAGGTGGGGGCTGGCACTTGGGGAGGTTGAGCCAGGAAAGGATTAGTAACCAGGCAGCGGGAGGCTCGGCGCCGTGTGCCCAGGCGAGTGGGTATTATCAGCGGAAGGCGCTTGGCAGAATGGCCTGCTGCTCCCCGCCGAGAAGCAAGCAAGAGGTGGTGGGGACAGAGCTGCCCCAGCAGCAGGGAGAGGTGGGCTTCTGCCCACACCCGAGGCAGTCACAGTGATACCTGTTACCCTGAAGTGGGGACACAGAGGGTCTGGGTGGCATCCTCACTCTGAGAAGCAGGCACAGGGGGGCCCGGGACCCCTGAGGACTCGGCACTCAAGGGTGGATGGGCAAATGAGTTGGCGAGCAGGCACCAGCCTAGCAGCTTAGGACAGGAAGCCATCTGACAGGAAGCACTGAGTGCCAGCCCTGTGTGGGGCCCCAGAGTAGTGGGGGGCGGGCTGGGGAGACGGAGTTAATCTGAAGAGCATCAAGGCAGCTCCCTCCAGAAGGTGACCTTGTGTGTTAGGACAGCTGCCACCCGTGCTGGGCAGCTTTGGGGCACAAAGGGCAGCTGGCTGGGCCAAGGCTGGCCAGTTCGTGGGCAGCAAGCCAATGCCTTCCCTGTGGCTCACTCTGTTGTTCCCCCCAGGGGCCCATGCTCCCCTCTTAATCCCTTCCTTCCCTTTACATCTTGGGCTCTGAGAACAGGTGAGTGACAGACGACAGGCTGGGCCAGGCTGCCCCATGGGCCACCTGCGGCTGGGATCCTTCCTCCTGGTCAGTCTCCCATGGACAAAGGGGAAGGTCCTGAGATGTGGTGTCTCTGCCTCTCCCTCCTCAGCCAGACTTGATATCCACAGCACATCCGCCTCCCTGCCTCCTCCTTCCACAAAAAGATTTCTGATTATATGTAAGTAGGAGCCCATTTGCACAGAGATTGGCGTTGACCAGGATAAGGGGATCTTACCTGTGGCTTTGACTGGGGACCCACGGCTACTCCAGGACCCTCGCACTACCACTATCACAGCTTACCTAGCACCCGGACCCCCTTCCTTTGGCCCAGGAGAACCGAGTGCACCCCTGTCAACCTCCTGCCTGATGCCTCCCGGAGCGGCTCATCCTGATTTGCAGGGCATTGAACGTGAATTCCGAGCCACTTCCAACCTGCTTCTTCTGTTGCCTGCGCTTTTGACGAGCCAGAGCCAGAAAGGCCACGTGGACCTTTGGTGTCCTCCATGTGTTTTCTCAGCCCTGGGCCTTCTAGAACCCCGGGGAAGGAAGCATCCCTTAAAAGAGCACCATGGGTCACTTGACATGCCCCAGGGTGCCAGAGTCTCTCTTGGAACTTACAGAGAACAGGGGTCATTTTATAACTAAAGTGTTTATTTCCATTCAGTTCACTAACCGATTGTTCTGCTCAAGTGCCTGCATTTGCTCACAGGAGGGAGTTTGTAGCCAGACCTCGTGGCTGATGGTTTTCCCACGGCCAAGACCTTCAGACCTGGGTGAAGGTCTGGGCTGGGGGTGGGGGGAGGGGGTGGGAGAGAAACCATACACTTTCCCCCCAGTGGAGGGAAGGAGCGCCTGCACACATCTCTGAGGGTGACACTCTGGAGGGAAGGGATATCACAGTGAATGATCTGGGGCCCCGTTTAGGCTCCCAGAGGCGAAACTGGGTTCTGGCCATCCGAGAGCACTCAGGAACCTCGAAGGGGCCTATTTGTCTAGAAAGTACTGGACACACTGGGGCAGAGGGCGGGTGGAGAAGTGGGCAAAGTCGTGTGATTCTGCAGCCCTAGGGCTCACTTCTTTCTCAATCTGGTGCTTTCAAAAACAGCCCTGGGTGGGGTGCCCCTCCACCTTGGCCCCTCATCCTCCCAAATCTCACTTGGTCTCTGAACGGCCCAGATGGCCCCGTGGCAGTTGGCTTTGGTGAGGCCTGGCAGCAGGGGGGAACTCTCTGCAGGGGGAGGAGGGAAGAGTGTCAATGAAAACCATATAAAAAATCCAGAAATGTGCATATAAAATCTCGCCCTTGGTGTATTGCCTAAGTCAGTAAGCAGAAAGCACCTTCTTCTTGGAGAAGGATCAAGTCCTCAAAAGGTAGGAAATGTCAAAGTGTCACTTCATTGTCATAAAAAAAAAAAAACAACCCAACAAACAAACCCCCCAAACCAAATCCACCCCTGACGAAAATACCCCCAAGTCCACGAATTGCTGTAAACAAACCCAAATGCAGGAGCAATCCTTCTCAGTGGCAGTCGTCACTGCAGCATCGGGCCTGCAGGCAGGGCTATGCATCCTCAGGAAGGTTGACCTTGCCGATGTCCCCGTGGTCTCCCCGACCGAGGAAGACAACAGCCCCCTTTCGGTCCCATGAGCCGACAGGAGAAACAAGTCTTTTTCATTGGAGTTTCTAAAATATTCTCCAAAGACAGAAAAATTCTTCTGTTTGCCCAGTGGCGGCGGGAGTGGAGTTTCCCCGAGTGGTTCCCGCGGTGGCTGCCTGTCCGCCCGCCTGCCCCGTCTGCCTGCCGTGTGGCTGTTGAGTGAGGCCTGGAAGAACAGCCCAGGGACAGGAGAGAAGGGTGGCCCCTGTCTCCCCCTTCACATTGGTTTTCCTGAAAGTGTTTCTTGGCTCTGGCCAGGTCGCCTTCCCAGAGGGAGTTGGAGAGAAACTGCTTTTGGTCTCCAATTGGGACAAATCGCGTGGATCTCCCAAGCCCTTTTTTTTTTTCTTTTCTTTTCTTTTCTTTTTTTTTTTTCCCTAAGAACAATGATCACTTTCCTTATGAGAATCCTCTTTAAAAAATATTCCTTGTATTTCCCGCCCCCTCCCTGGATCTATTTTCTTTTGTTCCCGTTCCCTTTTTTCCATCATCTGAGTTGCACATATTCTTGGTGACGTCTCGTGGCTGGAGCGCTGCTCGGTTCTTCCTGCTGCCCGTGGCCTCCTGGCAGGTGGCTGACCCTGCGGTGGACGTGGACGGAGAACCAGGGGGCTGGCGTGTGGGGCGGAGTGGGGGGGGGGGGGCTGGAGGAAGAGGTGAGCCGAGGCGGATGAATGTCAAACCTCCACAGACTGGATCTGGTTCATCTGTGCCCGCATCACCTGGATACTGTTCAGGATTTTTTTCTGGTGGCCAGCCAAGGTGACCCCAACCCGGAGAATGTCCCTTTAGGAGAGAAGCATGTGCGTTAGGAAATGTGGGGATGGAGGGGACTTTGGGCCAGGTAGAGAGCTGTCTGGGCTTCTCCAGGGATGTCCTGCTGAAGAGAGCAAGGGAGGGGGGTGAGTGGGTGGATGTCTGGAGCAGGAGTGATGGGCTGGGGGTGGAAGGAGAGCGTGACTGGGAGTCAGGACACTCAGGGGGCACTGGTCTCCCCTGCTACGGGGAGGGAGGAGGGAACTTGCACTTAGGAAGCGCCCGCTCACTTTATATCCCTTTGATCGTCCTACCAATCTCCCGTTTACAGAAGAAAACTGGGGCTGAGGGAGGTTCTGATTGGCCCATGGTCACAGGCAGACCTGGGTGGTGTTCTGAATATGACCCCAAGCTGGCCATCTTGTCCCACACATCCCTACTGGACACTGTCTGTCCCTCACCCTCCAGAGCCCCCTACTTAGTGGGATGGGTGGGGAGGGGTATTGATGATGGTGGGTGGAGGCAGCCGGGCACTTACTCCATCATCATCTGCGACACGACGTCGAAGGAGGTGAAGCCGGCATTGGCGAAGCTCTCCTTGTACTGCCCCATCTTGATGGCTTCCAGCCACTCATCCACGGTGTTAAAGCTGGTGTAGTCGGGGATCGTGCGGTCCAGCAGCGGCAGGTTGATTCTGGGGGTGGGGTGGGCAACAGAGATGGTCAGGGCATGAGCTGGGAGGGGGGGCGGGGGTAAGCATGGGCGTGGGCACACCCGTGGGCTGCGTACCTGCACCTGTGTATCCATCTGCGTGAACAAAGGTGAACGAACGTATACGTACGCGAGTATTTCTGTGTGATGTGAATGTGATGTGGATGTGAATTTGCACCTATGTAAATGAGTACACATATATGTGTGGCTATGTGAGAGTGAGTGTGTGTGCAGGACTCCACGCTGAGGCCACCTGGAAAACCCAGGGAAGCCTCTGTGGGGACCCCTGGAAGGCTGGACCACCATGGTGAGGAGGGAGACGCTTCTCCAAGCCTCCTATTTGCAGGAGGAAGGAGTCTAAGTGTGCAGGACTAAGTGTGGCGGGACTAAGTGTGCTACTATTCTGTATTTCCTCCATCCTTCTCCACGCTGGGTGTGCTGTAGGAAGCTATGGGCTGCACCTCCAACGTCCAGACAAGGCTGGTGGCACTCGCGAGAGTGAAATGACTCTCACGGGGCTAAAAGCTCAGAGTGATTTTATCCGGAGAGTCAGGAGTAGCTGACGCAGGGCCACGGTGGGGATCGACAGGCAGACGCAAACACAAATTTTTGGCCACAAAAACTTGGCAGGTGAAGGACTTGGGCCCAAAGAGTCTCTGGATACAGCCAGCCCTGGATCCTGAAGACACCTGGCTGGACACCCCTCAGAAACCCTGTGCGATAGTGTCCTGGAGAGAAAGAGTGTACAAGGCCAGGAGAGACAGGGGTCTGGGACCGCCACCCAAGCAAGGCAGTGGTGACCTCAGGTCTGATGGAGCATGCCCTGGACCCCCAGGAGAAGACAAGCCCCGGATCACTGGAGCTGACAGTCTCTCTGATTCAGGGATGGTGACCTGAGTGTGGGCCATGGCATGTGTGTGTGTGTGTGCACGTGCGTGGCTGGGTTGGGGAGGCTGCAAATGTAAGTGAGAGGGTCTAGGTTTGAGCGTGAGGGTAGCTAGGAAGGAAACCTGGTGACCAGTGAATATGTCTACCAACCAAGATTCTGGTAATTTTTCTTCAATGCTGTCCTCTCTGACCATGCTTTAAAAAGTGCTTCCTGGGGCGCCTGGGTGGCTCAGTGGGTGAAGCGGCCGACTTCAGCTCAGGTCACATTCTTGGGGTTCAAGAGTTGGGGTCCCGTGTTGGGCTCTGTGCTGACAGCTCAGAACCTGGAGCCTGCTTTGGATTCTGTGTCTCTGTCTCTCTCTCTGCCCCTCCCATGCTTGTGCTCTATCTCTCTCTCTCTCTCAAAAATAAATAAATATTAAAAAAAAAAGTGCTTCCTTTACCACCTTTACCGCTTCCTTCTCCTTTTCTGTGTCCTGGGCTCCTCCACACCCCCAAGGCAGGGCAAATGCCCAGTGAACATTAGTGCTGGCCTTCCCTGACCCCAAGCTGCAGTGTAGATCATCTGCCAGAGGCAGGTGGAGCTTGAGGGAGTGGAGATTTGGAGACAGGAAGGGCTGGCTGGGGATGGGGTGGAGATATACTGGGAGGAGGGAGTGGGGCCAGACCAGAGCCGTACCCGGAGGAGAGGGGTGCCATGGCTTTGAGGCTGTTGGGGTTTCGGATCATCTTGTCCAGCGTGTTGACGATCTGGCCAAACTTAGGCCGGTGGTTTCGGTCCTTCTGCCAGCAGTCTAGCATGAGCTGATGTAGGGCGCTTGGGCAGTCCATGGGTGGCGGCAGCCGATAGTCCTGCTCTATGGCATTGATTACCTGGGAACAACACAGGGGCAGAGTTGGTGGGGTGGGTGGGTAAGAGCATCTGCCTCTAACCTGTCCTGTCTTTCCACCCCCCACTCTGTATTGCAGGAAAGACCTATTTGGTTGCCGTGGCAACTGCTTTCACCTCCTGGATACAGCCCCAAGGACGGGCCTCACCTGAGTTCCCACCATCTATGGCCTCAGTCTGACCTGCAACCTGGGTGCCTACCCCCTCTCTCCAATCTGTCCTGCCACTAGGCCCAGAATCACTTTCCCTAGCTGGACCGTGAGTCACCCTCCATGCTCAAGAAGCTTCTTCAAGTCCTTCCCGTTTTGTGTTGCTGCAAATCAGGATTTGCTGGCTTGATTTTCAAACACCCCATTATTGAGCCTTATCAACCTTTCTGATCATCTTTCCTCTCTACCGATCCCCAATATGATCCCTTAGTTCCCATCTCGGGGCCTTTGCACGGGTTATCGTTCCCATTTGAAGTCCTCATGTCTCCAAGTCCCACTACTGTGAGCATCCCACCTGTCCTGTGAAGACTTCCTGATTTTGTTCATGCTACCCTTGCCTCAACACCTACAGGACTTGACACCTGCCTTCTCCCATTTAACAGCTGATCATAAAGTTCCTGATGACAACATCTTGTTCCTGGAATAAGCGTCCTGTCCCCCAGTTATGTGGAAAACACCTGAGATAGTCTCACTCAGGGCTGACCACAAAGTGAAGGCATCTTGAAGATTTGCTGAATTGTGGATGTGTAGGCCTTTCCTGCTCTTGACCTCTGGAGATTCCAGGGTCCTGTGCAGACATCTGAATCAGCCACCATTGGGCTGGGAGCTGCCTTGGCCCGGTATCTCAGAGACCTTGCTCCCATTCCCTGGGAGATCAGGAAAAGGCCAGAAATTCTGGATCTTCCCCTCCCATCTGGCTGGCCACAGAGGCTCTGCCCAGCCCCCTTGGATACTCACATCCTGGTTGGTCATGTCCCAGTAGGGCCGTTCCCCGTAGGACATCACCTCCCACATGACGATACCATAGCTCCACACGTCGCTGGCTGAGGTGAACTTCCGGTACTGGATGGCTTCTGGGGCCGTCCAGCGGATGGGGATCTTCCCACCCTGGGGAACACAATGAGGAAAGTTAATGGGTGAGAGGCTGATCCATCTGGTCTCTGCTCTCAAGATTCCTCACCCTATGCCCTGTGCGTACCAGTCACACGAAGCCCCTCATTCTTCCTCAAACTCACCATGCTACTTTAGGCCTTGAGAATTTGCACGTGCTGTTCCCTCTGCATGAAATGCCTTTCCTCACTCTGCTGTCTGAAAACCCCTTCTTATCCTTTAAGTATCTCTGAAAGTCTCTCCCTAAGTCCCAAGTGCCAAGGAGTTGCTCACTCTTTTTAATCCTCCAACTAGGTCCTTGATCTCTGTCAGGGAGGCACTTGTCATACAGAGCAGCACTGAAATCATTTTGCCTGTGTGCTTGCCTCTTCTTATGCTATAGATTCTGAGTTCTTCGGGCAGGGGCTTCGTCTTGCTCCTTTCTGTTTAAAACCCTTCAGCAGGGGACAGTCCTGAGTTTAGGCATTCCAGGTCTCCAAAATCAGCCCTGCCTGCCTCTCCAGTCTCACTGCCCACCACCTCCCCTCTTAGGGTCTGTGTTCCAGTCACAGCTTGGCTTGAGAACATGGCATCTGACAAACTTTTACTGGCCCTTCAGCTTTCAGCTCACATCTCACCCCCTCTTAGCAAGCCTTCCTGTTAGAGCTCTTAGAGCTCTAGAACTTAGAGCTCTGTTACCCTATGTTTCTCTGCACATCTGTGTCCCCTGCCGGCCTGTGAGCTCCAAGAGGGCAGAAACTGTGATTTATGCCTCTATGTCTCTTGGGTCCGGCACAGTGCTTGGCATGAGCAGGTGTCGGTGAAAAGGTATTGTAGGGAGAGATGGACACCTATGTCCTCTTTCCTGGCACCATGACCCCGCTGTTCTCTGCCTCCATCTTACCAGCGCGCTGGTGTAGGTGGGGTCTGAGGTATCATCCTCCAGAAAGCGTGAGAGCCCAAAGTCAGACACCTTGCAGACCAGGTTGCTGTTGACGAGGATGTTGCGGGCGGCCAGGTCGCGGTGGACGTAGTTCATGTCTGCCAGGTACTTCATGCCAGCCGCGATGCCCCGGAGCATGCCCACCAGCTGGATGACTGTGAACTGCCCATCATTTTGCTTTGGGAGAAGTGGAGAAAACACATAGTGAATGGGAGGGCATCAATCAGAGCTCTGGATCATCGGCACAACAGGAAACCAGAGCAGGACCCTGCTACCCTGGCCTCATGCTCCCTGTGGGAAGAATTCAGATGCTTGGGGGTCTTAGAGAGGCCCACGAGAGGCCAATTTCACGGTGGGGGAAAGAACATGGGCTTTGGAGTAGACGCAGCTGGTTTGACTCTGGCTCTGCCCTTTGCTGGCCGTGCAACCTTGGACAAGTGACCTAACCTCTTGAGTCTGTTTCCTCATCTGTGTATTAAATGGGGATAAGTTATATCCATCTCCCAGGGCTGTCTGAGTTAAATAAGAAGGCGCACAGAGGTATGTGCATGGCACATAGGAGGTGCTTAAAAACGTTTGTTAAATGGCAACTAGTCTAGCAGCATGTTTCTATGCTTTTTGTCTAGCTGGTTATCTGTGATCTCCTGGGGGGTCTGAAAACTCTCCTCTCTTGGCCTTGTGCTCTGGACTCCTCCCACTAGCCCATATGGCTTTGGAGAAATCCAAAATCTGGTGAAAATCCTGGACTAGGGTTCAAGAGACCTGGTTCCAGTCCTGGTTCTCACCCTGACCCCCTAGGTAATCCTGGGCAAACCGTACCCATCTTTGAACCTCACTCTTCTCTCATGCATAATGAGAAGGTTGGCTAAAAGCATAGATGATAACGGATTTCAGGCTGCGTGCTAACTTTGACGGACTGGCTGTGGTTTCCTAGATTGACAGGATTCTGAGACCGCTACCTGGTTCAGGGGAACAGAGTTCTGGGGTGATTAGCAATGTCTGCCACTGGTAAGAGGATGGAAAGAGGCAGCATACGAGCCCCTCCTGACACAGATTTTCCCCAAGACCCCATCAGGCTCTGACAACATGAAGTTATATCCACCACTCCTTTTCCTCCCCACCCATGGGCCCCTGGAACTCTTGGCTTTCCCTACCCGGAGGAAGGAGTCCAGGGAGCCATTCTCCATGAACTCAGTGATGATCATCACAGGCGTGCTCTTGGTGACAACACCCTCCAGGTGGATGACATTGGGGTGGTCGAACTGGCCCATGATGGAGGCCTCGCTCAGGAAGTCCCGGCGCTGCTTCTCAGTATAGCCTGACTTGAGCGTCTTGATGGCCACAAAGATCTCTCTCTTGCCTGGCAGTTTTAGGTGGCCACTGCATACCTCACCAAACTCCCCTGGGACACACACACCAAGAAAGGCAGGATGTCACTTGCAAGCTGGAAATGTCACCTTCCCACTCCCTGTAACCTCTGTTCCTGGGTCCTGAATGAACTTTTTCTCCCCAGTGGTCAGCTCATCCTCTTGACAAAGAACCCCTTTGTAGAATGTGGGGGCCCCTAAGGTCTCAGTAAACTCTCCACAGCTGCCCATGGTATTTGGCTGGGTATGGGGTAAGGCTGTAGGGGAACCTGGGGGGGATGGAGAGAGGGACAGGAAGGACACAGCACTAGACTGAGTCCAGAGAATTGGGTTCTAGACCTAGCTCAATCTCTGACATGATATGCAAGCTCCTTCCCAGCCCTGTGCCTCAGTTTCCTCGTCTATCGATGAGGTAGTTTTCCTGGATGACCCTTGAGGGCTTTTCCACCTTGGCTATTCTGAACCTTCAGGCCTTGGAGGGTCCTCTGAGGCTCCTACCCCACATGCTCCCCTCTGCCCCTAGAGTACTCCCCCCTCATGGCTGAGGCCATGGTACCTGGGAGAGCACCCACCACCTACCTGCTCCAATCACCTGCTCAATTTTGACACAGGAGATGTCAATTTCCTTGGCAAACTCCCGCACTGCCTCATTGGGGTCCTCATAGGTGAAAGGGTCGATGTAGATCTTCATGCCTGGGGTCACTGGGGGACAAGACCAGGCTTGGTCACATGCACAGAATCAAGATGTGGACAAATGGAAAGGCTACAGTTAGTCCCTCTGTAGAGGGAAATACACTCCCATATGGCCCCATAGGAACTGGGCAACCCTTTGCAGGTTACTTGACCTCTCTGAGTCTCGGTGAGCAGATGGGCACTGAGCTGAGTAGAAGGGTGAGGAGAACAGAGAGCTCGGCAGAGAGAGCAAATAGGTTCTAGCTCTTGTTCCAACTCTAATTGATTAGTAATGTCTTCCTGAAGAAGCTGAAAGACTGTCAGTGTTGTTTAGCAATGTCTACTATGGGTGTGGGCATAAAAGGATAGATAGGTTTGTCACTCTTGTGTTAGAGAATCAGGGGGTGCAAAGAAAAGGAAGAGGAAGTCAAGAAGGAAGAGAGAGATTTGGAAGATATAGAGAGAGGAGGCAGGAGTCCATGTTCTTGGGCAGCTGCTAAGGAGCCTTCGCTGTCTTTTAAGGCTTAATTTAAGCATCCTCACCCTTCAGGGAACTTCCTGGCTGACTCAGCTCTCCCAGGCATGCCCCAGAGCCTGGAGGGGCTGCCTACTCACTAGGGTCGGAGGACCCATCACTCGGCCCACTTCCCAGGTCCCCCACTAGTTAGTCTTAAACCACGCCAGATCTCAAATTTCCTGGTGATCAGCATGTGGCTGGACATGGGGCATATTAATTTGATTCTTGATTTGGATGTACTTTTTTATTTGATGCAGAAATTAAGGATGTAACTTGGATATCAAAGACCTAATTCTGATCCTAGCACTGAGCCAACAAAACACTTGGAAGGAAGGGAAAGGTGATCAATCCCATATTCTCCCTCCCAGATAACTCATCTTCTGCTGCCCAGGCCTCCCTCTGGCTTCCCCAGCTTCCTGCCCACATTCTCCATTGCCCCAGGGGCAGCCACTTTGGAGGCAGCAACTCTAGGAGGAGGGAGCTGGAGTCCCTGGACCATAGTAAGGCTTGGCTGGTTGGTGAATGGGGGCATCAATGCTGCTCAGCTGTGTGACCTTGGACATGTTAGTTGATCACTCTGTTTCTGTTGCAGATATTCCAGGAATCTAAAATTGGAACCTCTAACACACAAGTTGGCAAACCGGCCCACTGACCGTTTTGTAAATAAAGTTTTATTGGAACATAGCTGCGTGCATTCCTTTGCCTGGTGCTGCTTTCAGCTACAGCGACCAAGTTGAGTAGTTAGCAATAGAGACCCTATGGTATTTTTACTCTCTGGTCCATTACAGAAAAGTTTGCCAACTACTGTTCTAATACATTAGCTGTTTTTTGGATTGTTTATGTAGGTGTTTGTCTAGCCCTTTAGTCAACTAATTAACTTATTTATTTATTTATTTATTTATTTATTAAGATTTTATTTTTAAGTAATCTCCACACTCAACATGGGGCTCAAACTCACAACCCCGAGATCAAGAATTACATGTTTTACCAATTGAGCCAACCAGGGGTCCCTGTCTAGCACTTTAGGTGAAGGTTTCTTAATTTGGGTCTGTGAACCACTTGACAGAACCAGGATGAGTTTGGTGGGACAGGGGAGTCTGGTAACCTCCCAAATGGAATGCATGTATGCATGTATGTATGTATGTATTTATTTATTTATTTTAGAGAGAGAGCACAAGTGGGGAAGAGGGGCAGAGACAGAGAGAAAGAAAGAGAGGAGAATCTTACTGGCTCCATGGCTTCATGCCCAGAGTGGGGCTCAACGTGGGGCTCGATCCCACAACTGTGAGATCATAACCTGAGCCAAAGTCAAGAGTGGGACGCTTAACCAACTGGGCTATCCAGGCACCCCTATTATTACCATTTTGAATTAGAAAAGTGACTCATACTCTTTATTTATAGTCTAAAAACTATGGAAATAAATATTGTGAAAGTTGCAGTTCTCCCCAAATCCATCCCTGAGTTTAGATTTTTCTGTTTTATAATTTTATATACACACGTGTATGCATATTTGTGTTTTTCTGGCCATAGGATCCAAAATTTTCAGCTGACCCAGAGGAGCCTGAGACCCCAAAAGAAATTAAGAACCACCACCTATAACTGTGGGAGCCTGGGTGGAGGGGGTGGGTGGGTGCATGGTCTTTCCTCGTTTTTCTCTCCCCTAGAATAATGCATAAAGTTCTACATGGAATATACACTCAGTGTCTATAGAGCTGAGCAGAATCCATGTGACAGAGACAAAAGAATGACAGCGTCTGCCATTACCCGAACCCTTTGTGTCCGGCACTGGGCAGGCTCTTTATATGGATTATCTCATCTTCTGCACCCAACAACTCTTGGAGGAAAGGATCATTATTTTCATTTCATGCATGAGGGAACTGCAGCTCCGAGAGCCTAAGTAATCTACCGAAGGCCACACAGCTAGAAAATGGTATAGCCAGGACTTGAATCCAGGCCTGTCAGATTTGAGCCAAGGGCCACTACTCTTAATCATCATGCCCGTGGCCTCCCAGATGCAATCCAACCAGATCTGGTCCATGCCTTCTCCTCCTCCTGGACTGTTCAGCCATGACCCCTTCTCTAAGTCAGCCCTCCTCAGACTGGGGACATCAGCTCCTGAGAGATGCTCCCTTTCTTGCTCAAACGCTGAGCCTGGCCTGTGGTTCTTGGTGACTGACTTTCAACCTCCCTCCGACAGAACTAGGGGAAGCCCTTTCCGCCAGGCCAGCTGTGGAGGGAGGACAGGAATGGGTCAGCTCAGGGAGCTAAGGAGAAGCAGAGCAGGAGCTCAAAGCTGACTTGGGCCCTGTCAGCCGATCACATGCCATCCCCAAGCCTTGGCCAGGAGTGTTGGTCAGGAGGGCTCTCTATTGCTTGCAGAACAAAGGCAAGTGCCTTCATCCGGCCTTCCAAACTCTCTGGGTTGGGCTCCAACTTCAGCTCCCTGATCCTCTACAGCAAAAAGGAAGTATTTACCCAGAGGTCCCACACACCTGATCATTTCTGAACTCTGTGCTTTTGTTCATGTGGTTCCCTCCACCAGGAATGCACTTCTCTTCCTCTGTGTGTCTAGATCAAATGCCACCTCCTCCGTGAAGGCTGCCTGGATCCTTCTAGTGGAGATCCATGCTTCCTCTTCAGGTTCCCGAAGCCCTGTCTCTGCACCCACTCCCACGGCCGTGACATCTGTATGGCTCTCCTCTTCTATGGGGTCTGCCAGATATGCATCCTGCCACCCCTTTCTGGAACACTCTGCTGCCTGTGAACGCTCGCTTTACCCTCTCTCCCTCAGGGGGACAGGGGTCATGTCCGTCCAGCTCATGCTAAATGCCAGAGCCTGACCCATAGAGCAGGCTCGAGAAATGCTTACTGAAAGAATAATAACATTACCTATTGAAATGTCCTTTTTTCTCTTTCCACCTGTTTGCGGTCATGAATACCTTCGAGAATTTGCCAAAAGCTACGGATCTGCTCCTTGGAAAATTATTCACATGTGTGTCACACTCCCATAGCCAGCATACAGTTTTGGAATGCTCACCGGCCCTTGAAGCTCTTGGGGTTTGTGAACCCCCCATTACGAGCCCTCGCTCTAGAATGTTTTCTCTACAGTACACAAGTGAAGGAGCATTCAGTAGATGCTTAATAAACGCTTATTGATTGTATGGCTCTGAGTAAAACTGTCTCTGCTTCTGTGACCCTTTGGTTTCATCTCACCATTAATAACACAATCTACTCACAGTTCAGTGTGGATTCACCAGGCACTAGGCCCCGTTCTAGGTACTTTACAGGCGTCTATCCGATTAATCCTCCTGACATCTCTGCCAGGTAAATGCTATTATTAGGCTGAGCCGTATGAAATTGTTAGTATTTGGCTGTTTACGACCTACAAACATGGCAACTCCATTGGGTCCAACCTAATATTATCCCCATTGTTTGGATGCGGACATTGAGGCATAAGAAAGTTTAGATGGCCTGCCCGAGGCGACAGCCCGTTGGGGGCTGAATCCAGGTCGTCTGGCTGTGAGTTTACACTTGTAACTGCCAGCCTACTATTTTCTTCCGGGTGCTTCCCCATCCTGTCTCCTGGACTGGAAGGTGATTATTCAAGGCCTGGCTCCCAGGACAGGTATTTGCTGAACTGAAGTTGGATAAGGATCTCTGCAGTCAGAGTCTTCAGAAAATACTGGTCTGCTGTTTGGATGACTTATGACTGTCAGGACCTGCTGTCCTGGACCCAAATGGGAAATTCAAGTGGAAGGAGGAAGAACCAGACATTCAGAGACCAGGTTTGAGTTCTGGATCTGCCAGTAATAATAGTCACAAAAAGGCTGCATTATGAGTTTGAACGGAGGATCAACCACTGTATTGATACAGCTGTGTGCCCTTAGGCAAGTTACTTAACCTCTCTGTGCCTCACTTCTTTTTCACATATAAAACGGAGATCATAAATAGCACCTACCTCATAAGGGGACTGCAAGGGTTAAACGAGAATCTTTTTAAGGGGCTAAGTATGGTTGTTGGCAAATAGAAAGCACTGAATAATTGTTACCTGCTATAGAGAAGAGTTGGCTATTATTAAATATTATTAGGAAGCACTTTCATATCCATTAATTCATTTAATCCTCACAATTCTGTGAAAGAAGCATCATTCTTGCTACTTCCCATATAAAGATGCCAAGGTTCAGAGAGGTTCGATGACTTTCCCAAGGTCACACAGCTGGCCAGGGGTAGAGCAGGGAAGAGAAACCAGGTTGGTCCCTCTGGTCCACATCCAGGTACCATGGACCTTGGTCCTCACTCAGCACCTGCTGGACGAGGGAACACATGAGCCGGTGAGGGTGACTTCAAGCCAGTCACACACATCTCCGGGCCTCAGCATCCTCCTCTGTCCCGGCGACACACGGTTGCCGGGGGGTGTGGGACCCCAAGGCTGGCAGGGCTTTGAAGAAAACAAAGTCCTTTTTAGATTCAGGGAGCAGGAGTCTGAGCTTTAGAACATGTTGATCCATGAACAAATCCTGGGCTCTATTTTAAAAATAAATCCCTGCTGTCACCTGTTTCCTTGTTACCCACTCACACTCTAAATAGTGAGGCTTCCACATGGCTCCAGGTGACGAAGCATGTGAGCCACCTTAGTCCAGCTTCGTCCACCTTAGTCCACATTTAGTCAGGTGTGGACAGCACGGTGTGGTGAGGAGTGTGGACCTCTGTTCTGGCCCTGAGCTGCTTTGTGACCTCTCTGGGCCTCGATTCCCTCATGCTCAAAGTTGGCAGTTATAAGGATTAAATGGACAAATATATGTACCGCATGAAAACAATTCCTGGGCATACTGTATGCATTTAGCTATATCTACAACCATGATTTTATTACTTGGGGAAGAGGAGGGGGTGATGTAATTTATGACTTTTATTTTTAATGTACAGGTGAATTTTTTATTTTGGTGTAGCTAAATTTGCCTTTTTTTTTTTTTTGAGAGCTTTCCATTGCTTTCATGCTTAGAAAGTCCTTTTCTTTTTATAATTTTTTTCATGTTATTTATTTTAGAGAGAGAGTGTGCAAGCAGGGGAGTGGGGCAGAGAAAGAGAGAGAATGTTAAGCAGGCTCCACTCCACACTCAGTGCGGAGCCCTGGATGTGGGGCTCGATCCCATGACCCTGGGATCATGACCTGAGCCGAAATCAGGAGTCGGATGCTCAACTGACTGAGCCACCCAGGTGCCCTGAAAGTCCTTTTCTATCCACATATCCATTACATAGTTACTGAAATTGTCTTCTGGAAATTTTAATGGTTTAATTATTTTTTACATTTATGTCTAAAATGATTTTTTAAGCTCAGGAACTTTTCCTTTAAATTGACTGTTACCCAGAGGCTTAATATCTAGAACTGCTCGACTCGGCTCTTTCTTGCACGCTCCACACATCCAATCCTGCAGGAAATCTAGTGCATCCACTTTTTGGAAAATGTCAGAATCCAACCGCCACTGCTTCCACTCTGGTCCAGGCACCACATATCTTCCCTGGATTATTCCAACAGCCACCTCTCAGGTCTCCCTGCTTCTGTCCTGCTTGGCACCCTCCAGCCCCCTCAGTCCATTCTCCACACAGCAGCTAGAGAGGTCCTGTCAAAACTGTAACTCAGAGCACGTCAGTCTTTGGTTCAGACCCTCCTAGAGGTTCCCTATTTCACTCGGAATAAAAACCAAGGCCCTGCAACGGCGGACAACAATCTGCATGTTGCAACCCCTCGTACCTGCCCCTCCTGCCTCCTCACTCTGCTCCAGTCACACTAACCTCCTGGCTGTTCCTGAAACCTGCCAGGCACATTCCAGCCTCAGGGCCTTTGCACTGACTGTTCCTTCTGCCTGGGAGGCCCTTCCCTCAGGTATATCCACGCAGCTCACGCCCCTAGCTTGTTCGTGTCTTTGCTCACCCGAAACCCTCTTGAGGCCAGCTCTGCCTGCCCTGTTTGAAAAGGCAGCCTTGACCCTGCAACTCTGGATCCATCGCCCTGTTCTACTTTGCCTTTTGTTCTAGTGCTTTTTCGTCTCTAGGACACCATGCGCTTTTCTCATTTATTACCTGTGTTTTTTTTTTGTTGTTGTTCCCTGTCCCTTCACCAGAGTATAAGTTCCACAAGGGTAGGGATATGTGGTTTGCTTACTTGTGTATCCCCAGCACCTAACACAGTGCCTGAAGTGGCTACCAGAAGAGTCACCTCTTGGGCCAGAGCCTGGGGTCCTCATCATCTCATTTAACTCATGTGTTTATTGTGCAAATATGTATCTAGTGTCTTCTATGTGCTGGGCAGCGTGCTGGTGTTGGGGGGCAGCAGTGAGTGTCAGACACACTTTCCGGTCTCCAGATGTTCCCGCTATACTGTTGGGGAGATAAGGAAACGGCCATCACGGTGCGGCCAGGTAAGGGAGCGCTGTGCAAACACTGATGGGGCCCTGAAGCCAGGGCGGGATGGGGGGGTGGGGTCCGGGGAGGCCGCTCAGAGCGGTTTGTATGTGCCGCGGCTGAGGAAGAGGGGAGAGTTACACAGGTTAAGAGAAGGCGGGGGATGCCCCAGGCAGAGGGGGCAGCATGTGCAGAGGCTAAGAGGGAAGAGTGAGCTTGGCCCATTCGGGGAACAGCCTAACGTTCAGTCTGGCTGCGGCATGGTGGGAGGCAGTGGAAGGAGGCTGGGAGGCTGCTGGGAGCTAAGAGTGAGGGGCCCAAGGGCGCCGGCCCAGCTGGGGTGTACGTACTGTGGCCACTGGTATAGTGCTGCAGCTTGTCCGTGTACTCCGAGTCAGCACGCTCAAACCCCCGTCTTCTGGAACAAGAGCAAAGGGCTGGAGCCACCTGGAAGCCCCCGGGGAGCTGGGAGCCACAGTAGGTGATAGGAAGAGGGAGGGCAGGCCCTCAAAACCACACCCCTGCCAGGGGGCTCCCTGCCTGCCCCTGGCCTAGCAGCCTCACCCCTCCTGGCCGCCCTCATCCCTTCCCACCTCTCCCACCTCAAATCCAGGCTCACCATTTCCCCATCCCCTCTCCAGCCAAGCCCCTTTCAAAGTTATCACCCGTGGCCCCAGACATCCCAGGGGCTTCTGTCCATCTGACCTTACAGCCCAGTCTGTTCTAAAGTGGGGACCTAAGGAGGAAGAGAGGGTGTTTGCATGGTGCCCTGCAGAAGTCAGGAACAAGTCCCACCTCCTGCCTGGGCACATGTTGTGCCGGCCACCTGGGATGTCCCTTCCCCTTCCCCCACCTCCTCCCATCTACATCCTTTCTGTCTTTCCTGCCACCAAAGCCAGTGGGCCTTATCTGAGCTCCTCAACCTCCCCTCTGACACCCCACTTGTGGCCCTAGTCATGTAGGGGCCTCAACATGTAGTCATGTTCTGAGCCCAGAGGGATGTAGCCAATGGCAGCCATTTAGGTAGGAGGGAGGGTATCCAGGCCTGTGCGAGCCTCTCCCTGGCCCTGGGGATGATGGGAATATCTCCTTGGCTCACAGACGCTATTCAGGAATGGTTGAATAGATGCTCAGCCAGCCCTGAAAGGGGCTGGAGACACCCACCCACCTGTTACACACAATGGCAATGACGACCACAGCAATGAGGAAGACCAGGCCGGCCGCCGAGGAGCCGATGATGAGTGGCAGCTTCTCCTGGATGCTTGTCTGGTACTCGGCTGGGGGAGAAAGCACGTTGTTGTCAGCCTGGCTCTGGGAATCCTAATGTTCCCCACCTGGCTGGGTCTCCTAGGATCCCCAGACTCTCTTCCTGCTCCTGATAGAGCACCTGTCACATGCCCAGATGGAGAACTGGCCCGTACTCGCTCAGAAGTAAACTTGGACGAGTCCGTGGACTGCTCCAACCCTCAGTTTCTCATCTATAAAATGGGCATTATACCTCAATGTTGATATGAAAATCAACAATGATAAGAAGCTGACTTATAACTACAGAGAGGCAGTTATAAGCACGGACTCTGAGGCCAGACTCCCTGGCTTAAGTGGCAGTACCACTTACTATCTGTGACTTCTGGTAAAGTGATTTACCTCTCTGTGGCTTAGTTTCCTCATCTGTAAAGTGGGAAATCCTACTTTACACAAAGTGGCCAAAGCCAGCATTTGAACCGAGGTCTCTTTGACCCAAGGCCACGGGCTTATATGAGATAATGCATAAAATGCCCTCAGCATTGGTCTGGCTTTTGGAAACCACTCAGTACATTTTCAATGCCATCAACACCATCATTGTTTTTAATTCTATTATTATTACTTCTCATTTACTTCCATGACCAGACAGGAGCTCATTAAAGTCAGGGACCAGATAAGTCCTGGGTCCTTAGCACCAGCACATATTTGTTGAGTTAGTAAGGAAAGCATCTCGGGACAGTCCCCCAAGGCTCCAGGTCAATGACCCTCATCCGACACACAAGAGGTCTACAAAGGTGAAAATGCTGGCCACGAGGAAGTGGGGCTTTATAGAGGAGGTACCATTAGCGTCCTGGAAGAGATGGTAAAGCCATTAGGGAGAATTTTTGTGATAAAACAAGAATTCATGGGTCTAAGCCTCTGAGACATTCAGCTAGGCAAAGGCCAAGGCCCATGGCCAGTGATTGAAGCTGATGCTAAGAAGGGATGCTGGAGTCTGGTTATAAGGAAAGCTGCCTTGGGGCTTCATTGGTTGGTGAAATCACAGCAGTGACAACAGACTCACAGCAGTGACAACTATGACATTAACTATGATTTGGCGAGCGCTAACTACGTGTGAGAGCTACGGCCAACCCTGTGCCAGGTTCCAGATATTTATCCCCCATCTTTACACTAATTTGATAATGATGATGATGTTGACAATGAGATAGCTGTTATCATCCCCATTTATAGATGAGAAAACGGAGACTCAGAGAGGTAAGGTGAGTTGCTCAGGGCCACACAGTTAGGGCTGAATCAGCACTGTAATTTCTCTGTCTGGCTGGCATCAGAGCCCATACTCTTAACTCTGCTGTTCCTCAAAGACTATTAGAATAGGAAGGGTACTTAGAGACCATGTGGTCCCGCAATGGGAGACACACACAGCACATGGGCTGCAACCTTCCATTTTCTTGTCCAGGGCAGACATCACTAATCCATCCCAGCACTTCTTGCTGCTGAACTTTAGAATTCTTCTCAATCCAACTGCAAGTCATGGGAGGAGTGTACGGATGAAATAGATGTGCTCTCAAAGACCGAATATGATGCTTTCATTTTGTGGATGAGAAAAATTTGGACCAGAAGAGGGAAGTGACTTGCTCAGAGTGTGTCTGCAAGTTAGGGCTGAGCTCCTGAGAGTCCTGTGAAAGGGAGTGGCTGACACGATAGCAATGGAGGAGCCCATATGCTTTCCAAATCACAGAAAATAGCACCTCTGTATGATTGGTTCCCAACCGGCAGGAAAGGTTGACATCTAGAAGAGGGGGTGCCTTTTCTAATTTGTGCGAAGGCACTTTGAAGGAGCAGTTGCCTTTAAATGTATTCTGTTTGTGGAGTCAGTGCCCGCCTCTTGCCCTCTGGATGCTGCTTACCTTCTGTCATGGTCTGGAAGTACATCTTGCCACTGTAGCGCCCGTAGCCTGCCACAGTGCGTGCCCGCACCTGGAAGACATAGATGGCGCCGGCTTTGAGGCCCTGCACAGTGACCGTGTTGGTGGGGCTTTTTATGGCTGTGGCGTTGTACTCACTGAGCTCCTGCCGAGGAACAGAGAAGACCATTAGCAAGGTTGTTGCCCACGGTGGGCCCAGAGCCCAGTGCCCACTCCTGCCACTTGTGGTGGGGGGGTTGGTCACTGGATAAACATCTGTGGTTTCCAATTCTTCATTCTCTCCCTGTGACTAAATTGCACACCCACGCTTTTTGCATGTGACTTCCCAACACCTCCCACAAAAGAAGGCAGAGTGTATTTCTCTTCCTTGCGGATGCCAAATTTGTCTATGGTCTTGTTTTGGCCCATGGAACATTCTAGAGGACATGATGCAAGCAGAGGTTTTATATGTGCTTGTTGAGTTGGCTTGGCCTCTTGTGCTCCTGCCTTCTGCCATGATGGGACTTAACCTGGGTAGCGGCTGGTTCCAGAATGAGAAACATGTAGGGAAGATCTTGACCTTATTCCTATGCTGAAACAGGGCCACCTCAGTTGACTTGCAGACTCCAACCAATGACCAAGAAAAATAGCCACTTGGAAGCCATCGTATTTAGGGGATTGTGTATTTTGCAGCATTATCCTCAGTGATAGCTGACTGATACACAGATGCCGAGGGGTCACTATGTGCAGACTCTGAGGTCTAGGTTGTGAGTTCTTGGGAGACAGCAGGAAGAGGGCCTCCCTTACCCACTTCTGCAGCTACTTCCCTGCCCCATGCCTTGATAGGTTAAGTGCAAGGACCCCTGTTCCGCCACAGCACACTCGAGTGAGGCAAGATTTAAGGCCCAGACAGGGAAAATGATGCTCAAAGTCACATATTAGTTGGTGGCTGCTTTGGGACTCAAAAGCAGGTTCGTAGGGGTGCCTGTGTGGCTCAGTCAGTTAAGCATCTGAGTCTTGATTTTGGCTTAGGTCATGATCTCACAGTTTGTAAGCTTGAGCCCTGTGTCAGGCTCTGCATTGATAGTGTGGAACCTACTTAGGATTCTCTCTCTCCCTCTCTTTCTCTGCCCCTACATCCCTCCTCAAAATAAATAAATAAGCTTAAAAAAAAAAAAAAAAGAAAACAATGGAGTACACGGAGCTACCTCTAATGTCCAAGGCTTTGAGTACCCAGGACCTAATGTTCTTTCCTTTGAGAGATGCAGAATACCAATTCTTGTTTTTTAAGTTTGTTTGTTTATTTATTTATAAAAAAATCTTTATTTATTTTTGAGAGAGAGACAGACTGCAAGCAGGTAAGGAACAGAGAGAGAGGGAGACACAGAATCCAAAGCAGGCTCCAAGCTGTCAGCACAGAGCCCAACGCGAGGCTCGAACCCACAAACAGTGAGATCATGACCTGAGTTCAAGTCGGCCACTTAACCAACTGAGCCACCCAGGTGCCCCCCCTTTTTTAAATGTTTATTTATTCTTTGAGAGAGAGACAGACAGACAGAGTGTGAGGGAGGGAAGGGCAGAGAGACAGGGAGACACAGAATCGGAAGCAGGCTCCAGGCTCTGAGCTGTCAGCACAGAGCCAGACGCGGGGCTGGAACCCACGAACTGTGAGATCATGACCTGAGCCGAAGTCGGACACTTAACCGACTGAGCCCCCCAGGCACCCCGCAGAATGCCAGTTCTGACCTGAACACTGCCCAGGGTGACCCAAGGAGCACAGGACAAGACACAGATTAGCTGCTGTGGGAATGGGGATGTGGTTGAGTTGGATGCAGCTGTCTGCCAATCTAGATGATGCTCATTCGGGCATCTGTCAGCTACCCTTCAAACTTTCCCCAAACGCCCTCTTTGCACTTGGCCCTGGGGACTCCAAGGGACTGAGGCACAGGCACTGGGTTCACAGAGCTCAGTTCAGGAAAACAGTGTGGAGACTTCAACCTTGAGGACCATGAACCCCTCTGAGAAGTTGATGGAAGGTAGGAGCCTTTGTGCAGAAAAATGCCCACCTGATTGTACGTGCCAATCATACACACGTGCAATGCACAGAGCCCTTGCAAAAACTCTCTCAAAACAATTAAATTCAGTGGGCGCAATGTTATTACAGGAATCATAGCATGGAAGTTAAGATCACAAACTGGGGGGCGCCTGGGGGGCTCATTCAGTTGAACATCCAACTCTCGCTTTCAGCTCAGGTCATGATCTCATGGGTGGTGAGACTGAGCCCCGCATTGGGCTCTGTGCTGACAGTGTGGAGCCTGCTTGGGGTTCTCTCTCTCCCTCTCTCGCTGCCCCTCCCTGGCTCATGCTCTCTTTCCTTCTCTCAGAATAAATAAACTTAAAACAAATGTTAAAAAAAAATCACAAACTGGAGCCAGACTTCCTGGGTTCAAGTCCTGACTCTATTACTTATTATCTTTGTGACCTTGGGCAAGTTTGTTAACCTCTCTTGCCTCCTTTTCTTCATCTGTAAAATGGGGATAATAATAATGGCAGCTACCTCAGAGGATTGTTTAGAGAATAAAATGAATCCATATGTATAAAATGTGGATATTGGTAGTGTAAGCACAATGAGCATGGGACCTCACCTGGGTGGGGGACATCAGGTGAAGTCCAGGAAAGCTATCTGCAGAGTGGGGCTTACGTAATGGAATTTTAAAGAACAAACAAGTCACCCACGTCAAAAAGGGGGAGGGCATTCTTGGCCAGGAGCACCAGGTGCAAAGGCAAGGAGGTGAGAAATGGGATGTGGGGCTGGACAAGGGCTGATCTGCAAGTGCCTCCTCCCAACCCCCTCACCCTTCCCAGGGGGCAGCAGCACCTAGGAAGCCTCTTTTCCTGAGTCCGCTCCTCTGCCCCCTCCTCCAGGAAGCCTGTTTGACCTCTCAGCCAGATGTGCCTCCCCTCCTCTGAGCCCTGGAGCACTTGCTGTGGATGCCCCAGGAGGGGTTTCTGTTCCACCCCCTTATCCTGGGCCCAGGCTGATCTCACAGCCTTGACTGTAAACTCTTGAAGGAAGTGGCTGTGTTTTGTTTCCCTGTACTGAGCACAGAGGCCTGCACAAAGAGACCTGGCCCCAGGGTAAAGGCTGTACTCCTTGGCTTGGCTTTCCAGACCCTTCATGACTTGCTCTTTGCCAGTCTTGCCTGCCACCCCCTCCCCCAAATGCTTCCCTTCCCTTTCTTGGTAGGACTGCCAGATTTAGCAAATAAAAATACAAGATGCTCAGTTAAATCTGAATTTCAGATAAACAATGAATAGGGTGTTTTTTTTTGTAAAAGTTTCCCCCATGCAATATTTAAAACATACTTATACTAAAAAATTATTTAAAACAATTTAAATGTAATTGGTGTCCTATATTTTATTTGGCAACCCTACCTTCCCTGGACACTCTGATACTTTGCAAGTGCTGTTTCTTCTATCTGAAATATCCATTCTCCATCTGCCTGGCAGTTCCCTATTCATCAAGACTCAGTGCAAGTACCACATTTGCTGCAGAGACTTCCCAGATGTCCCAGAAAAGATTTGCAGGTCCGTTTTCTCCTCTCCCACCTGTTGTTCCGATATGCACGTGTCTTCTCTAAGGACTGTGGGTTTCCTGAGGGCAGACACCTTGTCCCATCCATCTCCGGGACCCCCAGGCCCAGCACACAGTAGGTGCTCACTAACTACCGCCAGCGACAAATGAAAAACAGGAGAGACCATTCAACACCTACGAACCCAGCTTGCAGTACCAAGATTGCCCACTAGGTGCCACCAGCCAACACGGAATCTGCTCGGATTCTGCAGCCTGAGTGGGTGGGTGTCCACTCAGAGAGGATGGAAGTTTTAAGTTCCAGATTGTAGGATGGCGATGCGAGGTAACTGCCAGTGGCACAGGTGCCTCAGATTGAGGAAAGAAACTAGCAGATCCCTTCTCTAAAGCGGGAACAGGACAGAGCGGGGGATTGGGAAGTCATTTCAAAGGCAGATTCTTCCACTAGCTTGCATTGTGACCTTGGGAAAGACTCTTCCCTCCCCTGAGCCCCTGTTTTCTACTTCAGGAAAGGAACACTAAATGCCAACCTCCCAGGGCTGTTGTAAAGATGAAATGTGATCAGGCAGTGTCTGGCACAAAGGAGCTGCTCTAGAGCCCCCTACCTCCTCCCTCGTGGCTGGAACACCTTTACCTGAATAAGGACTAAGCACTGACAGGTTAGGAGAAGACATCTAGTATGAAATCTACCGGTCCTCAGCTCAAAAATCCTTACCCCAAGACTATGGGCCAATGAGGCACTGGGAGCATTTCTTAAGCCCTATGAGACTCGGTCTTCTCATCTTTAAAATGGGATAAAATACTATAGGCCACACAGAGTGGGTATGGAGATTCAACAGGAAAAAGAAAACGGGCAAAGCTTTTAGTATCGTTTCTGGTACACATAAGGACTTCACAAACATTGGCCATCATAGTTATCGATGCCATGACAGAGAAGCCTTCCTCAATGGTCATTAAATGGATGAATGAATGCAAGAATAAATGAGTGAATGAATAGATCTCTCCATGTAGGTACCACTCCACGTACACTGGGCAGAGACCTATGCAGCCTGGACTTTCACTGTTCATCCCCGCCTCCCCCACCTTCTCTTCCCCTTTGCTCTGCCAGCTAGAAATTTCTGTTGAACAAACACCAATCGATGAGGCCTATAGGGACCTGTCCGCCATAGGTGGCCTCACAAATGAATCTTCTCCCGGAGCTCTGGGGGAGCCAAAGGGAGCACGAACCTGTGTGCTTTGGTGCAGCTGCCAAAGGAGGCCACCTCCCCCAGGACGCTGGAACCGATGGAAACAGCCGGCCCTGGTCTGGCCAACACCATTTGTCAGCGGCATCCAGGAGCCTTCCAGCAAAGTGGTTTTTTAGCTCCGGGCTCCGGGCAGGCTGGGAAATCCCAGTGGAGCTGGGGAAAGGCCAAATGGAGAGCCCGCTCCAAAAAGAGCCCTTTCTTTTTTTTTTTATATTTATTTTTTTATTTTATTTTTTATTTTTTATTTTTTTTAATATATGAAATTTATTGTCAAATTGGTTTCCATACAACACCCAGTGCTCATCCCAAAAGGTACCCTCCTCAATACCCATCGCCCACCCTCCCCTCCCTCCCACCCCCCATCAACCCTCAGTTTGTTCTCAGTTTTTAACAGTCTCTTAAAAAGAGCCCTTTCTAAAGAAGGAAAGGAGGAGTGGAAAAGATAGTGGCGGTGGGGCCCACACGGGACTGCTCAGTGCCTAACTTCCCTACCTGGGAAGATTTGGAGCATTCATTAAAGAAATCAATTGCAGGCATCAGGAGGATTCCCAAGTGTTAGGTAAGAGCCGGCTGTGGACTTGTCAGAAGCCATCTTGCATCCTGGAGGTCCCTCCCTGATGGGACAGCCAGGTTGACCTAGGAAGCCCGAGAGGTTGGGGACCGAGACTGCTCCTACCCCTGTGCTGGCATCTCCTCTGACATTTTCATCAACTCCTTTTTCCTTCTCCCCTTAATTCCGCCACACTCTCCTGATTCTATCCGTCCGTTTCTTTTTCCTCTACACACTCTCCTGTCTGTTCTTGGTTATACCTTTCCACTCCTGGCGAGCACCATACCTACACCTGCGAATCGCGAACCCACACTGGCCCCAGGAAAAGGCACCACCATCCACTGGGAGTTGTCCTTCGCACTTCCCTGGTCCCCTGAGTTTCAAAAGGTTGTCTGAATCTGTAGGACTCTCACCACCTGTGCTGCCAGCCCTTACTCCATCATGCCACTATCATTTCTCACTCTGTGTCCCACGAGAGCCCTCAAAAGGGTCTGTGTCTCCAGGACCCCCTATAGTCTGTTTCCCACATAGCAAGATACAGGGATCTTACACGTAATCTGAGTCAGAACACATCATTCCAGAACCTTCCACCGGCTTCCCAGAGTACTTTAAATTGAATCCAGACTCCAAAGGCATGGAAGGGCCACCACAACCCAGCCCTACCTCCCTCTCCAAGTCTTTCCCCGCTAATCTCTCCCTTGTTCATATTGCTCCTCCACACTTGCCTTCTCCTGCCCCAGGGCCTTTGCGTGTCTTGTTTCTGCTGTCTGGAATGACTTTGCTCTCATCACTTGTCTGTCTGGTGAACTCCTAGCAACTTTTGAGGTTCAGCTCAAATGTCACTGGAATGAAGACTTCCCCTCACTTATACTCAGACCATGGGTCCCTCCTTGGTGCCTTGACAGATCTTTGCCTGCCCTTCTGTGACTGTGTCACGCCCATCTCATGGCTATTTGTGTCTGGAGGTGTCTTTTCCCCTGGACGGTGAAGGCTCTGAGGCCTCTGGGCATGTCTGGCTAATCTCAGTACTCCCAGCACCCAGCCCAGGGCCCAGCCCAAAGTTGGTGACAGTGAATATTGAATGAACCAGGGTCCATCTCTCCCACTGGCAGATTCCAGGCTGCCCCTCACTGCACCCCAGGCCCAGCAGGAGGGGCTGGCAGGGTAGCGCCATGTCTTATCACAGCTGTACCTGAGGCTTGTCCCTCTCTCGCCATTTGTATCTAAGATCCCCCCTCAGAGCCTGGCCCTGTCCGCCCTTTAACAGTCATCCCAGAAGCACCCCTGGGAGGGTGAAAGGGGAGGGAGGAAGCAGGAGAGCCAGGCAAAGAGTGAGAACGCAGGTCCAAATCCTGTTTTCTCTGCCACTTAGCAGCTGGGTGGTCTCGAACAGGTCACACACCTTCTCCGTGCCTCAGTTTCCACTCCCATCCAGGGGGGTGAATGGCTTTGCTGCAAGGAGGAACGAGACGACGGAGGTGGCGTGCTTGGCACGTGCTCTGTGCTCATGAAACGCGAACAGGTGGTGGCCGCGGCCGCTGCAGGGCCTGCTGGGCCTGCCACCTCGGCAGGGGCCTGGGGAGGCGGGGCAGCGGCAGAAAGTAGGGCAGAGCCGCCTCCTGGTTCACACCTCCATCAGCCTCCGCAGCCCCTCCCGCCTCGGTAGGAAATGGGTCGTAGGCAGGACCCGCGCCGGGATTCCTCATTTCCGCTCTAGTCTTTGGGGACAAACACTTTCAGTTTCGTTTAATCATAAAGCTTCTTAATTAGTTTTTTTTTCCCCCTTTCTTTCTTGAATTCTGAGGTGCTGAACTGTCCCCGCCAGAGGGGGTGGAAATGCTGGCTTCTGTAGGGGCTGGGGCTTCCTGGGCCTGGGAGCAGCTGGTCTGGCTAAGGCTACAGGATGCCTGGCTCCTTCAAGGCCCTCCAGGGCCCAGAGAGGGGTGGGGCTGCTTCCCTCACATTGTCCTCACCTTGGGCCATCCAGCAGCACCTCGTGAGCACCTACTGTGTGCCAGGCTGGGGAAGAGGCAGAGGTAAGGCAAGGTCCCCACTCTGGAGGAACAGGCCGTGGGAGGGGATTCATTCACTTATCCATTCAACCAATATTTACCAAGTGTCTCTTTGGTGCTGGGCCCAGGGTATCGGGGAGAAGATGGTGAATGGGACAGATGTGGTCCCTGGCTTCTCAGAATGCACTGCCTAGAGCAAAGGATGAGCGAGGAAACAAGCAATCACAGACCGGCTGGGTGAGGCTGGATAGGTGTTTGAAAACGTCTTGAGGCTCACCAGAGTTTGGCTGAGCCGGCAGTTAACCGAGTGGAAGGGCGGGGCCGGGCCTCCGAAGGCTGGGCTCCAGCAGCGGTGGCTGGTACTGTTTCCACCTCTTTTCCTCTCAACCCTTACGGAGAGACTTTCTATTCATTGCCAGTTCCCAACCCCCAACTAAAGCACTTTCTGTAGTCATTTACACTTTAGTCTGAATGAGATCCAAATGACACCTTTCCCAGGGGCTCTTCCAGCCTCTGTGGCTGTTTGATGCTTTAGGCCGCAGGTAAGAAAAGTCTCCAGTCAAAAAGAGAGTTTTCTGAGCCTCTGATGTCCAGCTGCTGCATCCACCCCCTGGCCCCAACACTGTGCACGCCCCATGTTCAAATGTACTGGCCTCTCCTGGCCTCATGTTGTGTAGCTCTTGCCCACCATGCAAAAGGCAGGGCAGAAGGGAGGAAGGAAAGTACACTGTTAGGGCCGGGAGCCATTCCGGGTACTGTCCCTGCCTTTTCTCCTTGACCTGTGCAGCCCCCAGTCTTGCCAACAAGAGAGGCAATCTTGTTTGCATCTGACACAGGAGGCAACTGAGGTTCAGAGAGAGAACGATGGCTGCCCAAGGTCACACAGCTGTTATGGTTGGAGCTGGGACCCGAACCTATGGCTTCTCACTCCCAGTCCAATGCTCCTTCTACAACACCAGTGGCTTCTAACCCTTGGTCCCTGGGTCCTAGGGGTCCCTGAGAGAGAATTAAAGGTCTGAATTAAAAGCTCAAAGAGAAACCGCTCTCTCCCGCTACAAATGGCACCCAGGCAAATGGAAACAAGTGTTTTAGCTGGAATCAGAGCAACATGGGGAGGAGGCTCTACTCCTGCCCTGTACAGAGCTGTCTGGAGCACTTTCAAATCTCTGCTTCAGAATGGGGGAAGCTTTCTGGGAAACCAGCTCTTTCAGAACATCAGGCCCACTGAAGTCAAGAGGAAGGGGGTCCTGGTGAGGAAAGGGCCCCGACCATTGCATTTTACTGAGATTGCTGGCCTGATGCCCCAGACCAGAAAAGCGCAGCTCGGAGAGGTCAAGGCACCTGCCTGAGGTCTCCCAGCTGGGGAGGACTGGAGTCAGAATTGAGCCAGGCGGCTTGACTCTGAGGCCAGTGCTCTTTCTGCTGTACCAGGGTGTCCAGTCTCGGAGGAGGGTAGAACCGCGGGCCCAGGGGTGTGGAGGTGGGGAGTGGGCCCAGGAGCACAGGTACCTTCTCATAGTACTGCAGCTCATAGTCCAGGATGACGCCGTTGGGCTGGTCAGGCTGGGACCACGACAGGGTGATGCTGTCCACCGTGCGGCTCACCGGGTGCATGATGGACACAGCCGACGGAGCTGGAAGACAGGTCAGAGGCCAAGGGTCAGGAGCAGCAGTGAGAGGGTACATACAGATTCTGTCCCAACTCTAGAGGTGCCCAGACAGAGTGTGGGATCAGAGAGGGGAAGGCATCTGGCTGAGGCCACACAGCCTGCCTAGGGGGCTGACAGGGGCCAGCAGGACTTGTGCAGGGCTGTGGGTGCTGCACCTTCAGATTTCAGACACTGACAATTCTGGCCATCCCTGGGGAGCTCAAGCCGCACCAAGTGAGAGACAGATGCACTGGGCCCTTCTCTGGCCTGGCTCAACGTGTTTGGATGAAAGGTGTTCATTCTCTCTTGGAACTTACAGTCTACTGGACTAGGGAACTTACAGACCCAAGACATGGTGATGGGGCTCTGGGAGAGGGGAGCAGAGAGGGTGGGAGATTCATTTGTTCCTCCAGCGAATGTGCACCGAGGGCCTACTATGTGCCCTCAGCATTGAAGAAAAATGACTGCCAAAAATAAATCCATAAAAATAAATCCATAGCTACTATGGAAAGCAGTTTGGCAGTTACTTAAAATATTAAATGTAGGGGTGCCTGGTGGCTCAGTTGGTTAAGCGTCTGACTCTTGTTTTCAGCTCAGACCACGACCTCACGGTTTGTAGGTCTGAGCCCTGTATCGGGCTCTGTGCTGACAGCGTGGAGCCTGCTTGGGATTCTCTCTCTCCCTCTCTCTGCCCCTCCCCCGTGCTCGTGGACGCTCTCTCTCTCTCTCTCGCTCTCTCTCTCTCTCTCTCTCTCTCTCTCTCAAAATAAATAAATAAGCTTAAAAAAAAAGTTAATGGGGCACCTGGGTGGTTCAGTCGGTTAAGCATCCGACTTTGGCTCAGGTCATGATCTTGTGGTTCGTGGGTTCAAGCTCCGCGTCGGGCTCTGTGCTGACAGCTCGGAGCCTGGAGCCTGTTTCGGATTCTGTGTCTCCCTCTCTCTCTGACCCTCCCCCACTCGCACTCTGTCTCTCTCTCTCAAAAATAAATAAACATTAAAAATTTTTTAAAAAATAGTTAAATGTAGGGGCGCCTGGGTGGCTCAGTCGGTTAAGCGTCTGACTTTGGCTCAGGTCATGATCTCACGGTTCGTGAGTTCGAGCCCCGCGTCGGGCTGTGTGCTGACAGCTCGGAGCCTGGAGCCTGTTTCAGATTCTGTGTCTCCCTCTCTCTCTGACCCTCCCCCGTTCATGCTCTGTCTCTCTCTGTCTCAAAAATAAATAAATATTAAAAAAAATAGTTAAATGTAGAATTACCCAGCATTTGCACTCCTAATTTTACTGAATTGAAATCAGGTACTCAAATGAATACTTACACATGTCAGTACACATAACAGGAGTATTATTCACAACAGCCCAAAGAGGGGAACAACCCAAATGCCCACCGACACATAAATGGACACACACATGATGGTATACACATACCATAGAAGAGTATTTAGCCATAAAAATGAAGCAAGTACTGACATGTGCTACAATGTGGATGAACTTCAAAAACATGCAAAGTGAAAGACAGGCCCAGAGGTCACATATTTTATGATTCCATTTATGTGAAATAATTCAGAACAGGTAAATCCAGAGAGCAAGCAGCTGGCGGTTGCCAGGGCTGAGGGTAGGGGAGAAACAGAGAATGTTGAGCACAGGTTTTCCTCTGGGGCGATGAGAATGTTTTGGGCCTAGACAGAGGCGGTGGTCACACAAGCCTGTGAATGTACTAAACGCCACGGAATTGTACACATTAAAATGGTTAATTGCAGGCGGGCCTGGGGGGTTCAGTCGGTGAAGCATCCAACTGTAGATTTTGGTTCAGGTCATGATCTCATGGGGCATGAGTCCGAGTCCCGCATCGGGCTCTGCGAGGACAGCGCAGAGCCTGCTTGGGATTTTCTATCCCCCCCTCTCTCTATGCCCCTCCCCTGCTTGCACTTTCTCTCTCTCTCAAGATAACAAACTTAAAAAATAAAATAAAATGGTTAACTGTATGTAAACCTCAATAAGATCAATCCCTCCTTCCCTCCCCCTAGTGTTGCTAGAGCCATCACGGAGGGTGGTTAAACGAAGGAGACAGGAAGTCAGGGGCGGCTTGTTTAGTGCTGGAGGCTTCTGAGAAATAACCCCATGCCTGCATCTTACTGATGTGGAAACTGAGGTCCGGAGAAGGGTTGTGAGTTGCCCAAGATCACATGGGGAGTTCACAACACACAGCCCTTTTACTGATTCCTGACTCATGAGGCACCCAGGGCCGTGTCTCTTGCCTCCTTTTCAAATGGACCAAACCTACTATGTGTCAACCACAGCCCTGGGCCCTTCACATGTGTTTCCTGAGCTGACCGTTGGTGAGGGAGCAGTATTAGCCCCACTGACAGGGGAAGAAACCGAAGTTCAGAGGGGCAAGGGGGTCCTGAGATCCCAGCGCCCCCACACCCTCAGTAGGGGAGCTGGGATTTGAACCCAGGTCTGCTAAAGCAGTGTTTGCCCCATGATTGGACAGAGCAGGGGTGGATTCCTGACACAGTCCCTCCCTAGGCGGTCACTCCTCACTGCAGTGAGCCTCCCTGCCTTTCTGGGCTCAATGTTTTCATGGTCTCGGGAGGGGCTGAGGACTCACCAGGGTGAAGGGAGCATCTTGGGCAACTGTGTGACCAGCAGATGCCCTGTCTCGGCCCACACCAGGGTGTCTGAAGGGTGGGAGGGACCCTTTTCCCCCTCACCCCAATCTTGCTTCTCAGCGGCTTTGTCCCGATCTGAGTGTGGGGTAGCAGCCAGTAGGAGCTCATCGGGACCCGAAGCTCACCCGGTCGCTGCTCTGTTTCTGTCCCTTCCTCCCCAGGGTGCTGGTTAGAAGACCCAGGCTCTGCTCTCTGGCCTGCTGCTCGCTGACTGTGTGACCTTAGGCAAGCTGTCTCCCACCTCTGGACCTGGCCTCTTCCTCTGGACCATGAACAGGCTGGAAGGTCCCTGGGGTCCTGCAGCTCGAACGCTCCCTGCCTGTTCTTCCTGGGCAGCCCTCGGCCTGGAGTTGGGTCAGCCCAGAGGCCAGCGTGAGTCTGAGCGGGTCTGGCGTCCCCCCAGCGCCAAGTACCTGTGGGAAACTGGCCCAAGACACCCGAGACAGGGTGGCAGCACTGCGACCTTTGACTTGGAGCTTGGTCCAGGCATCGCTGACCAGCCTCTGTTCTTTCTGCACCACAAGAGTGCTGTCTGGCTCTCAGCTTGGCCCTAGCCCTGCTGGGGCAGCAGGCCTCTTGGGAAGATCAGGCCCCTGCTCCCTGCAGTTTCTCCCTCAGTCAAACAGGGTACTCTGTCTTCCTTATTGCTTCCCAGAGAATCAGGAGACCCCGACGTGAGCGAAGGGGCCCTACTACACACTGGGCCCTGTGCTATGCCCATGTGGACGTGCATATTACCTCATTTAATCCTCACAACAGCCTAGGAAGCAGACCTCCTTCGGCCCATTTTGCAGATGGGAAGCCTGAGAACCAGAGTAAAGTGTCTTGCCCGAGGCTATCCAGATAGTAAGTGGCCGCGCAAAGCAACGCATTCTCACCAGATGCCTGGGGATGGGAAGTGATGTTTCTCCTGCTCCACGAAGTCGCTTGAAGGACTTGCAGGGCTGTGCAGATGTGTATAATAATAGCAATGATAAAGCCACTGACCTAACACTTATTGAGCCCTTACTCTGTTCCCAGCACTGTTCCAGGCTCTTTACGCCTATTAACATAGGTGAAGCAGAGAATTCTCACAACTGCCCCATTAGCTAGGGGCTATTAGTATCCCCAGTTTACAGAGGGGGAAACTGAGGCTCAGAGTTGTTGCATAGTCTGCTCAAGGGTCATGCAGCAAGGCCGTGGAGGCTAGACTTGAACCCAGCACCTCAGGCTCTTCACTAGTACAGCATCTGCTACTGTGCCGTCAGCCAAATGCTCACCAGAAATTGATGAGGTTAATTGTCAGAGCACAAAGGAGGGGCAGTCAGAGCTCTCAGTGTCCCAGTTTCCTTATCTGTAAAATGGGCCTGAGGGCAACGTGCCCCCTGAGGGCTGTCGTGGGGAGCGGGTGTTTGAGATCCTGTCCAAAGCTCAGCGTGGCTGTGAGCGTTCACCAGGGTCACTGGGGTGTTGCCCCTGTGCACTGAGCAGCTGCCCCATGTCACCTGATTCGGTTCTCTCGACAACAATGTGGGATGGGGGTTAAGATCCACAATCTGCAGAAGAGGAGACTGAGGCTAGAGAAGCATGGTGACTTCCCCAAGGTCACACAGCTAGTGACGAGCTCAGTTGGGCCTGGAGCTGAGCTATCCTGCCCCCAGCTATGCTCCCTGCTGGCCCTCAGAGCAGTCCCTGCAACTGTGCCCTCATTCTCTGACCCCGTGTCCAGCCCAGCCCCGTCTCTCCCTTCGGAGCTGCCTCTGTGTGGAGCTGAGCACCCTGTTCTTCTGGACTGCCAGAGGCCCTGGCCCCCCTGTGAGGCCAGGCTGTCCACCCTCCTCTCCCGCCTGCTGCAGCCGCTTCCACTGACAGAGTGTGCCGTCATTGCACGTCCGTCGTATCTGTGCAGCATCGGACACACACAGCACCCACAAGCCTGGGTGAGCAGTATTGCCATTAAGCCACAGCTACGTGAACTCAGTCACCTGGCGCTTTCCGTGGAGACCCGTAGAATCTTCCCTGGTGGGAAGGTTCCAATCCAGCCCCGGGAAGGCGGTCCGGCTTAGTGGTTGGGAGCCGGAGGGTGGAATCAGACTGCCGGCAAATCCTCATCCCTCCCCTCCCCCGTGCTGTGGCCTTCAGCAAGCTCTCTCAACCTCTCTGAGCCTCAGTTTCCATGCCTGTCACATGGGGACCCTTACCTGGCAATGATGCTATGAGCATAAAAGGAGAAATACGTGTACAGAGTTGACCACGGTGCCTGGCACCAGCAGGAGGGAGATATCATTAAAAACATTTCCAGGGGCACTTGGCTGGCTCAGTCAGTGGAGCATGCGACTCTTGATCTTGGGGTTGTGAGTTTGAGCCCCACACCGGGCGTAAAACTTCCTTAACAAACAAACAAATAGAAACAAACAAGCGAACATCTCAACTGGGTAGGACGGTACCAGGGGCTGTGGGCCAGGACATGCTGGTCAAAGGGTATAAACTGCTAGCTCTAAGAAGTCTCACGGATAGCTTGGTGATTATAATAAACAATCCTGTAGTGCGTAACAGTTAAGTCGTAAAGAGAGCAGATCTTAAATGTTATAACCACACACCCGAAGATGGCAGTTACGTGAGCGGTCGGATGGAGGTGCTAACTAACCTTACTGTGGTAATCGTTTTGCAATATATACATGTATCAAGACATCACATCATATACCTTAAACTTTCACATGTTATATGTCAATAATATCTCAATAAAGCTGGAAAAAAGATGTCAATTCACAGAATTGCTATGATGCCAGCATGACGCCGGGTTCTGGGGCCCAAGAGAGGAACCTCTCAGGGTCCCTGCCTTCCAGGTGCTCGCAAGCCTAAGGGGAGAAAGCATATTTGTTTCACACAATGAGTGTCTGCTCCAGGCTGGAGATCCTGGGTCCCAGCCCCGTGTCAGGACTCGGCCAAGGTGATGCAGGCCTGAGAAGGGGCAAGGCTGTTCCCTTCCCCTCTTTCCCTGTGATTTCAACTCCTATCCCTAAAGATGATTGCACTTTTCAAACTTGAGAGGGGATAAGGAGATAACCAGACTTTGTTAAAACCCACATTGCTGGGCACCTCCCCCCCCCCCCCCAAGATACATGGTGGGGCCTGAGGATTCGCGGTTCTAACAAGCTCCTCGGGAAGTTGATGCTGCTGGTTTGTGGACCACACTCTGAGTAGTAGATGTAGGACCAGAGAAGGAAAGTGATTTATCCAAGATCACACAGCAGGTAGGGGCTGGCATAAGATCTCAGACCATCTGAATCCCGGTTGAGTACATCTTCCATCCACCAAATTACTTCTCACGGCCTGGCATCTGCAGAGACTGCCCTTCTCATCAGCCCAGGCTAACTCCCTCTGGAGCCTGCAGCTCTGGAGGGTCTTAAAGCAGGGGGACAAGACGTTGTAGGCTGCCCAGGAGCCTGCCTTGTCCTGAAGGCACTGGGGAGCCACAGAAGGGCTGCAGAAGGAGTGGCAACCTGCTCCTCAAATGACATACGAGCTTGTTATCTCGACAATGCCTGTATGCCCCATGACGCCCAGTGGAAAAACGTAAGGAAGGCCCACACCTGACTCTCACCTGTTCACTCTATGCCAGGTGCTTTTCCAAATGCGTTACATAGTGAACTCCTTTAACACTCATACTAACCCCATGAGGCTGGTATTCTTATTATACCCATTTTATAGAAGAGGAAATGGAGGCATTGCGGTAGGAAGTAACTTGCTTGCCCAAAGTCACAGGGTTATCAGGCGGTGACGCTGGGATTTGAACCCAGGCCCACCCAAGTCCAACACACCCTTCCCTTCTATTGGCTGCAGCTGATGCAGGCTGAGCAGGGGGGTCTAGAAACCAGGGGACTTCAGAGGGCCTCTGAGGACATCCTGGGCCGGCTCCCATCCTGTTGCTGCAAAGCTAACTCCACTCGGCTCCCGCTGACTCACCTTACCCACCACCGCCCGGCCCTCCTCGGCTCCGGGAGCTCAGCTGTTATGGGGGCGGGTCCCACACAGCCATGGGGGTCTGGGCTTGGGGGGCTTAGCCGGCAGGCTTGGGTTACAGGCAGCTAACCCGGGCTCTGATCCCATAAGTCCCGTAACCCTGGGCGTGGCAAGGAGGCGGCATTTGCTGGGAAGATGATCAAGGCGGGCCAGTGGGGGCCAAGCGGGTCTGGCCTTTCTCCTGGAATCCAGGGGGATTAATGGAGGAGAAGAGGGAACAGCTGGATGTTCTCCCATCCCTCCTGCTGTCCACCGCCCACCCTGGGGTATCAGATTTCCCTGTAAGTTGGTCTTCAGGGAATTCTGGTATTTTCAATTACCAGCAGGGCACACCGGCAGGGGGCTGGGGTCAGTGGTGCCCTGTGACCCCTGCAAGGAGATGGAGCCCCAGGGAGTAAGCACAAAAGAGGCTTGTGGCCGAGAGGGGAAGAGGGGAGCCTGGCCAGGCAGGGCCTGCTTGGCTGGAGCAGGTGGTCAGGGGCCCTGCTGTCCCCAGCGATGCCTGGGGGAGTGTCCAGTCCCTTCATCAGTTGAGACTTGAGGAAGTGCTTTCCGCATGTGCCCCGTCTCCCTCTCAGGGCACGAGGGGGGTTGAGTCAGGTGGCCTCTCAGAGCCTTCTGGGACCAGGAGCCTTTGACGGGCAGGAAGACAGGAGGCCTGTGACCCTGGCTACTTCAAGAGGGAGTGGGTTGGACCTTGCCCAGCTTGACCTCCGCAGCCCTGAGCTCTGAGGCAGGAAGGAGATCCCCGAGTGTGTTTGGCCTTTCCCCTTTCACCAGTAAGGAGACGCCGGGAGCTTAGAGCAGTGGGGAGAAGGCGCTGAGCACTGGCAGTGTGAGACCCCACCCCAAGCCCCAGTAGCAGATCCCGCTGCATCTGTGACGTCTTCACTGCACCTGACTTCCCACCACCCCCTGAATGACGCACGGATGCCCCACGTGGCCTCAGGGCCCACCTGCCCGGCACCTGCCAGCTACCTGCAACTTGCTCCTTTACTCCCAAGTGCCATCCAGACTGGCCGCCTTTCTGTTTCCAATCACACCAAGGTCATCATTTTTCTCTCAGGGCGTTGGCCCCACAGTGTTTCTGCCTGGACACCTCGTCCCCCAGATCTCCATGGCCTCCTCACTCACATCTCAGCTAAACCGCCCCTCCTCGGAGAGCACTCCCTGTCCACCCACCCTGCCCCCTGTCACTTGCCTTCCCCCCCCAGCTTTCTTTACTTTGTAGCACTAACACTATCTGAGGGCAGGGATCTCATCTCTCTTATTCAACCCTTTATCCCTCGTGCCTGGAACAGTGTGTGGCTCAGAAGAAGCATTTATCAATATACTGGAGGAAGGAAGGAAGGAGAAAAAGAAGGGCAGCCTCTCACCTTTCCTGGCACCCTCAGGAGGCTGTCTGAGTCACTGACCTTGGGGGTTGGGACCTGGAGTAATGTCTTCCGGCAGCGGCCGGGGGAAGGCAGCACAGCTTCTGTGATGGGCGTCACAGTTGGCTCTCCCTCAGAGCCCCTGCCCCCTTGCGATGTCACACGGAGCCTCCTGCCAACCAGTCAGCCAACAACGCCACAACAGTCAATTATTACTGTGCTTGCATTCTCCAGGGTCTCTAGCAGGAACACCTTCCCCGTGACAAGACTCCTAGAGTATTTCCGGTGGATATTGGGAGAGCTGTTTTGACTGTAGCAATACAGTAAACTCCTGACAATCCAACTGCAATTCTGGGTGGCCTGATCATAACTGTCACAACAGAATTTCCACAAATAAAACACGTCCAGAAAATGGGCCTCGTTTCTCTCTGATGGGACCAAACAGGGCGGTGGACAGAAAAGAAGGAATAGTTGGGAACTGGTGCCAAGGTGGCACTTTTCTACGAAGCAAAGGAGCTCTGTGGCCAAGAAAGTCAGAGAAACACAGAGGTCTAGACCCCTGCTACACTCATACTGCACACTCCTTTGTTCAAGGCTCTGAGATGTCCTGCAGGGGAGAGACCCGGTTAACCGGGTGGTTGAGGTCTCATTTGGCTTTAGAGCCTCTTTTTCACATAACAGCTATTAATGTGTTTTGGAAGTAGCAGTTTGTGAAATATATTTTTGGGGAAAAAAAAACCCATAACAACAAAAATCAGGTCCAGGAGATAATATCTCTTTCCTTGAACCTGAGAAAGGCTCCTGTCTAGGGTGGCTGTTCATCTGCACATTCATTCTTCCCTTGATTCGGCATAGATTTAACAGCACCTGCTGGGTGCTACCCAATCAGATGGAGTGGGGTTCATCACATCCACTTCACAGATGAGGAAAGCGAGAATCAGGTCAAGTCTCCTGCCCATGGTACCTCAGCTGGTGGGATCAGGACCCTGGTGGGATCAGGTGGGATCAGGACCCAGGCCTGCCTGACTCTACAGCCCAGGTTGGTTTTTTTCTCCCTGAGTACTTGGCGGGAGCCATAAGCACGATCCGAGCAGGCTAAGGCCACGCCTTGGGCTTGGTATGGTGGAAACATCCAACGGCCCACCTCCTAGGGGGCTGCTGAACAGCCTTGATCTTACCTCTGGCTGCTGAGTGGGACCCAGTCCTACCCCAGCACCCGGACTAGCAAGATGGTGACAGCCCAAGCTTCAAATCCGGTAGCCAAGGCAGCATATCTCACCCCTCAGTGCCTCAGTTTCTCCTCTACAGAATGGGGGCAATGGCATGGATGTTGGGAGGTTAAATGAAAACCAGCATGTAAAGTGCTTAGCATAAGACTTGGTCCAGAGTAAGGGGCCGCGGGACGTCGGCCATATGTCGTTGTCTGGGCTGCTCGGACCCTTTTTTTTTTTTAATTTTTATTTATTTAATTTAAGTAATTTCTACACCTAACATGGGGCTCGATCTCACCATCCTGAGATCGAGAGCCGCCTGATCCTCCAACTGAGCAAGCCAGGTGCCCCTGGGCTGTTCAGACTCTTAAGCAGCCCTGTGAGTAGCTGAGAGCTCAGAAAGCCTCTTGAATGGTGGTGACGGTGGTCGAAGGGAGAAGAGGCAGCATTCAGGGTTCAGATCCTAGCTCTCTAATGCCCAGGTGACTGTGTGACCTCAGGCAAGTTACTTTTCACTCTGAGTCCAGTTTCCTCACTCGTAAAATGGGATGTGGCAGATATGACTTACTGCCTACCAAATACCCATTCTTTCTTTGTCAAATTAACAAAACTTGGTTCTTAGCTAGGCACATTGTGCCCAAATAACAGACTACATGTTCCTAAACTCTCTAGTAGCTATAAGTGGCCATGTGACAATATGTGTGCCAATGAGACATAAAGCTAATGTAATATGTGGGACCTCTAGGAAGTTTTTTTCAAAGGGAAGAGCCTTCTCACTCTCTTTCTTCCATCCTGCTGCCTGGAACATGGATGTGATAGCGGGAGCTCTTGTAACCATTTTGGCCTATAAAGGACAAGAGGCTGTGCGCCGGGGGGCCTGGATCCATCATGATTCCATGGAGTTGCCCAAACTCCTGTCTTCTGACATCTTTTACATATAAGAAAAATAAACCTCCGTTTTGTCTAAGCCACGATGGTAGATTGGTTGTATTATTAACCACCTCATTGTATCTATACTCTTTGCCCTATAACTTGTGTAATCCTGCCCCCCAACTCTAGGCTTAGCCATGTGACTTGCTTTGGCCAATGGGATATAAACAAACATGATATAGGCAGAGCTTGAAAAGCCCTTGCATATGTCTGCCGGCTGTCTTGGTTCCCTGTGATTGCCATAAGAACATGCCCAGGCCGACCTGATGAAGAAGAGACACAGAGAACAGAGTTATTGCCCTTGTTGTCCCAGCCAGGACCATCCTGACAGTCTGACAGCAGTCAACCTCAAACATGCCATAATGCCCTGAAAATATCCCAAGAGCTGCCAAATACCCCGGAGTAGAGGGAGTGCAAACGTATGAATATGCCTGCCCCCCCCCCCCCCCCCCCCCCCGCAACCCACCTGGCCAATCTGGAGACCTGTGAGCTAGGTGAACGCTTGTTTTTATGCCGTTGGTGTTGTGGTTGATTGTCAAACAGCATCTCTTACTTTTCTTCCTGTTATATGCAGCCAAACTCAGTCTTAACTGCTACTCTAGACCAGCAGTGCCTTCCCCGCAGAAAGCTTGGGGGGATCAAAGAGGCCGATGCGTGCAGAGGGCTCGGCCTGGGGAGGGAAGTGCCCTCTCCCTCTCTCTTCATTTCCCCAGGCCTGGGCCTCACCGGGGGCTCTCTTGGCCCATATCTCCTTCTGATCCTCTTGGCCCCCAGGAAGAGAAGTAGGTGAGTACACGCTCGTGCCAGTTCTAGAGACGAAGCCACTGTATGCCCGCCTCCCAGGAGGGCGGGAGGATCAGAGGAGAACACGCTGGCAGAAGGGGCTTTGGAAAGTTGAAAGTCTTTCCATGAGAAAGCCATGTGGAGTGGTGTCACGGGCAGGGGCCGTGACACCGGGCCAGGGTCTGGAGACTGGCTCTGCCACGGACCTGCTGTGTCATCCTGGACAGCTACTTAGGAACCTCTCTGGGCTTCAGTCTTCCTCTCTCTAAAAAAAAAAAAAGGTTTGCCCTGCAGGGCCCCTGCCGATGCTGATGTGCTTTAATTTGGCTTATGTTACCTTCGACGACAGGCAGACCCCCGAAGATACCCACATCCTAATCCCAGAATCTGTGAATATGTTACCTTACGTGGCAACAGGGACTTTGCCGATGCGATTAAGGTTATGGCCCTTGAGGTGGGGAGATTATCCTGGATTATCCAGGTAGACCCAATCTAATCTATTGAGCCCTTAAAGGAGGAGAACGTTTCCCAGCGGAGAGTCAGAGAACCGGAGAGCTGGGGCGTGAAGACACTTGACGCCCTGTTGAAGCTTCTGAGTTGGGGGGGCCACGTGCAGGGGCTGGAGAGAGGGTCTTGCGGGCTAAGGGCAGCTGCCAGCCGGCGAGGAAAGGGAGACCTCGCTCCTACCGTCCCGGGGCACTGAGTTCTGCTGGCACCTGACCGAGCAAGGAAACAGATCATCCCTTAGAGCCGTCAGAAAGGAATGTGGCCCTGCCGACAGCTTGATTTGGGCCTGAAGGGATCCAGACTAGTCTTCTGCCTACAGAGCTGTGAGACAGGAGCTGTGTCTCATTCTAAGCTGCTGAGTTTGTGGTATTTTGTCATAGCACCAGTAGGAAACTGAGACACCTTCCGATTTTGTTTGAGGCCTAGCTGACATGTCTTATCCACGTACTTACCGTGTGCTAGGTGCTCTGTCTACATGATTGCTAATCCGGACACCATCTGGCAAAGCTGCAGTGATAGATCAATACCCATTTTGAAGGTGAGGACACTGAGGCTCGGAGGAGAGACGTCTCCCATGCAGCCTGGTCACACAACTCAGAAAGGGCGGTGTGGGACGAGGGCCGAGCTCAGCACTGAGGACGCATTTTTGCCCACACGACCCGCTAGGATGTGACAACAGGGGAGCTTCCTAACTGGCCAATCTACTGTTGAGTATAGGAGATGCCAAAGACTGCATTTGCCAGCCAGGCTGTGGTGTGAATGGGCCCATGCGCACAGCCTGCCCCACTTCTGCAGAAGCTTCAGTCCGGCCAGCACGGGGCCCCAAATATGCGGTGACGTTACTCACTGTGCCGCTGCCTGCCTGGTGACTGCAGGCAAGTCCCTATATTCCCGATGCCTTACTGTCCTCACCCATGAGACAGGATAAGAAGAGGGCCCACCTCATGGAGTCGATGTGAAGATTCACCGCCAAGGACTTGGGCCCGTGTCTGGCACACAGTAAACACTCGATAGATGCGAGCCATTATTATGACCCGGGTGAATAAAAGACGAGCTCTGCTTTCTGCCTGCTGCAGGCAGGCAGCCTGGGAGGCAGCCTGGGAGGCACCTTGAGACATGACCTCAGAATATCCCAGCCGTCCCGCAAGGAGGGGCGGTGACACTCACGAGGAGATGCGTTCAGATGTGGGCTAAGTGACTCAGCTAAGGCTTTGTGCCAGAGAGCATCCGGGCTTGATCCTAAGCCAGGTTTGTGTGCCAGACTCCCAAACCCAGACCCTTCCCGGCCCGTCTCAAACTGGGCAGGGGCACGGCTGCCCGGAGCTTGCTCCGGGTGAGGTGGTATCCATCATAGCCCCGGAGGGCGGCCAAGAGTACTGGACGCTGTCCCTGAGGACGAGCCCCACGTTACAGAAGTGCCACACGCGCCCCGGGTCTGCAAGGCCGTCACCGCCTTGTGATTTGGATCTCCGCTTAAATACCACCTCCACAGAGAGGCTCTCTTCGGACGCCTGCCCCGATGCCCGTGCTCCTCCCTCCCATCCCCTGGGTTGTCTTGCTTGTTTGTGTCGAGGGCCACAGACTCTGGACAGCAGACTGCATCCTGCGTCTGCCCCTTCCCAGCTGAGTGGCCCTGGGCACATGCTTGGCCTCTCCTCGTGCCTGTTTCTTCCTCCTTCAAGTGGGGATGTGCGGCCCAGCCTGGCCTCCTTTCTCCAGGGGGCCCTGAGAGCACGCATGAAAACAGGGCGGAAAGGCGTTCCAGGATGGCGGAGTGTGGTTCGAAGGTGGCATGACGGCTTTATGAAGTCAGAAGGCAGCTCTGGCCCCAGTGAATGCCAAGGGAGTGTGAGCAAGGCCCAGTCACTTGCCCAAAAAGAATACTTTTTCCTTTTAAGGCAATGAGTTAGATATTTATATGTTGAATTTTAGGGTCTGATTAAAACCGACCACTGAATGCATTTGTCTGGAAATCAAGTCCCCAGCCTTGCTTTCCAGCCTATCGTAATTCTCTACACCCCACCTCACTCCATGCTTCCCTGAGCCCTTCTGCAAATGTTCACTGAGCATTCACTGTGGTGTGCCCCTGGCCAGGTGCCGGGAAAACCGTGGTGAGGAAAAGCAGACCCATTGTGTACCATCACGTGCTGATGGCGGGGGAGACAGACAGGAACGCCACGATCAAAGGCATAAGGCTAAAATCTCAACCAGGGAAGCTTGAGGGCCATGGTGCTGGGGGTGTGACCAAGTCAGGAAGGCCAATAAAGATGAGCTAAAGTCTGAAAGAAGAGTGAGGAGAAAAGCAATCCAGGCAGAGGGAACATGCGCAGAGGAACAAAAAGAACTCTCCCTCCGGCTTGCCTCCCGCACTTCCCTCCCCTGGGACACCTTCCTCCCTGCAGGATTCCATCTCTTTTTCTTACAAGCTTCTCCATTCTCCAAAGCCAAGCTCAAATGCCTCTTCTTCCAGGAAGCCTTCCATGACTTGCCCTCCTCCTGTTCTCCAGGAGGAAATGATCTTTCCTGCCTGTGATCTCTCTCACCTCCCCATATACATCCTTGGGCCCTTATTCATTCCATCTTTAATGTAGATGCTGTATCCAGTCTTTCCAACCAGGGCATCAATCCCCAAGGGCAGGAACTCTGTCTTCTCTAGTATAGATTTGCAGTCACATAGTTCTGAGTTTATATCCTAGTTGAGGCCACTTACTCGTGGGACTTCGCATAAATGGCTCTATCTCTCCGGGTCTCTGTTTCCTTATCTGGCAAATGGGGATAATGTGCTGAGGGCGTGGTGTGGCTGCACAGGCCCCAGCTGGGCTCTGACCATCTGTGAGAGAGTCAGCTTGTCAAGGGGCTTGAAACAAAGAGGAGGGAGATAGGGTGTTTGTGATCTAGAAAGCCCCAGGGCTTTGAGGGCATACAGGGGCTTAGACCCGCTTAGACCCGGGTTTCCCGAGTTTGTCTCACGGTAAGGAATACTTGAGCCACTTGTTACAAATGCAGATTCCTGGAGCCCACTCCAGGAATTCTGATTTAGCAGGTCTGAGGTAGGGCCAAGAACTTGTGTTCCGGAAAAGCTCTCGTATAGTCCTGATGCACAATTTGGTGGAAAAATGGAGGCCCCGAGGGAGGCAGTGGTTTTCACGAGTGTGATGGGTTGGATCAGTTATCTCAGCTCTGCCTCTTGGAACAGGATTGTGCACCCACACCCTTTGCCAAGTAACTCTGCAGGGTTCATTTGCTGTTGGTGACTGTGTCCCAAGCAGAGGCATGTGTTTGTGTGGCATGGCTTGGCCCGGCCACTTGTGCTCCCAGCATTCACCATAAGAGAAACGAGCCTGGGTGGCTGCTGGTCCAAGGGGAATGGGAGACATATGGAACAGACTGAATCCAACCCACATTCTGGAGTCCTGCCCAGAATAGAGAGCCCTGCTGCAGAGTAGCTAAACCCTAGCTGCCCCACAGACTAGTGAGTGAGAAAATAAATGTTCATTGTTGTAAACTACTAAGTTTTGGGGTGGTTTTGTTATGCAGCATTGTTACAGCAATAGCTGACTGATACACTGAGGTCATGCAGCAAATCAGTGGCAAAGCTGGGATTCAAACTCAGGTTTGAATCCGGTGCTTGTTTCTCACTGCATCTGTCTTTCAATCCTGAGGGCTCCCCCTTGCACCTTCTCCTCTGGAAGCCTCTCACTTCCACTCTGTTCCATCTCTAATCTCTGGGAACTAGGGTCCAGCTCAAGCAGCCAGACTCTACTCCTTGCAGCTAATAAGCTGAGGCTTCTTGAGTAGGCCTCCCTCAGGGCTCCCAAATAGGTCCAAGAGAGGCTGCTACAGCCAGGGAAAGAACTCCCTCTCCTCTACCTTCATTCCCCCCTCTACCAGGAGCCTGGGCTTCCCTACCTCAGAGCTTTGTCCAGTTGGACAGCCTCACAGCTGAGGCTTCATAATCTGTGAGGTGTCTTTACCAACAGCTGTTGGTTCTCTCAGATTGCCTGCCTTGAGTCAGCTCCATCCGGACCCCCAATCTGAGCGGGGCTTAAATGCACCCATGACCCCACAAGAACTGCAGGCACATGCTCACAAATATGCCCTGTTGGCCACAGCGAGGCCGCAACCATTCACAAACAAAACCACACTCCTTCTCATACACAAACACACAGAGAGGCACGACCACATTCATACGTATAAATTCGTGCTCAAACACACCCCCCTCCAAGCCCCTCACATTCAGACACACCCATGCTCATGAATGCATGTATAAATAAGAAGCCACATGGCCACAGAACATGTAATCACAATCATAAACACATGGTCGCCCAAACACATACAGTGATGCACCCACACATTCTTACACATGCACTTGCTCTCACACACCATCAAACCCAATGTCCTCGGACATACCCTGGATTGTGCCCAGGCACCATCTGTTTGTCCTAGTTAATTCCTGTCTCTTACCCTTCCTGCTTTGTGACTCAACTTCTCTGACCATCGTCTGTCAAATGGGGGCATGGATGTCTCCTACTCAAGGAAGCTGGGGGTATGCAGTGAGGTCATGTATAGAAAGTACCCCTCAGCCAGGTGGAGCTGGTTGGCCCCTTTCTTTCCATGTCCTTGTTCATGCCTTTCCTCATTCTTTTTTTTTTTTTTTAATGTTTTTATTTATTTTTGAGAGAGAGACAGAGCATAAGCAGGGGAGGGGCAGAGAGAGAGAGGGAGACAGAGAATATGAAGCAGGCTCCAGGCTCCGAGCTGTCAGCACAGAGCCTGATGTGGGGCTCGAACCCACAAACCATGAGATCATGACCCGAGCCAAAGCTGGACGCTTAACTGATGGAGCCACCCAGGTGCCCCATAAGACATTCCTTTCTATCACTCCCTTAAAATTTTTTTTGTTCCTTTAAACTACAGGTCAAATCCTGCCTCTTACAGGAAGCGTCCCTAGACCTATATCTCTGGATCCCTTGTGCACTTACTGTGTGGGTCTCACTTGACATCAGAAGGATAACCTGAGAGATTGTTAGAGATGCAGCTTCTCGAGCCATACCCAGACCTACTGAATGAGAAACTCTAGGGAATGTTCAGCCCACTCACCTTTTCTCCCGGAGCCTGGCCTCCCTTGGCCCTTCCTTGGACAGGGCCCCCCAGACCATGCTCACAGCGGAAGCTGGGCAAGGGTTGTTGACTGAATAACTGAGGGGCACCCTCAGTTTTCAGCCTATAGGTCCCATGAGGTCCTTGAAAATCTCATGTGGCCCTTGGTTGGGGGATGAGGCTGGGAAGTGTCTCCTGGACCTGGGCACATGGGGGTCACTGGCGACCCAGAGGACAGTGGTCTTGGTGGAGAGAAGGGGCCAGAAGCCTGCGTGGAGTGGACTGAGGAGGGAATGGCAGCAGTGGTGAGACTACCTTGTTTGGCAACTTTTTTTTGCTATGAGGGAAGTAGGGCAGAAGACGGAGTGACGTGGGGTGAAAGGTGAGCTGAGGGAGGAAAGTTTGCCTGAGTTGAACTGGAGTGGGCGGGAGGCTCACAGAAGACACCTGTGGAAACTGCTAGATGTCTCCTGGCCGTGTCCCCACCGCCCACTGGGAGAGGTCTAAGTTAGGCTTCGAGGGGTCGCATCCCCTGGCCTCCTCCGTGGTTCGGTGAGGCCACATGACCAAGCTCTTTCCGGGGGAAGGTGCACAGAAGCGACAGGTGCCACTCCCGCTTACCCGGCTTGGAACATTACTGTGGCCCTGCGTCCTCTCTCTCCCACCCTCCCCGCAGGCCGGAGCACAGACAGGCCCGCACCTCAGCATCGGTCGTGCGCACAGGCAGGGGGCGTGGGGGGCGCTGACGCACACGGAAGAACCCGGGCCCCCGCGTCTCCAAGTGGATCCGATCTACCCACTAACCTGGATTGCTCACCTGTGGACTCTCACAGGGGAGAAGCCTGAATTTCTGTGTTAACTTTAAGCCACTGAACCCTTTTTGTTATAGCAGCTTCACGCTTACCTTCAACGACACACATTCACCAAACGACAGCGGTTATTACGAACACCATGACAACGGACAGGTAAACGCTTACCCTCCCAGGTGAGTACAGCCTTGGAAAAGCAGAAGCCACTCCACAGGGGCGAGAGGGTCTTTGATGAGGGCTGGCGGGATACTGGTTTGCACAGCAGGGCGCGGCCCTGCCCCCGGAGCGTGCATTTGAAGTGCTTACCTGCCTGGTTGGTGGTGATGTTCACGGAGGCGAACTGAGGCGAGAAGGGGCTCTGGTCGGTGACACCGTTCACGGCCTGGATCTCGAAGGTGTACTGGGTGTGAGCCAACAGGTCACTGATGTAAATGCGCGGCTCGGTCAGGCCCAGCTGGCGGGGTGCATACTGCACGTTGTCCCCACAGCGGGTGCAGGCGCCCCGGCCTGAACCACAGCTCTTGCAGATGATGTTGTAGACGAGATCCTCACGGCCTCCTGAATCGCGGGGCGGGGTCCACTCTAGCATGAGGGAGGTCTCGTTGACACTGGAGATCACCGCCTGGGGTGCGGAGGGGATGGCTGAGGGTGGGGAGAGGTTTCGGTCAGTGGGGGGCTGTGGAGGTACGTTCCCCAAGAGACGGCTCTCTGCCCACTGCCCTGGCTCCAGCCCAGGCCCCCAAAGTCTTCCTTCGCATCCTTTCTCCCCTCCACCCATCAGAGAGATGCTTCTAGAATATAACTCTCATCTTGCTGCACATCTGCTCAACCCTTTCTCCCTGGACTCCAACCTCCTTGGTGTTTGTTACCGGGACCAGGACCAGTCTTTTTGTGTTGGGGATTACACCCACCTGATATCTATTTCCCCTTCTTCCTTCTAATAGCATCCCGATTTTATTTGGGGGGGGGGGGGGCAATATGTCCAGCCAGAAGACTATATTTCCCAGCCTCCTGTGATTAAGTGCTGACCACTGAGATACGGCAGAGGTTTTTTGGTTAGGACCTTTTCTTAAAAGGGCACAGCTATAAAATGTGCCTATGTCCCTTTCCTCCTTCCTCCGTCTAGAATGTGTGTGATGGCTGGAGCTTCAGCAGCAATGCTGGACTAGGAAGTGACCCGAAGGAGAGGAGCCACATGCCGAGGATGGCAGGGCAGGAAGAGTGAGCCGGGTCCCAGAGAACTTCGCGGATTTGCCACAATTATCCCAGGGGTACCTATCTTTGGGGTTCTGTGAAGTGAGAGAATAAATCCTTATGGTTTACGTCACTGGGGTCAGCTCTGTCTCTTGTCGCCTGCAGCTGAATGCCATTCCTGTCTGATCCAGGGGTGGGGAGATTGCCCTCGTAGTCATCCCTTTCTTTGAGAACGCTGGCCTGTGATTCAGGCGGCCGCCACCAGGTTAGAACACTGGGCAGCCTCTTCTGTCACAGACACCAGGTTGGCTCTCCTTCTGCCAAGCCTCCCATTTACTGTCCCTTTGTGAATCGAGACCTTGACTTTATCCTCCATGTGACTGGCAGGAGGAGGTAAGGAGCCAGATGCCAGCTCCCTGGTAGCTGCTTGTTGGCAATCCAACCACCCCAGGATGGTCCTTTTCCAAACGGCTTTTCATTTCCCCTCCCATCAGGTGATTGGCTGCTCCCCTCTCGGGAAAGGCTGGCTGCAGCCCGACGGCTGTCCAGCCCTTGCTCTGAGCTTTCTGCACGTGGCCTCGGGACTCGGTCAGGCATTGCTCCCGAGAGGCCCCGAACGTACTTGTGCAGGGCATGTCCAGGGGGTCCAGGTCTGCTCTGTAGTAGCCGTTGCGGCAGACGCAGTTGGTCGCCCCTTCGGAAGTGGTCCGGCTGTTGATGGGGCAGTGGGTGCAGGCCTCGTCCCCTTGGTTGGCCTTGAAGGTTCCAGATGGGCAACCTGGGACAGAAGACAAGGAGAATTGCTGGAGAAACCGGAGGAGGGCTCAGAGGTCACAAGGCATGGAGAGACCCTGAAGTTTCTCGTAGACGCCACACGGCATCACGGAGGGGCCGCGAAGTGCAGTTGTTGGGAAGTCCCATCTCCTAAAGCTCCTGGGGGCCTCCAGGCTCCAACCTGGCAGTCCCTTCTGTGCCCAGAAGGTTCCAGGCTACCTGGCGTCTTGTCTCTGAAGCTGTCTATGGGTTCAGCTGGGGCCCCTAGCAATCCTTCTTCAAATACTCCAGGTTGGCTGAGCCACAGCTTCCAGGGTCAATCCTGACTTATTCCGAAGACCCTGAAGGGGTCTGGGGAAGCGCCCATGGCCCAGTCTTGCTCACTAATGTCTGGCTGAACCCTGATTCTTGTAACTAGATTCCTGGCTTCCAGGTGATTGAGGATGATTACATTACAGTAGCAAAGTGCGGGGCATGTAGAAAGATGACGTGGGTATAGCAGGAAAGAACACTGACTTTGGAAGTGGACAGGACTGGGTTTGAGTCCCAGATGGGCCTTTTACTAGCTGTGTGGCCATAGAGAAGCGGCTTACGCATTCTGAGACTCAGTTTCCTTATTTGTAAAATCATGATCCTAAGACCTATTTCTGAAAGCCATTGGGGGAATCTGGCATAGTGTGTGAGGTACATGGCACGAGGCCTTGCACAGTGTGGGTGCCCAATGAGTACTAGCTGTTAGTGCAGCAGGTGTTTGATCAACTTATTTCGCTAAACGGAGCCTGCAATACCAGGGACAGCCTGAGGAGGGAAGTGTTTGCACTTGATGGGCATGTTCATCTAAGAGGGCTCTTCCAGAGGCTTCCGCCTTCTTCCCTGCTCTGGGGGGACTGCTCAGGATCTGGGTTCAGGCCCTGCAGCTCAGGGCTCAGGTTCTACAAGAAATGACCAGTCCTATGTGGACCAGTGTGCAAATCCACCCTACCGTCTTCCTCCTAGCCCTGGGCTGGGAATCGGGAGGCCTGGGGTCCAGGCCCTGTCCCTTTCCTGGCCTGTTTCTTCTCCTGCTTACTGGGGTTCATAATCCCACCTCTGCTGTGATCTTGGGAGGGAGGATCATGGAAGGGGTAACTGAGAAGGCGGATGGGGAAGAGCTTTGCAACAGGCAAGTTCCTCCTTGGAATGAAATGCGGCTACACTGTCCCCGGGCCAGGGACGCTCACATTCCATGCCTGTGTGCTGTGTGACCTTTGGCAAGCCATCTCTGCCTCTCAGAGCATCACTTTCCTCATATGTAAGTGGCTAACATAAATTTCCCTCAATTATTTTTCCAGCCCCAGTCTCCAAGCTTATCCTCCAAGTTCCCATCTTAGCAAACTGCCCTCCTCTCAAGTCTTCAACCGGCTCCAGCCTCGGAGACCCCACCCTCTTTGGGGCTTCTGTTACTTGAGATCGGAAAGCTTTACTCCCCTGCCATAATTATTCATCAAGGGGTCCCCTGGCCGTGCTCTTGGCTCCCTCAGGATCGGAGCCCTGTCTGATTCACGGCTCCTTCCCCTGTGCCCAGCACAGAACCCAGCACTCAGCAGATGCTCCATTAACACCGCTTGAAGTTGCCTTGCCTAAGCGGGAAGAGCTTGGGCTTTGGGGATCGTGCGAGCAGGAAGGCAGTGGAGAACGGTGGCTGGTGTGCAGGCTGCTTGGCCAATCCCCAGCAGTATGACCTCGGGCCAGTCGCTTAAGCTATTTCCTTCCTGCAAAATGGGGACAACAGCATCTATGTTCTATAATTGCTGTGAGGATCACACTGGTTAATTTAGGCAAAAATTCCCGGAATAATTCCTGGCATTATTGAACGGTATCTGGTTCAAATACCAATCTGCTGGGTGACCTCAGACAAGTAGTTCACCTTCTCTGAGCTAAAGTTTTCTCATTGCTGAGAGAGCATCTACCCCATAAAGTGGACTCCATGCGATGGCCAGTGTCTGGCATGGGGGTGGGGAAAGGTTGTGGTTACAATCTCAGGGCTTTGCTGGATGACACAAGCGTGCAGTAAATAAGCCACACACAAGTCCCCCTGGGACACTAGGAAGCAGCACCCTCCCCCTGGGGTCCTAGTTTACCTGCCATTTGGAGGGGGCTTCCAGAAGGTGGCAACCGACTTAACAGACAGCGACACTGGCTGATGTCACCTGGACCAGGCCCTGTGGGGATCCTGAAGAGCCAGCTCCAGTCCAGTCCTTAAGAAACTGCCAGGCAAGGGCCAAGTCAGGACTTTGACATAACCATTCAGGCCACAGTGACACCAAGGAGGATGGCACTGAGTGCTCTGGGGAGTTTTTAGGGCTTCTGCTGTACAGATGGGGATACCAGGCCTTCAGAGTGTAAATACGAAGCAGCCAACATTTACCGAGTAGTTTTTGAAAATGTTTATTTATTTTGAGAGAGAGAGAGAGAGAGAGAGGGAGAGAGAGCAAGCCAGGGTGGGGGTGGGGGGGCAGAGAGAGAGGGAAAGAGAAAGGGAGAGAGAATCCTAAGCAGCCTCCGTGCTCTCAGCACAGTGCCTGATGTGGGGGGCTCGATCCCACAAACCACAAGATCAGGACCTGAGCTGAAATCAAGAGTTGGATGCTCAGCTGACTGAGCCACCCAGGCAGCCCTTACTGAGTACTTACTAAATACTGGCACTGTGCTAAGTACTTAACCCATAGTAACTCATCCAGTCGTTACCCAGCCCTGTGATGGAGGGAGTGTTATCACCTGCATTTTCAGATGGAGGCACGAAGGCACAGAGGTGGAGGAATTTGCTAGGATGTGAGCTTACCGTGGCACAGTTGAGATTCAATCTTGGGTGGTCTGACTCTAGAGGCTTCCCTAACCACCACACTACACTGCCCTTATGCAACTTGCATTGTTGTCAAAGGTCTGCGAGTGCTGGGCAGGGATTGGCAGCTCCTGGGTGGGTGCCCAGAGCTCTCTCCACTTGACTGCACTGGCTTTGGGGTCCTGAGTCCTCCTGCCCTCCTTCCTTCTTACTTTCCTCTCAGGCACCAGAGTTTCCCTGCTGTCTGGATAAAGAGGGCCATCTTGGCACTATCCAGTCAGCTCTGGCTCTTGTTAAGTGATTGATCTCTCTGAGCCTCAGTTTCCTCTGCTGTAAAGTGGGGGTACAGGGTTCCTGTGAAGGGGGGGTCTAGGACCATCCTAATAGATGCCAAAAGGTTTTGATCCCAAGATCAGGGCCCTCCTGGCTCCCTTTCGGGCAAGAGCCGGCCCAGCTTAGCACATCTCTCCCATCTGCTGGTAATTCCCGGGGCCTGGCTGGTGAGTGGCTGCCCACAGTCTCCTCTGTGCCGTGCCAGCCCCTCCATCTGGGCCACCTTCCTGGCTGTCCTTCCCAGTCACCACATCCTGGCCCCATCTCAGACTCCCCAGGCTGCCTCCTTCAGAAGCCTTCCCTCTTTTAGGTGTCCGGCTGGACACCCCTCCGCCTTCTCACTGGGCGGCTATGGTTTCTGTATCTCTCGGCACCGTGCTTCACAAAACCCACTCTTTCGTCTTGCAAGGTGACGTCACTCTCCACCCAGTCCCCCGGAACCCTGGATGCCTCCTCCCTCCCCTCACCCCCTGCGGCCAATTATCAGGTCTTCCCCCCACTCAGCAGTGCCCCGTCCTGGCTCTTCCCTCCTACTGTTCCACCCATGCGGGCATCCAGAAAGCTCTTCTTACCTACTCCTTAGCCTCTCATGGCCATCTGGCCTCCTCCTGCCCACCCTCCAGAGCCAGCTTTCTAAAGTACAAACCTTTTTGTGCCACTTAAAAATCCACAATGGCACACAATGGAATATTATTTGGCCGTAAAAAGGAATAAAACACTGATACGTGCTACAACGTGGATGAACCCTGAAAACACTGTGCTTAGTGAAAGAAGCCAGTCACAAAAGGCTACATGTTGTATGCTTCCCTTTATCTAAAAGTGTCCAGAGCAGCGATCTCTAGAGACAGAAGTAGCTTAGTGGTTGCCAGGGACAGGGGAGAGCAGAGAATGGAGAGTGACCGCTAATGGGCAAGAGGGTTTCTTTCTGAGGTGATGAACGTGTTCTAAAATTGACTGCAGTGACAGTTGCACAATTCTATGAATACACCAAAAATCACTGAATTGTACAATTTAGCTGAATTCTATGGTATGTGCCTCACGTCACAATAAAACTGCTATTAAAAAAAAAATCCGCAACAGCTCCCCAAACTGCTCAGGGCCCCCAGGCCCCCAGGGCTGGCACCTGCCTGCCTCTCAGTGCCCACCACCCTGAGCTTTGTGCTGTTCCGCACAGTCCGATACATGTGGTGCCTGCCCCAGGCCTGCCTCCACACCTCCAGCCTCTGTCCACCCTGCCCTCATTCCCTGCAATGCCTTCCCCTTGTCATCAAACTCCTACACCCCTTTAAGACCTGGCTTAGGTACCCCCTCTTCCAGGAAGCCTTTCCTGGAGGGAAGGCTTCTTTCTCTCTCTCTTTTTTTTTTTAATGTTTATTTATTTATTTTGAGAGCGAGAGGGTGTGTGGTGTGGGTGTGTGAGCGGCAAAGACAAAGGGAGAAAGAGAATCCCTAGCAGGCTCCGCATCGTCAGCACAGAGTGTGTGATGCAGGGCTCGAGCTCATGAACTGTGAGATCACGACCTGAGCTGAAACCAAGAGTCGGAGGCTTAACCGACGGAGCCACCCGGGTGTCCCAGAGGTGCCTGTTTTGCTTACTTAGTCATGAACCTCTAAGTGCCTGGCTGGACTGTGGATTCCCAGTCCGATGCCGGGTGCCTAGCAGGTGACGGGTAGTGATAAAGCTGCAAGAGCGTCCAGTGCAACCCCCTTATCCGACGTTGGGGGAAACTGAGGCCCAAAGAGGGGCAGACACACCTGGCTCTTCAGCAGCAGAGGCAGATTCTGATACCAGGTATACTGTGTGAGCGGGGGGGAGGCCCTCAGCTCTGGTCTGCCACCTCTTTGCCCACAGAGAGGTCAGGAACCGCGGCCCGCCCTCAGTGCCCAGTGCCCTAGGGGATGTGCTACTCCTAGCTTCTCAGCTGCGAAGGCATTCAGTCCTGCCAACATCCGGGTTTCATGCACAGAACTGGGAAGAAAACGGACCTGGAGGCCGTGCCTCTGACAGGTGCCTTCTCTGAGACTCAGTCCCCTCCTCCGGAAAGGGGGCTGATGATACGTGCAAGGTATGGATGCAGTCAGAGTCTCTGCGTGGCTCTCCTTGACCCACTTCTGCCTCCCCTCTAATCCCCCACACTCACGGGAGAGATCTGAATGAATCGGACCCACCACACTCTGCTTATTTTAAACTCACGGGTGGCTCCCCGTGGCACTGAGAACTACCCCACACCCAGCCCTGGTCCGAGAAGCCCACCGGGCTGGCTCTGTGGTCTTCCTGGCATTTCTGGACACTTCTCTCACTCAATTGCACTCCAGCCCCTCGGTTGGCAAGAGTGCCCCTGCCTCAGGGCCTTTGGCCATGCTGTCTCTCAGCCTGGAGCACTGTCTCTGCTTCCTATGGTTGACCTGCTTCTTCTTTCAGGCCCCAGCTTTCTTTTTTTTTTTTAATTTTTAAAAAATCTTTATTTATTTTTGAGAGAGAGAGAGAGAGAGAGAGCGCAAGTGGGGGAGGAACAGGGAGACACAGAATCCAAAGCAGGCTCCAGGCTCTGAGCTGTCAGCACAGAGCCTGACATGGGGCTTGAACTCACCAACTATGAGTTCATGACCTGAGGTGTAGTTGGATGCTTAACCGACTGAGCCACTCAGGCGCCTCTCAGGCCCCAGCTTTAATGTCACTTCCCAGAGAGGCCCTCCCTGACCACCCTGGCCAGAGTGATTCTCTCATTACACTCTGACTCAGTCTGTTTCCTTTGTTGACACTCATCTCGAATTGTAATTATATTAGAAAACAGCTTATAAAATGTGTGATGTCTTTTCCCTGCCTGGGAAGTGCCTGCAGAGGGGAAGAGGAACTAGGTTTGTCTGGCTCTCTCGTTGGTTCCCTAACTCCTGGCAAAGTGGTGGGAGCATAGTAGCTGCTCAATACATGTACTTGTCGCATAAACGAATATGCCCCTTACAGGGTGCCATGAGAAAATACTTGGCCAAGCAAATGCCAGGCTCGGTGCCACCGTCACCATGTCAATTTCATCTGGCTCCGTGGCTGCTCAGATCCCACTCCACTTCCCATCTTCTGTCCCCATGGGTCATCCCAGGGGGCTGTCCCCTTATGGTGACAACTCATCCTGCTTTTCAAACTGGAAGTCCCGTGTCCCAGAAACGTCCTCGGTCTCTGGTAACCTGACCCTCTGGTACACTTCTCTGGCCCTATCGGTCACCTCTCTCGCCTGTTTGCTGTTCCCTAGATGCCCTGGCTGCACGTGCAAGGGCCCCTTTGCTTGAATGTCCTTCTGCCCATCAGGGATGGGGTTCTGAGATGGACGCCTCTGGGAGGCCGGCCTCCACTCTCTACAGCAGACACCTCAGACCCCTACTGTGGCACATCAGACACACTCTCTGGGCAGTGGTGTCCTGCTCAATGGCCCTCTGGGGCGGGGAAGGGGGGCGGGAAGCCCTGATTGGTCACCTTTGTCAATTTCGGTGGCAAAGCTCCCACTAGGACAAATTTCAAGCTACCAGTCTGAGATAACTGAACGTGGAGTTGGGAAGAAATGTGCATGGCTGGCTCTTGAAAGCCAGGCTGGTACCAACCAGCTCCATCCTACCACGGACCTCACCCCTCCGCCACTTATCTGTGTGCTGCTCCCCGGTGGATGGACCCTGGTTGGGGGAGGGGCTGGGTCTTCAGTCTCCACATCCCCAGTGCCAGGTCTGGCACATAATTGGTGCTCAGTCAGCTCAGTTTGCTAGCTGAGGGCAGGTCTGTCTCCCCGAGTGGATGGTGGGGGGCTCAACAGCAGGGGCTGTGGGTTTGGTGGGCTAATATCCACACAGAACACACAGCAAGTTCTGTACCATATACATGTTAGCTATTATTACTCACCCAGAGTGCAAGGGTGGTAATAATTCTCATTTATCATGTGCTTTCCAGGTGCTGAGGCCAGTGCAAGTGATTGGCACGGAATCTCTCATTAAATCCACCTGACCACCCACTGAAGTGGTACCATTATCACCCCCCTCCCCCTTGTACGCACGAGGAAACTGAGGCTTGGCAAGGGGGAAGGTGAAATGGCGATGCCGAGGTCACATAGCTACTAAATGACAGAGCTGAGGTTTGACCCCAGGTCTGTGGGATTCCAAAAACCTTGCGCTCAGGTATTCCTGGACGTAGAAATTATCGCACGGCTTGAACGTCATTACTGGAGACCCTGTCGTCAGGCCTAAGAGGGGACAGGGCTTGCCGGGTCACTCAGCAAGACAGAGGCGAAGCCTGGCCCCACACACCTGGGGACTTGGGACCAAAGCAGCCAGTCAGCGCCCGCCTTCTGCAGATGCCCAGATCCCTTGGCCAGGCAACCCCAGGCAGGGATGGCAGCTGGCCGGGAGAGGGAAGGAGGATTATGGGGAAACAGATTTTCTCCCCACCTGCCCCCTGGGCTCCGGGATAGGTGATAATTGACCGAGTGAGCCCTGAGTCAGGCCGAGGCAGGGCTCCATCTGGACCTGGCACGGCGGGGCCGCTAATTGGCGCTGGGTGATCTTTGCAGCCTCCCTGCCAGGCTCGCAGGTCCTTTGCTGTCTTCCCAGAGACTCCGGTTTAATCCCCAGACGACCGATGCCACGGTGGAGTCAAACGCTCCGTCAGGCCCAGTGTGCCAGGCCTTGGGGGTGGGGAAGGAGCTTCTCCGCCTCCCTGGGGGTCCCGTAGAGCAGAGGGCTCTGTCCGGGCAGAGGCGGCTTCACCTTCTAGCTCCCGAGCGCCCGAGCAGCAGGTCTGATGAAACGGAACCTGGGTGTGGACCGTGGAGCCGGCTGCCCGGGCTGAATCCCAGGCCTGCCTCTGGCTAACGGTGTGACCAGGGACAACGTACCTCACTCTCAGCACCCTTGTCTGTATAATGGGGAGAATGATAACACCGACCTTCTATTTGGTGGGGAGAGGACGTGAGTTAATCTAGAAAAAGCACGGGCAGCAGTGCCTGCCTAGGGCGCACTGAGCCCTCCACAAGTGTCTGCTGTTACTATCTCCGTTCATTCTTGGCCCCCCACTTGCTGTGTGCCAAGCCTTGGGGGTACAGAGACAAAAAAGATGTGGTGGTCCCTGCCCTCAGGAGTCTGTGTCCAGTCGGAGAGATGCTGAGTTACGAATTGATTCAATAGGCATGTATTGAGTCCCTGTTATGTGCCAGGCACGTGACACGGAGACAAAGGCCCAGGCCCTGCCTGTAAGAGGCCATGACTGAGCAGGGGGCCGGCACACCTTCCCCTGACCAGACCTGACTGCTGGCCACTCTGGGCAGAGGGAGCGGGCTCCAGGCTCAGCAGTGCCAGGTTGGAAGGGCAGCCGGCTCACTTTCCTGCCTTGGGGTCTCCAAGAAGTTCTGGGTTTGGGTTGGGGAGAGGAGTTTGAGCGGGCGGCGGAGAGTTCTGGGCCCAGAGAGGGGAGGCTGGGCTAGGCTGCCCCTGTGGCTCCCTGCTCCCCTTGCTCTGTGAGCCCGGGGCCACTTCCTGCCCACTCTGGGCTGGCCTCTATGGCCTCTCCCGGGTGTGGGACTCCGGCTATGGCCAGGCTCAGGCACCCAGTCCTGGGTCCTATGTTCTTCAATTGTGGATCAACCGATCTGTGTATTTTCAGGGCGTTGTGCTGTGACTATGTCTGAGCGGAGCTTGCGGTATTCCCGTGGTGGAGCAAGGGGGGTTTGGGGGGTCTTCCCCATGCAAAGTGGCTTTTGCATTTTGCACGCTTCCTCCTCTTGCGACTGAGGTTAAACCAGTGGAGTCAGTCCCCCTGGACTGAACTGGGCAGGGTGCCTGATCCTTTGTGGCATGGGCACAGCCACGCTGGAAGCCGGTGGCAAGCTTCTGGGCTAGGAGGGACTTCCTACCACTGTGTACCTACCAGGCACCTGCCTGGTGCTGGGCCAGCAGCTTCCTCAGCTCCTAACCTCACTCAGTCTGCACAGTCACCCTGTGCAGTAGGAGGTGTTGTCTCCATTTTAGAGATAAGGAAACTGAGGCTCACAGAGAGGAATGCCTCGTCCAAAGTCAGTCAGAGGCTGTGACCCACAGTTCTTCCTAACTCCTGTCTCTGAGGCTCTCAGTGTTCCAGCTTGACAAAGGGTGCCCCCCGCATCTTCTACCTTTCTCCCTGTCTCCTCCCCTGAGAAGGGGGGCCCTGCCTGGCCAGGTTAAGTCCAGGGAGTGCCTCAGGCTCATTCCCCTGCTGTGGTAGCTCCTCCTGGGACCACCCAGGGGATGTCAGTCATCCTGCCTCCGCCGCCCCCCCACCCCAACTCCCCCACATGCCCAGGCTACCCCCGCCTGCCCCTGCCGGGACCTGGGCTCTGTGGATCCCTGCCAGCAGCTGGCAGGACGACAGAAGTCAGAAGGCAGCGGCAGGAACCGTGTTAACACGTCTCCTCTTTCCCTGAGGGGGGGGATCCCAGGGCCTCCCCAAGCCAGCTTCCACACCGGCCATCTGTGGCGTCCCTCCTCTGCTCGAGACCCTTCAATGCATCCCCGTGCCTGTGGCGAGCCCAGCCTGCTTTGGCCTCCCCTCCATGGTCCACCTTGCCAGCCGGAGCTCCTGGCACCTCTTAGCCGCACCCTGGGCCCCAGTTGCAGCCAGCGGCTTCCAGCTCCCCCACCAGCTGTGTTCTGTCCTCCTTCTGGGCCTTTGCTCAGGCCGTTCCCTCTGCCCCAGCACCAGCCTGGCTAACTCCTTTTTATCCTTCCAGCTCGGCTCCACCCAAATCACCTTCTGGCCTTCTTCTAGGATACCATCCCGGACCGGGCCTGGGTTTGGGGCCTCTCTCCCATGCTCCTGAAGCACTGTCACTTTGCCTCTGCTGCCGCATGATTAAATGGTTGTAAGTGTCTGCCTCCTGCACTTGGCCCTGCGCCTGGTGGCAGCAGGCACCCACAATGTCTGGAACCCCCCAGCACCAGTGGCCGAGAGGTGACGGACAGAAGGCCTCAGGAAGTGTGTATTGACTGACTGACTGAGGTTCAGAAATACAGAATCTTATGCTCAAGGTCACTCAACTGGTGGGCGGACTGGAGACTTTGTTCTAGGCCTCCAGAGCTCTCCAGACCATGTCAGAGCCCCCAGAGCTCTTTCCTGTGCCCCAGGGATGGGGTCTCAAGCCATCCCACCTTCCTGCTTCTTGGCACTTGGTTAATACCTGTCTCTACCTCCCACCTTTCCACCTGCCCAACTGTGAGCATCATGAGGCAGCCACACCGTGCCTGCCCTGCTCACTGCCTGGCACAGAGCAGGCCCTCTGGACACCTCACTGAACGACAGGCTAGAAGGCCTGTAGGTCCCACAGCCCCAAAGCCAGAGTAATCAGAACTTCCATGACCATTGTCATGTGTCTTTTGACCTCTCTGCCCTAGTTGTATTTGTGTGTATGTGTGGAGTAGGAGTGGAGCTCACGGTCTCCTGGGGAGCCACGCCCTGAACCCCACATCCTGCAAAGGCAGGTTTCACGCCTGGCCTGTCCAGGCCCTGGATCCTATGTGAGGGCCACAGGTCCCGGCTCTGGCCGCCTCCCTTCGTGCCGTCCCCACACAGGGGCTGAGAGCTCCTGCACGCCCCGCAGGCAGCCCCATTCCTCCAATTTCCTCCCAATTAATCAAGCTCTGAACTTTTTAATTATCTGCCTGCAGGGTGACTCCCCACTCTGGTGAAGCAATTAAGGACATTTTCAAGTGCTGAGTGGCTGCAGGCAGGCAGCTTTGACCAGGCCCTGATGGAGGAGGTGAGCGGAGGGACTGGCTGGTGACAGGAAGGGTGGACAGGAATGCCTCTGAGCCGTGGGGCTGCTGGGAGGCTGTCCTGGAGTCCTGGCCGGGGCCATTCCAGGAATCTGGGGCCACACTGTCCAGGGCCACCCCTATCTTCATTCGACAGCCCAGTCTCTGCAGCTATCTGGCTTCACAGGTCCCGGACAGTGACTACGTGCTGGGCACTGGGTTTGGGGCTTTACATTCTTACTGAATCCTCACCTTGACCTTGGGAGTAGGAAATATAATCTCTGTTTTAAAGATGAGGAGGGGCACCTGGGTGGCTCAGTCGGTTGAGCGTCCGACTTCGGCTCAGGTCACGATCTCCCAGTTCGTGGGTTCGAGCCCCGCATCAGGCTCTGTGCTGACCGCTTGCTCAGAGCCTGGAGCCTGCTTCAGATTCGGTGTCTCTTCTCTCTCTGCCCCTCCCCCGCTCACGCTTTGTCTCACTCTGTTTCTCAAAAATAAATAAATGTAAAAAAAAAAGAAATTAAAAAAATAAAGATGAGGAAACAGAGGTTCAATAACATTAGGTGATTTCGGAGACGCAGGTGGCATTTGAAGCCAGCTCTGAGTCCACATCCACTCTATTCTAATGTCTCTCGGAGATCAGGATGGCCCTTCAAAGTGCCCAGGGTCACTGAGGAAGGTGGGGGTGGGTGGGTCAGGGGAAGCCTTTGGAGATGCCACCTGAGCTTGAGATCTGCTGAAGAACATGGCTCTCCACGTGCAGGGTGGATGGCGGGAAAGGGCACTGCAGGCAGAGGGGACAGCCTGTGCACGGGCACGGAGGCATGAAATGGCATGGTGTGTGTGGGGGGGGACTACAAATATTTCAGGGTCACTGAAGCATGAAGTTCGAGGCTGGGAGAGGTGGGAGATGAGGCTGGAGAGGCAGGTTGGGGTCTGGGTCACTGGAAATCAGGAGAACCTTCACGATCTTCTGGTCCAAGCTCCTCATTTTATGACTACAGAATACACAACCTAGATGGCACCAGTGACTTGCCTAAAGTCACCCAGCAAATTAGTGGCTGACGGAGACTGGGCTGCAGCCCAGGAATCCTGACACGGAGATTGGAAGGGAAGAGAGAGGGGCGGAGGGGTGGTGGCCGTCAGATCACTGCAGGAGCCTCCCGCCTGGTTTCCTGGCCTTCCCCCTTGCCCTCTTACCTCTCTACTCGCCTCTGGCTGCAGTCTGTTCTTGACATATCAGCCAGAGGGATCCTGCAGAACAGGAATCAACTGTGTGTTGCTCCTCTGCTCAAAGATCTTCAACAGCTCCCACCTCACTCTGACTAAAAACCAATAGCCTACCAAAGCCCCCTTTACCTCTCTGGTTTAATTTATCCATGGTATTTTATTCTGTGTGATGTCATTGTATCCCTCTCACCTCTCTGAACTTACCTCCTACTACTTTCCCTCCTGTCTACTCCACTCTAGCTGCCCTGGCCTCCTGGCTATCCTGGAAACATCAGGCCTCCTCTGGACTCAGGGCCTTTGCACATGCTGTTTCCTCTGCCTGGTTGAAGTCCTAGCTCAGCTACTTCTTCACTGTGTCCCTCTCTGAGCCCCATATCCCTCATCTATAAATGGGGTTAATGCTGCACACCTCACTTTCCTCCCCAGGCTAACAGGGGATCCTAATGAGAAAGTGGGGAACAGATAGAGCTCCACAAAAGCCCTCCCTCCAGCTCTAGGCTATCACTGCGAGAGGGCTTGTAAAGGTCCTCACTGGGTCCTTGAGGAAACAGGCCCTTTGATGAGCAGTGGACTCCAGGCCCCCAGACCTTAAGCTGGATCGGCACGCTGGAGCCTCCCAGCCTGTAATCCTCGGGACTCACAGATGCTGGAGAAGCAAGTGTTAAATAATAATCACGATGTGCCGGAGGGGAAGCCGGATGTGTTGGAAAGCTTGACACATCTGGCAGGGCCAGCCCCAAGTCCCCCAGCACATCTGGCTGCTGTATTGACAGGTGGTGTAGCGGGTCACTGAGGAAGGGCCTTGTGGGCCCGGTCCTGGTACCATGAGGGGCTGGTGGCCGGATGGAGCTGGAGAGCATCTCCCAAGCTGCCCACGGACCACAGCCCCCTTGTGGCTCCCCTTCAGGCCTTCCACTGTACTTCGGTGGCTGTGTTCTAAGAGGCCGACTTAGGTCCCCGAACCTGGTCTGCCAGATTCCAAAACCCCTGCCTCGTTTTGTGGGCCCGGCCGCCCCCGCTGGGGCTTGGGGAGCCGGGAAAGCCCCCTCCCCTCTCCAGCCTGGGGGGTGTATTTTCAGGGTCACCTCATGTAGCACTTCCCTTTCTATGGGATCCAGAAATGCGGTCATCAGCTCCACCTGAGGGAGCCCCCTGGGTTGAGACTGGCCTCCTCCCTCCGCCCACCTGCCCCAAGAAAGCCATGGTCATTAATAAAGGACACAATTAGCTGTCAGCGGAGAACATGTCTGGAATTTTTTACCTGCTCCGTGCGCCCGGTTAAGGCAACAAACCCTGGACCCCCCGGGGAAGCAGCTACCACACACCTTTCGGGGGCCCCCTCGCCTGGGCCCACGGCAGGAGGGGCCTGTGACTTTTCCAGTGTGGGCTCCACAGGCCTGGGCCTGCACGGGGCAGTTTTTTCCAGGCCAGTGGAGAAAGTGACACAGTGAGAGAGATTTCCTGGCACAAGTTGGTTTTTTCAACCCAACAGGCAATACAATTCAATACAATCTTCTCCCCCTTTCTGTGCTCACTTAGAGTCTTTAGGGCTAGAAGGACTTTAGAGAAAAGCTAGTTCAATCTCTCATTTCACACCTCATTTTACAGCTCGGGAAACAGAGGCCCAGGGAGGGGAAGTGACCTTGTTTGTGGCGCAGGGAAATAAATACGCTTCTCTTTAACGCAACCTGGGTTTGTAGCCAAAGTCCAAAGGCATGCTCCAGAGACTCTCACAGTCACTCTCCACACACCGCCAAGTCCCGGCCGTGCTGAGGCCGGGGAGGAAGAGCGGCGAACGAGGAAGACGGGGGCCCTGCCCTCATGATGCTGAGGGTCTAGGACAGCAAGGGGGACAGAAGCACCGGACAAACATAAACACTGTACACGGTTCGTGATGGCCACGAAGGTGACAGCCACAGGCTGAGGCAGGTGTGGGGCGTCTCTGTAGGGAGTGTGGCCTTTCTGAAAAGTGGCGTTTAAAAAGGCAGTCCCTGGGGAGAGAAGCACACTTGGCCGAGCGGGAGCAAAATTTGCAAAGGTGGTACAAGCCCAGTGCCTCAGTTTCTCATTCATTGTAATGGGGGAAGAGCCGGATGTTATTGGGCACTTGGTGCCCACTTGGCCCCAGCTATCTATGACCCCACACAGACACTACTATGCCTGTGAAGGCACTTCCTGCTTGGGCACCTCTGCCCTAACAATGCCACGGGGTTGGGATTTGTCACCCCTATTCCTCAGATCAGCAAGAGGCTCAGAGCAACGAGGGGCCTTCCCTGGGGCATATGGACATCCAGCTCAGGAGCCTGAGCCTCCGATACCTGCCCCTCTCTCCCTGACCTTCTGGGTGTTTTCCCCAGTAACCCAAAGGTTGGTCTGCATGCGCCCTGGTGGCCTGTGACTTGAATGCTAATGAAAATCCCATTCAAGAGGTCCCGGCATTTGATGCCTCAAGGAAAAGGGCTTAGAAACACAAACAGGGAGAGGGGGAGCTTGCCCACGCTCACACTGAGGCTCTTGGGTTGGGGGCCTGCAATCGCTCTCCTTCCTAGGGGTACAGAAACCGTCGCCTCCTCCTGTTGGCTTCTGGGGAGCAGGAGTGGGCCTCAGCTAACCCAAGCCATAAATCAAATGCACAAGATGTGGCTTGGCAGCCATCCCAGTGAAAAAGATCTGGGGGTTTGAGTTGACCACAAGCCAAAAGCTGCTGAAAAAGCCAATGTGGTCTTACACTGTAAGAGTAGAAGTAGAGTGATAGCCCAGCTTCCTCCCTGTTGCTCAGGGAGGGTCAGTCCTGAGTTCCACGTTTTATGGAGGTCCATTGAGTGATAGTGGACAGGTTTCCGGCTTGTTTTCTGACTGCAGCCATCTCTGGGTTGTGCTGGAGGGGTTTGGAGTGGGGTCCCAGGCATGAATTCTCCCAAGCAACATTTTCTAGGCCCACAGCAGAGCTCCCGAGCCCCACTTGCCCCAGAACATTCTCTTGTCTGGATCCCTGGGAAGGATGAGTTCTCTCCCTAATGCTCTAGCTCTCCTGGACACTGGAGATTTGAGATCATGTGTGTGGTTTCACTAGGGTCCGTCCTTGATTTGAGGATGGATTTACTCAGTAAAAAAAGCCCAACAATTTTTTTCTAAGCAGTGACTTTGTGTCCTGCTCTGTGTTGGGCAACAGACACAGTCCCTAGCCTTGAAGTCCACTTCAAGAAGGGGAAGAATGAATATGATCAGCGAGGGGTATTGACGAGGGTTTTTCAGGCCATTTGAACTGGGTATTAAAGGATGAGTAGGAGTCCATCAGGGCCAGGAGAAGCGAAGGGCATTTCAGGCAGATGAATAGTGTGTGCAAAGGTATGGAGGAGTGAAGGGCAGGGCAGGGTGGCTAGGGCATGGGATGTGTTGGGGAAAAGGCGAAATCTAAGACAAGAAAGGTGATCTGGGGTTACACCACAATGGGCTTTGTGTGCTCGGTGATGGGAGTTTGGGCTTTTATTTTCCAAGAGCAGGAAAGCCAGTGGTAGTCTTGTGTTAACCGTTCAGATGGCCACACCAGTGCCCTGGGCTCCTTCCTCCCAGCAGCCTGCCGAGGCCCTCGCCAACTCACGCCCCAGCCTTGCTGCTCAGGCCTCTGTTGGCCCACCCCCCAGTCTCCACTCTTTCCCCATCTCCTCTCCTTGTTTCCCCCTAACCTTCCCCTCCCCCAGCTCTCGAGCCCTTCTTCCTGTGTTGTGACGAGTCCCATCTCTTCCATGTAAAAATCAACTAAAAACTGAATGGAGCTATTAACAACTCTCAAGTGACAACAGCAGCCACTCTCTGTATTGAGTACCTACTGTGTGCCAGGCTGAGGGCTTCATGTAAGTTTTTAGGGGGCCATGCATCATAGTGGTCATGGGTACGGGCTCTGGAGTCAGGGTCCATCTGGCCTTGAACTCTGGCTTTCCCACTGACCTTAGGCAAGTTACTGAACTTCTCTTTGTGCCTCAGTTTCCCATCTGGAAAATGGGTCTGCCAATAGGACTTAACTTGTGAAGATTCAGAGTTAATGCCATAGAGTGTATTAGTGTTCATCAACAGTTTTTTTTTTTTAATTTTTTTCAGTAATCTCTATACCCAACATGGGGCTCAAATGCATGACCCCAAGATCAAGAGTCACATGCTGTAACAACTGAGCCTGCCAGATGCCCCCAACAACAATTCTTAGAGTCATTCTATGAGGTAGGTAAGTACCATTGATAGTCCCATTTATAGAAATAATTAAGGTTCAGTAAGGATACATAACCGGCCCACAGGCAGTGTCAGGGCTGGGGGTGGGGACAGCAGTGGAGAACTCCACGTGAGTCCAAAGGCGGGGTCTTAACTATCACATGGCCTCACGTCTTCCAGGCTCGTGCCTGGGCTGGGCCTAGGGACCCAAAGCTCAATGGGCTCCCAGCCTGGTGGGGAAGGTGCCCAAGTAGACAGGCAGTTTCCACACAGTGTGTGATTAGTGCCAAGGCATGCATGGCGGGGAAGAGGTGCTGGGCCTGAGAGCCCAGAGAAGGGACCTTAACATTGTTTCCTGGAGGTGCTAACACTCGAGCTATCTTAGAAGACCAAGAAGGACAAAAGAGTGAAAAGAGAGGCATGTTGGGCAGAGAAACAGTCTGCAAAAGAGTAGAGATGAGAAACTGCACAGCAAGACTCAGGGCCGTAGGTGGAGCCCCGAATTTGTGAACGCAGGGGTGCAGGAAATGAGGCTGGAGAGGCAAGCAGGGGCAGACAGTGACAAGCCTCCCGCCCAGGACTATGTGTCCATGCCTCCGGGACCACCTGCAGGTCAAGTAGTCCTGCGTGTGGCATGACAGTTTGTGAACCCACAGAGAATCGGGAAGAAGCCTGCCCAGTCCCTGGACTAGAACATTCTTGGACTGTAAAGTCCCCCCATGGCAGCACAGGGACCCAGGGATCCTACCTCCTCCGCAGGGTTCCTTCGAGTCCAATCCCAGAGTTTCCTGGGAATAGATGGCCTCTTAAAAAGTTATTATTATTATTATTTTTAAGGATTTTAGTTTTAAGTAATCTCCATACCCGACATGAGGCTCGAACTTACAACCCTGAGACCAAGAGTCGCACGCTCCACTGACTTGAGCCAGCCAGGTGCCCCTTTAAAAAGTAATTTTAAAACCACCGCATCCCCAAAGCTTACAAAAATCCCACACCTCAGTTTTAAAGGGTCAAAAGTTGAAAATGATGAGCCAACAGCAAGATTTGCAGGAAAAAATGATCTCTGGCAACAGCCAGAATACTTCATGACAAATTGCCCAGACGTGGTCATTTTAGAGTGATCACCTTTAAATATGCTCCATCCTCCCCTAAATATGTCCTTTATTCGAACAGTGTGTTTATAGGGCCTGGGGCTGCTGCTCCCAGCTTGCACTTTGGATTTTTAAAAGAGGAGGAAACTGAGAGAGAGAGAGAGAGAGAGAGACAGACAGACAGACACCAAAGCAGAGGATGATGACAAACCTCTAATCTCATAAACTCTTCGCTCAGTCTTTATAAAAATGGGGAGACCTGGTTGTCTCTGAAAGCTCATAAATTTGACAAACAGCTCTAGCACCCACAGGGAAGGGGTCTCATCCTTGGTGAAGACTGGAGATGTAGAGCGGGGAGGCGACTTCTGCTGAAGGGCAGCCTGCAGAGATAGCCCACGCCGTCACCAAGCGAGGGCTTGAGAGCACAGTTTCCTACCTTAATTTCTCTGACCTCATGGCAACCCTGTTGGAGAGAGTCTCCTTGGTTACAAGAGAGGCCAGAACTAATATTTTAACATTTGTAAGCTTCTGATAAATAACAGCTCACACTTAGAGCTTATTCTAGGCCAGGCACTGTTTTAAGTACCTTATGTGGATTAATTTATGTAATCTCAAATTATACTATAATTATCCTCATTTACGGGGGAGTATAGGCACAGAGAGGTAAATCGCTTGCCCAGCACCACTGGTTCAGCGAGTGGTGGCGCAGAGATTTAAGCTGAGGTGGAAATCATGTGCTCTCCTTTGCCCACTGCTTGTTCACTACTTGAGGGGTCGGGCTCCAGACTGGGTGGGGGGCTTTACTCAGCTCTGTCATCTCCTCTCATTACAACATCCTGATGAACTCCTGGCCCCGTTTTACAGCCGAGGGAAGCCACGGCTCTGGGCTGCAGGCTTTGTTTACTCGGCCAGGCTTGGAGTGCTCTTCTTAGCCTTGGAGGGCTCTGGGGTCCCATCCTGCTTTGTCTCCTCGGAGAGGCAGTACAATGCAGTGGTTAGCCGCAACACTTCCTAGCTGAGTGACCCTGGGTAAGTTGCATAACCTGTCTGTGCCTTAGTTGTGTCATCTGCAAAATGGGGGCAATAGAGCTATCTCCCTCCTAAGGTTGTCAAGAAGATGGGTGACACTCCTGAAGCTTTTGGAATGCTTGCACCCCAGCAGTAAATGCTCCATATGTGTTAGATATTGCTTTACTGTCCTCCCCTCCCTAACGGGGTGCTCTGTGCCCTGGATCCTGCTGCCAAACCAGATAGCTCCCGCCTAGTCCAAAAGCCCCTATGTAACAGACAGCGAGTCGGCTGGGTCTGGCCGTCTCTGTCCCTGTAGAGAAGGCAGCATTGGAGTTCAAATCCCAACCTCACTTCTTTCTGGCTGAGGCCTTTAGGTACCATGGGGACATCTCTCAGAGTCTCCGTTATTTTGTCTGTAAAACAGGGGTAATAGCATCTGTTTTATTATTTAAAAAATGTTTTAAGGGGCACCTGGGTGGCTCAGTCGGTTGAGCGACTGACTTCGGCTCAGGTCCTGATCTCACCGTCTGTGAGTTCGAGCCCCACGTCGGGCTCTGTGCTGACAGCTTAGGGCCTGGAGCCTGCTTCGGATTCTGTGTCTCCCTCTTTCTCTGCCCCTCCCCCACTTATGCTCTGTCTCTGTCTCAGAAATAAACATTAAAAAAATTTTTTTTTTAGATTAAAAATTTTTTTAAGTTATTTATTTATTTATTTTGAGAGACAGAGAGCATGAGCAGGGGTGGGGCAGAGAGAGAGAGAGAGAGAGAGAGAGAGAGAGAGATGGGGAATCCCAGGCAGGCTCCATGCTGTCATTGCAGAGCCTGATGACGTGGGGCTCGAACTCACAAACCATGAAATCACGACCTGAGCTGAAATCAACAGCCACTTACCTGACTAAGCCTCCCAGGTGCCCGACACCTGTTTTAATAACACAGTGGTAAAAGCAGAGACTTAGGCAGATCTGGGCCTCTGCTTGTTGCTCTCTGCATGACCTTGGGACAGTTGCTTAAACCCCTGGGCTCTCAGTTTCCTCAGCTGTAAAATGGGGACACACCCTTGCAGGGTTTTATACTGTGAGGACAAAATGAAGTTGCAGCTGGATGACGCCATAGGCCCGGCAGGACTTGTCAGGTGGCTGTTAGTGTGTCTCCTCTAGGGATCATTCAACAGACCTGAAGCCCTACTATGTGCCAGGCACTGTTCTGGCCGCTGGGGACACGACAGCAAACAAGGCAAGCTAGTTCCCTACTCGCAGAGCGTCTAATCAAGTGAGGAAGATGGACAATAAACAGATAGCAAATAAATACAGGGTGACGTGCTAGAGGGTGCTGAGCGGGCACTGCTCTAGCCGGGGTGGTAAGGGAGGGCTTGTCTGAGAAGGTGACACATGAGGTGAGACCCAAAGGCAGAGAAGATTTGGTAGTGGGAGTCCATGGGGAAGAGGAGTCCAGGCAGACAGCACGTGCAAAGGCCCTTCCTCGGGAGGGACTAAAAAGGCCCTTGTGTCAAGAGCCTCAAGGACGCCTGTGTGGCTGGAAAGGGGAGCGAAGGGCATGGTGGGAGGAGGGAGCTGAACCACAGGAGATGAAGCCAGACTCTGAGTCAACGGAAAGCCATTGCGCCGGGCTCTAAAGGGACCTGTTGTGTGAACAGGTCCCTGCCTGCTGGGTGGAGAGGGGGCCGTGCAGAGGGCGGGGAGTCTGTGCTGTGGTCCAGGCAGAGGTGACACGGGATGGACAGGGTGATGACAGTGTGGGTGGAGGCGTGGTCAGGTCTCATGAGGACCCACGAGCAACCTCTTCTTCCCCCGGGAACACCCCATGCGAATGAGAGGGGCGAGAGGGGAGACACCAGGCTCCGCTTCTGTGAAGGAATATGGTGTTTCCTCCACCATTTCAGCAGTGCCTTGTCCCCAAGGACTCTCAATCAGCGAGCTGACTGCCCACCGAGAGCCAGTAATTAGGCTTCTGGGACAGGTGCCCGGGGGGCTGGCAGAACCTCCTCTCTGGGCCGCGCTGCTCCTTGGCAGAAAGTTGAAAGGGAAGCAAAACAGCTCCCGGCAGTTCCTTGCCCCATTTTAAGGGTCCTCCTGTCGCCTCTCACCCAGCCCCAGGCATGTGACTCCCCAGGCTGCCCCAAGGCCCCAGAGGACCCCTGCTCAAGGTCTCAGGTCTCACCACACCCCGGTGTGTGCCCTCTGCCCCCAGCTGTGTCTCATTCCCGCTCAACTCAGCCCAGGCCGAGAGAGGATGCGTCTTCGCCAGGGAATCAGAATGTTACACTGTGTGTATTCAAACAGGATCCCTCCCGGAGACGCCAGACCTCCATCCCAGGAGTTAGTCAAATGGTGGACATTTCAGGCATCGTGACAGGTACGGGAGGGGTGACCTTGGGGCCGACAGGGCCCCGGGGACGGCCATTCATATTTCCTATGGTTCCCTACTGCTCCCACCTTCAAGACTGACCCACTCGCTCCTGAAACCAGACGATAAATCACAACTTTCCAGAACAACCCCACCTCCTGTCTCCATGGTTCCTGAGCGTGGCCACAGGTGCGCCTCACAAGGACCTGCGAGAGGGACGTTATTTCTATTCCCCCTGGGGCTGAGGAGGACAGTGAGGCTCGGAGAGAGAAGTGACTGCCTAAGGTCACACGGATGGCGGGGGCAGAAAGCGGGCCAGGATGTCCACCTCTGGCTTCGATTTGAGCCTGGTCTCCTTGGCACAAGGCCGTCTGCCAGCCAGGCTCCCCGCTGCTCTCTAAAGACTGACATGATGGCAGGAGGCTCTGGCTGGGATCAGAGGAATAACCGACAAGGCCACACATGGGCAGCAACAGACAGGAATGGGCAGCAGAGTATGTGTCCTAAGCAAGCTTTAAAACGACCATGGCCTTCACTTAGATATGACATAGCCATCTCAGATGATTTAGGCACTAGCCACTGCCCTTTGTCTACTGATCAATAGCACCATGAGAGCCTGTCACAATGCTCTAAGGGTGGGTTGAGTGCAGATTCGTTCATTGTTTTGTTCATTCATTCACTCCATAGACAGTGATTGAGAACCTGCCACTGAGACAGAAAGAGGTCAGACACAATGCCTGTTCTTAGGTACTGCTACCTAGTGTATACTCTGTTTCTTCCACTGGACTGAGAGCTTCTCAACAAGTGGTTAAGAAAGTGGCCTTAGGAGTCAGACCATGTCCTGGCCGTGTGCTTTGGCCAACTTACTCTCTGTGTCTCAGTTTACCCATATGAGAAATGGAGATAATAACAAGGCCTACCACGTAAGGTCATTGCGGGGGTTAAATGAGTTACTATGAGTAGAGCACTTAGAACAGTGTGTCTGCACAGAGTACGTGCTTAGGTCTGTTCTTTCACGTTCTCAGGGACTTGTACGATTTCCCAGCCAAGGTGTTACTGTCCCGATGGGAATCACCGAATTTTATTTCTAACAACTGTTACAAATAATAACTTCAGGCACCCTCCTTTTTTTTTTAAAGCATCCTGGCAGAGAGCACATGCAAAATTCATCAGTCAGGATCTATCTGCTGAGATTACCTTTAAAAGCTAATCATTATCCCTTCAATAAATATTTTTTTTGAATACCAAGCACTATTCTAAGGGTTTTAGCTGCATCGTCTTATTGAGTCCTAACAATATCCCTGTGAGGTTGGCACTGTTTCCCCTATTTTGCAGAGGAGAAAACAGGCTTAGAGAGGTTCCATGGTCATCCATCCATTTATCCATCAACCCATCCACCCACCCACTCATCCATCCATCCGCCCACACACTCATCCATCCAACCATCTACCCACCCACACACCCACCCACTCATTCATCCATCCACCCACTCATCCACTCATCCATCCATCCATCCATCCACCCAGCCACCCAGCCACCCACTTACCCATCCATCCACCCACCCATCCACTCATCCATCCACTCACTCTCCCATCCATCCACTCATCCATCCATCCATCCATCCATCCATCCGCCCACCTGCCCACTCATCCATCCATCCATCCATCCACCCACCCACTCATCCATCCATCCATCCATCCATCCATCCATCCATCCATCCAAGGTTTATTGAGTACTCATTATGAGCCAGGCACGCACTATGCCAGGGCTAGGTTCAAGTCTCAGCTAGTAAGAAATGAGACCCAGTCTTTGTCCTATTAAGGCTCCAGTCTAGCCAGGAAAGACCTACCTCCATTAAATAACAGGCAGTCTGATCAGGGCCACAAGTTAAGGAGTGCACAGGTGAGTTCAATAGGGGCTTGACAGTATATGTTGTTGGCTTTCAGCCTAACTAAGAAAGCAACCTAGAAGCTTCCCCTTCTCCCCCCTAAGCCACTCCTCCTAAGCTCCATCTTTGCCCCTTGTCAACATTGCAAACTCCTGTTCATCGGGTCAGTGGCTCCTCCTGCAACACTTTCTTATGATCTCTTAGGCCACAGATGTCACTGATCCCCTAGGAAGCCAAATGTATCTGGACTCTATATTGGACCTCATATTTGTCATGTGTTTGCTGGCTGAGTGCTGCCTACCACGTCCCCACTTTGGGAAGTATTCCTCAATCACCACCTAGCCCCCCAACCCTGTCCCTGGGCCATCGGGTTTCTCTCTTCTCTGAGTTCCCACAGGAATATGTATGTATCTCAACAATCCCCCCATAATTATTTTCCCTTCAGCTTTCTTCCACACTAGACTATGAGCCTGTAAGCAGACCTTACTCGTCTTTGAGTCCAGCGCAAAGCTGGGTACATGGTGGGCACTCAATACAAGTTGGTTTCTGGAATAGATGGAGAGGCAGAGTGGGTGAGAACACCTAGGTCTGAGTCCCTACATGGATGATTCTGGTCAAATGGCCTCAGACCAGTGCAAGATGAGGATTTAGGGTTGGTATGCAAATGATTTGGTCTTGACCTCCAACTTCATCCCGTTGATCAGTAGCTTTCTAGAGTGTTGTGTTGAGAAAGATCCTGAAGTAGCCCTGGATATAGTGGGAAGAGTATAATGATTGAGTCTCAATATCTGGCTTGGAATCAGGTAGGAATGGCAATGGCACTCCCCAGTTCTGATATCCTGGGAAAGCCATTTTCTACTTTAAGGCTTTGTTTTTGTTTTTGTTTTTGTTTTTTCCTGTCTGCAAAATGAGGGGACTAGACTCAATTATATCTGATACTTTAGATCTGAGCCCCACGTCTTCTTCTAGAGTTATTTTTCTTCGGGGACAAGAGCCACATGCCAGCCTAGCCCAGGATTGGTACATAGCAGGTGCTCAGTAAATGCTGGTCGGATGAATAGTCCTCCTTGGTCATTGTGAGACTTTAGGGAGAACAGCCTTTCCATGCAGACAAATATGAGGAAGGTGGGGCTAACAGAGAAGTGAAGTGAAGGTTCATGCCCAGAGTCAACTAGAGACTACTCTAGTCCCTGGGTCTTCTGACTCCCAGGCCTGTTGTTCCTGCCCCTGGTTGGCTGCACGTACCTATCTGAACAGATACTTCCCCTGACGCCCATCAAGTAAGGGTCCCAGTCTCGAGCTGTGTTGCATTTTGACTCCACAAAGCATTTTCACGATCATTATTAGGCTCTAGCTGCATAAGGACTCTGGCAAGAGGGAGGGCTGACCCTCACCCTCAGTCGACAGATGGGGACACTGATGCTCAGAGAGGACATGTGATTTGCTAGGGTCACACAGAGCTGGGTCTCAAACCTAGGTCTTCTGTTGTAAATCTCATGCTCTATCCACCTGCCCCTTCCTAACCAGCTCCTCTGTTCCACGGCACTTCTTCCCTCAAGGCCACCTCTGTGTTTTCAGTAAAAATGAAAGAGCAGAGACATAAAGGCGATGTAACAGGAGCCAAGCTCTCCTCTCCATGAGGCCAAACCCCACCTTGGGTCACATCTTTGAGGGAGAGGCCTTGGAGGGGAGAGAGGGGTCATAAGACCTGAGCAGCGGGGCGCCAGCTGGACGACAGGCCTCCCGGGTCTTCCCTGCGACCCCGGCCTGGGCTCACACCAGCTGGGTAAACAGGAGTCAGCCTGTCCAAGGGCGGGGGGCATTCCTGCCCCTCTCACACTGCCTGTCTGTTGCTAAGGATTCTGGGAAGGAGGCGGGGAAGGCTAAGGTGAAAAGCTGCCTGGGAGCAGCCACACGGAAGGACTGATCTGGAATTGTCCTCAGGAAGACAGTGATGACCCGGGAGCAGACGGGAAAATGGCTAGACGTGGTCTGGCATCTACACTCTCCTCTCTCTTCCTGCTCCCTACAAGCTTGGTTTTACCTTATTCTAAATACTCTACAACTCTGGCTATGTTACTTGGCCTCTACTTTCCCATCTGTAAAATAGGCCTAGGGATAAATACTTCAGGACCAGAGATACTTTTTTCTCTCCCATTGCCACCTTCTTGTCAGAGACCCAGACCCTCCAGGCGGTGCAGCTCCTACAAACTTATGGCTCTGTAAACATCACATCGTCCCCATCCCACATAGCAGCCGACCAGACCAGGGAAAGTAGGTGTCTCTGTGTGTCTCTTCCTACCTCCTGCACCCCTTTAGGATTTTGTCTGTATCTCTGAGAACATGAAAAACCTTCTGCCTTTCTTATCAGTGCCCTGGACTACCCACCTCCTGGGACTGTTGGCGTTTAAAGGCAGGGCTCTGTCTTATCCTTCTTAGTGTTCAGCACAGGGCCTAGAGCATAACAGGTACCCACCATGAGGTAGTTCACTGGACAGAAGAAATCAGAAAGAGGGCTCATCACACCCCCTCCCGGGCCCTGAGTGTAATCTACAAGCTGGCACCAGCTCTGAAATCCCCTCATTTTCTTGAAACCTACAGAAATGGTGAGACAAAATGTGAGCCCAGGCAGAGAGGGCTCAGGGCAAGGCAGCCTTCACTCCGTGTCTGGTTCATCCTTGTGCCTCGAGTGCCCGGTGCAGAGCAGGACTTGGCCGAGCTTGGGAACGAGTGGCTGACCCCCACACTGGTATGTGAGCCGAGCATTCAGCATGCCTCCCCTCGGACAACACACGCTCTGTGAGTGTAGACGATCAGAAGGCTTCGGGGAAATCAAAAGCAGCTACTCAGGAAAGGCCAGGGCTCCGCTGGAGAGACCGCTCTCTGCGGGGCTGCTGGGCCCCCGGGCCGGTGATTCATGTCTCGCTTGCTCGGGGTGGGAGCACAGGCCGAGTATGAGCTGAATTCATAAGACCTTCTCTGTTTTATCTCACAGATGTTTCTGGGATGGATGTGTCAAGGAAAAAAAAAAGGCTGAAGTTGAAAAATTCCAACTCAGCACATGTCCTCCAGCCCCTGGAGACGTGACAAGGGATTAAAACGCCTTTCTCCTCATTTGCCCAACATCTCAGGAGAAAGCTAAATTGCATCCCCGTCAGGGCTGTTCTGGGCACCTGCTGGCTACGAAGACGACCTCCTCATTAGCCCAGTTTTCCTCTGGAAACAAGCTCACAAAAACGGCATTATGGGTACATGTGTGAATGTGTGTGAGCGGGCACGGCGTCACGTACCCGTTTCTCCAGAACCTGTTCCCATGCACAATAAAAGCTAACTTGTGAACGCCTACTATGTGCCAGGCAGCCTCTCATTTTATCCTTACTGCCCAATGAGATTTATGTTATTTTCCCATTTTATTTTTTTAATGCTTATTCGTTTTTGAGAGAGAGAGAGAGAGAGAGAGAGAGAGACCGAGTGTGAGCAGGGGAGGGGCAGTGAGAGAGAGGGAGATACAGAATCTGAAGCAGGCTCCAGACTCCAAGCTGTCAGCACAGAGCCCGATGTGGGGCTCGAACCCCTGACCCGTGAGATCATGACCTGAGCCGAAGTTGGACACTTAGCCGACTGAGCCACCCAGGCGCCCTTTATTTTCCCATTTTATAAAAGTCTCGCCTACACGTAAAAACACATGTTCGTGCACATACACGTCTAATTGTGCACAAAATGTGTTCGTACGTGCACCTCACTTTTTATATATCCATATGCAAACAGATCCACACACGGCCATATGCCTTTGTACACACATGTATATGTGTGCACACACCCTCATGTGATGTCCCTCTGAGAGGCTGTCTATTGAGCTCATTCTATAGAAGTTGCTTTGTTTCTATTACTATTCTTTACGTCATCCCTGATCCTGGCAAGGCAAATGGTTTCGTCTATATCGAGGGTGGACAAACTACGGCCCGCTGGCCAAATTCACCCTGCCACCTGTTTTTGAAAATAAAATTTGTTGGAGCCCAGTCATGCCCATTTGGTTATGTATTGTCTATGGATGCTTTTATGCTACAATGGCAGAGTTCGGTTATATATTAACTCTCTGGATCTTTACTATTTGCTGATGGCTAATCCACATTTTTCACATAACGAAACAGACCCAGCTAGGGTGTTTAACTGTCCAAGGTCATGGACCAGGTAAGTGTTTGGCTGGCTAAATACCTGACCATACGCCAGACCCCTCCCTCCCACTTTTGGGTGTCTTTGTTGGCGTGAGCTGCAATTGTGCCTGTGTACTTGTCGCTTTCTGTCCCTGTGTGCCTAAACATCCAGGGAGAGGTCCATGGGTCTGCGTGGCTCTATGTGTGTGTGTCAGGAATAAATGTGCAGTGTTTGTTTGTTGGATTCAAGGTTCTTATATTTAGGTCCTTTGAGCCTAATAATTTGTGTCTACTTAATTTCTGAAAAAGCTATGCTACAATATCTTCCTAAGAATGTGAACTCGACAATTGCTTCTTGCAAATACAACATTTCGTGTGTTTTAAAAAAACCGTTTTGATACTGGGGCACCTGGGTGGCTCAATCGGTTAAGCCTCCGACTCTTGATTCAGCTCAGGTCATGATCTCACGGTTCATGGGTTTGAGCTCCACATCAGGCTCTGTGCTGACAGTGTGGAGCCTGCTTGCGATTCTCTCTCTCCCCCTCTCTCTCTACGCTCCTCTGTTCATGCTCTCTCTCTCTCTCTTTCAAACAAAAAATAAACATTAAAAAAATGTATTAAAAACTGTTTTGAAACTATGTTGGGAGTACATGCAAATTCAGGATTATTATATTTTCCTAGTGAATTATTCATTTTGTCATTAGTAATGTCTCTCTGTGTCCCAATAATGCTTCTTAAAGTCTTTTTATTCCCTAATATTTACTTGCTACCAGTTTTATTACAGAGAAAAATTTCTGATGTGTTGTTTTATATCCCTTTACTTATACCCTTTGTGCATCATTATCTTTTAGGTGTGTCTCTTATAAACAGAGATAGAATTTTTCTTCAACTAAACTAAGAATTTCTGGTTTTAAACAATTGAGTTTAATCCATTTTTATTCATTGTGATTACAAATATTCAGTTGACCCTTGAACAACACAGGTTTGAATGTGTGGGGCCCACTTATATGTGTATTTGTTTTAAATACAGTGCAGTATTTTAAATGAATTTTCTCTTCCTTGTGATTTCCTTAATAATATTTTCCTTTCTCCAGCTTACTTTATTGTAAGAATACAGTATATATTATGTATAACGTACAAAGTATGTGTTAATTGACTATGCTATGGATGAGGTTTCTGGTCAACAGCAGGCTGTTAATAGCAGTTAAGTTTTGGGGGAGTCAAAAGTTATGTGCAGATTTCTGACTGTGTGTCAGGAGGCAGGGTCAGTGCCCCTAACCCTGGTGTTGTTCAAGGGCCAATTGTACTTGACTTTATTTATACTATTTTATGTGTTTTATTCATCATAAATGATGAAATCATTTAAATCTTTTTAAAATCTTTTTAAAATTTTTTAAATCAGTTTTAATCTTTAAATCAGTTTAAATCTTTTAAAAAATATATTTTATTTATTCATTTTTAGAGGGGGTGGAATCCCAAGCAGGCTCCGTGCTGTCAGTGCAGAGCCCAAGGAGGGGCTCAATCCCACAAACCGTGAGATCATGATCTGAGCCGAAATCAAGAGTTGGACGCTTAACCAACTGAACCACCCAGGCACCCCTATGTATCATCAGTTTAAAACCTTTCTTCCTTTCTTGCTTTCTGTGGAATTGCTTGAATTTCCTTTAGGTCTTTTAATTTCCTCTACTGGTTCAGCAGTTATATATTCTAGTCTTTTATGGCTGCCCTTACCTTTTTTTTTTTTTTAATTTTTTTTAACGTTTATTTATTTTTGAGACAGAGAGAGACAGAGCATGAACGGGGGAGGGTCACAGAGAGAGGGAGACACAGAATCTGAAACAGGCTCCAGGCTCTGAGCTGTCAGCACAGAGCCCGACGCGGGGCTCGAACCCACGGACCGTGAGATCATGACCTGAGCCGAAGTCGGACGCTCAACCGACCGAGCCACCCGGGCGCCCCTGCCCTTACATTTTTAACATGCACATTTATCTCAACAAGGTCAAAAGTCACTTGATATTCCTGTCTACTTCCCAAACAATCTTAGCGTGTTTTAATTCCAATCTTATTCCTCCTATCTTCCATTTTATGGTTGTATTTTTGTTCGACCTATTATTTAAAAAAACAAACAAACCTAAATTAAAAAAAGAAAGTCACCCAAGGATTTTCCTTTTTTTCCAAGCTTGCATCAATATCATCTCTGGTACTGTTGTGTGTTTGTATGCATGTGGGGAGACGGGAGGCATCCACATCAGCTCAATCTACCACATTCCAGAAAGTTCATCTTTCATCTGTGCACATGTGTCCTCACCAACCCACACGCATGTAACTGTGTACATGCAGGACTGAATACTTCTATGTGACTCTACGTCGACCTGTATGCCCCTCAGTGTGGGAGCAGCTGCAGTCATTAACAAAATATTTATTGCGGCCCCTTCCCTTCTATAAAAAGCATGGGCTGGGCCCTCAGAGTCTTAGGTGGGAGTACCTAACAACTGTGATAAAACAATGTCTGATAAATGCTCTAATAGAAGAAGCCTGGAAGGCTGTAGGAGAAGAGGAGTACTTAACCAGGCTGTGTGGTCAAGGAAGGCTTCCTGAAGGAAGAGGCACCTGACCTCACTCCTGAGAGGAGTGGCCTGGTGGGGGTGGCCCACTCTATGAACATCAGTGGGTTGCATCCCAGCCCAAGAGTTACAAACTATGTGATTCTGACCAAGTCCCTTAACCTGTCTGGTAAGGATCCTTGCCCGCTTTGAAGAAATATTGTGACTCCAATGAGAAAATGGATGTGAATGTGCCAGACAAGCTGAGAAGAGCTATACCGGGGTCACAATTTTAAAGTCATGGCAATGGTAACAGCCACCATTTCTTGAGTACCTACTATGTGTCTGGCATGGAGCTGCTTCTGCCCAGCATAAAGAGGTGACACTGGTTTGCCCTTACTACTAAGGAAGTACCTAAAGATCAGAGAGGTGATGTGACTTATCCAAGGCCGCACAGGAGGCAGGACAGGCATGGCGACTCAGGGCTCTGTGCTTGGATGGCCTCTCCCCTGCCCCTGCTGCTATACCCTAGCCTAGATTCTCTTATCCCTAATTTCTAGCACTTCAACCCTCTCCCCACTCTCTGTTCAAAGAGCCAGGGGCCTCGAAGGTCCTCCCGGACTGCAAGAGAGGAAACTAATGCCATTGGCTGCCTCATTCAGGGCCTGGGGAAGCCCAATTCTTCCCCTCCCTAGTTCCCCACCCTCCTGGGGCTCCCTCTGCAGGTTTATGTGGGGCAGAGAATCAGGTTAATGGAATCCTGGCTGCCTCTGGCTAGGGGGGTGGATAGCCCCCCTCCGGAACCCATCATGGTCAGCCCTCAGTCTCCAGCCCAGACATAGACAGCTCCTCCTGAGTCCCTGAAGAGCCCAGGGGATGGTGTCAACATTCCACACCTTCCTGAGGGAGCCCAGATCAGCACCTCCCATCAATAGCTACCATGGGGATTTGATTTCAGCGTTCATTTTGGACATTCCCTTTAAACCTCCCAGTCAGCAATTCTTGGTATCTGTGCCAGCACAGCGTGGTGTAGGGTTAGGCTCTGGATTCGGAAAGCCTTGGATTCCTGCCTTGCTTTTTGTGACCTCAGGCAAAACCCTTGCTGAACCTCAGTTTCTTCATCTGTAAAGTGGAAATAATAGCAGGTTTGTTCATGAGGTTGTTGGGTTTAAATGAGATGATTCATGCAGAAGGCCCAGTAGGTTTCCTGGCACACAGTAGGAACTCAGTTAACTAGTCAATGAATAGATAAATGTCATTACTCTAAAGAGCGTGCAAAGTGCCTGCAGCTGAGTTTTCGTGCAGAATGCTGCCATTTAGAAGGGGTAGGGTTAGCAGGGGGCAGTCACTCCATCTCAGTTTGTGTTTGTAACTAGTGCTCACTTACCCTGACGATAATCCCTCCCAGGGCCTGAACACCTACCATGTGCAGGACATTCTGGAAGGTGCTTTACAGAAATCGCCCCACTTAATGCCCCTCACTGGCCCTGCAGTGCCCCCCTCTGCCGGCCCGTGGGACTGCTGGACAGAATGGAGACGCTGTCAGTGTGGACCTGTAAAGGCATGGTCAGTGCCTGCTGAGCTCATCCGCGGAGCCCTGGGGTTTTTGCCTGTCTTGTCATCCTGAGTTCAGATTTTGGGCTCACGCTACCCCTCTTCACTCACCTAGCTCCCCTGCTCTGGGCAACCAAATGATTGGCCATTCTACCTCTGAGATGTCTGCTACAGTTTTCCAACCTGTAAAATGGGGCAGTTGGATTAAACGTTTCTTGCCGATTCTAGGACTGCTGGCATAAAGGGAACAGACATGAATCACAAGCCTGTTGGGGGCCAGGCATCCATTCCTTCCTGGTAACCCTGTGGGTGAGGTTCGGTCATCAGCCCTGCACTACAGTCTGAGAAACTGAGGCTTGGGAAGGTAATGTCACTTGCTCAACTAACTCAGCGATGTGAGGCCAGCCTGAGACTCGAGCACAGGGCTGTCTGGCCCTTTTCTGTGTGTGCATGGCCTCCTGCTCTGAGAAGACAACCGCAGAGACTGCCAAGAACTGGAAGAAATCGTGCGGTCCCCGAGTGGGACCTGTTCAATGGCTGAGCACCCCCCCCCCCCAGAGTATGGTGTCTGCGGCCGGCCTCCGTGGACAAAAGCTACATAGCCAGCACCCCTCAGCACAGCCCTAGAATTCCCGCTAAAGCCCTTTCTCTGCGTTTTTGGAGCCCAGCCCAGGGTTGGCCCACCAGTCCTGGGAAGGAATGTGTAGTCTCTCATTTCTAAAGAAAGGAAAAGCAAACTGCAAGCTCTGGTCCTCCTTCCCACCAGCCAAACTCAAGCACTGTCATGAACCTGCACAGCCATTTACCATTTACAAGTCCCAAACTCCCTTAGCCCAGCACTCAGAGCCTCCACCCAGTGTCTCAACCTACTTCTCCTGCCGCATTTCCATCATCTGGCACCTTTCAGACTGCCTGAGCAAAAGCTCCCCGATGATTCTTGAACACATCCCACACACAGCTGTCTCTGGGCCTTTGTTCCTTCTGTTTCCTCTGCTTGGAATGCCCTCACCACCATCCCTATATATCCAAATTCCGCCTATTTCTAGGACCCAGGCCCGCCCCCAGGAAGGCCTCCACGAGGCCCTGGCCATTTCTCCCACCTCTGATGCCGCAGCGCTTTCTCTGTTTTTCTAAACAGCCTCCACCATTCTGTTCCTTAGGGCAAGGGGCTATTTTGACTCACATCCATCTCCCCAGTGTCCCAGAATAGGGCCTGGCCCTTAGAAGGTTATTTGAGAAAGGTTATTCGAATGTATGAAAGATGGAGGAAGGGTGTCGGGTGAAGATCAATCTGATCACCTGTGGGCCAGACAGGAAGGTGAGGGTCAGGGCAGGTGGCAGAAGGCCTTTGGGAATCACGCACCCATGGCTCCTCACACCCTGGCCAGGAATCTGGGTGGGGCCTGCAGAGCTGACCCCATGAGGCTTCAGGCTCCCTGCCCACACACAGGAAGCGGACCCAGCAGGCCTAGACTGCACCGTCCTGTGCTCCCCTGCTCTGGGTATGCGTTGGGGGTTGCGAGGGGCCAAGCACGGGCCCAGGCAACTGCTTCCCCCCATCCCTGCCAAGACTCTGCACCCGGGAGGCTGGCCCAGCCAGGCTCCTGCCTCCCAGCCCGGCCCTGCCTGTCCTGGAGCTGCTGCTTCATGGCTGCCGTCAGGGGTAATGAGTTAGTGGGTGTATGTGCTCTGCATGGGATCTGGCACGATACACGTAAGATGTTCTCCCAGCTCTCACATTCCCTAATTCTTGAGTGTGACACTTTAACACCTGAAGATTGACATATTCTGCGATTCTTGACCATGCCCTTCTACTACTATAGCATTCTAGAATTCCTAAGACTACAAGTGAATGTTCTACGTGTGTGTGTGTGTGTGTGTGTGTGTGTATTTACTGTAACAGGCCACAGTTCCATGACTGTAACATTCTAAAAATTCCTGCTTGTAAAGCTGAATTTTTAATATTCTACAGTTGTAAAATTCTATCATTCTAGGATTATGACCTTTTTAACGCCTGCAACGTTCTAAAACTCTTGCCTCTTAGTCTTTTATATGCTTAATTAGTCTTCTTGGTGCTTCTGTGATTACATGATTGTAACATTCTATAATGCTATGATTATAACCTTTCCAGGCCTGTAACATTCTAAAATTCTTGCTTGACTGTGCTTTTAACACCGCACAATTCTGCAGCCGTAGTGGGCAGTGACAGAAACATCCTGGGAGCTTGTGACCCTGGGTTGCCTGACCTCCTACACTCCCCAACTGCCAGCCCCTGGCTGTTTGCATTTCCAGCAGCACTCACGGTCCCTCCGCAAGGTCTCCTGCTTTCTTCCAGAGTCTGGACCCTCTGGCCTCTTCCTGCCAGAACAAGGATCAGGTCAACTAGAAGTTCATCAGTGCAAATGTGAAAGAGTCCTCAGGGGCTCCTGAGGTGGGGCGGGCAGGGCTTGGAGGGTTCTGGAGTAGGCCTGGGTGTCTGGGATGTTTCCCCGTCCCTGTCTTTGGGAGGGTCCTGGAGCAGTGCAGGCCCTGCTGTCACGTCCCACGAGGGTCCACACACAGGCTTGTGTACCCCCTAGAAGCCCCAAGTCAGAAACAGCCAAGCTACCATGCAGACCCCCAAATCCCTGTGGAGCTAAGACCCTGGTGGCCTTTCCTCTCCAGGTGCCGAGAGGAGATCTCAACAGCCTTGACCCCCTGGGGGGTTGGCTCAACCCAGAGAGAACTGAGCAGGTGTGGCTGAAACCCACCTGGGGAGCCAGGGGAAACGGCAGGATGGAGTTGTCTGCCCCCAGCTCCTGCTGTGAAATGTTTGTCTTCGCCTGGCGGTCGTCAAAAGTGGCCTCCTTCTCCTCATTCTGGGTATGTGTGTGCACAAGCACACACGATGGTGGGTGCTTATGTGTGGAGCTCTGGTCCATCTCTGTGGGTATCTCTGTGCATGTCCCTGGCATGGAGGTCTCATGCTACAGCCCCATAGGCCAAGGCCAGGGCCAAGGGTATGGTCACCTTTTGGTGGGTTTGTGCCCACGGTAGCCTGAGCCCTGGCCCAGCTGTTTCCTGGTGAGTGAGAGAGGGAAAACGAGGGAAGCAGATCTCACCCAGGGCCAGCCCCTAAACTGAGAACTAGGCTTCTTCTAACTCCACACTGGGTCTATGGGAACCACCGTGCCCCGACATATGGGGGTGCCGGGGCTCCGGCTTGGAGCTATAGTGCTTCCTCATATGCCACCACGTCATGGGCTGGTTTTAATGAACACTTACGACGTCCCGGGCCCTTACGTGGATTTCCTCCATGAAGTCCTCACAGAGATGCCAGGATGTGAGTGTTATCATTACCCATTTTCCAGATGAGAAAACGGAGACTTCAAGAGATGCAGCCCAAACTTGCCAGCACACCGTGGGGAGAGCTGCAGTTGAAACCCGGGCCTGACGGACAGCAGAGCCACCCCCATGGCCGCCACGCTATCAGCCAGGCTGGTGGCCACCTGCCCCTCTGCCAAGAATACGGTTCACAGAGCACGTCCGTCTGTCAGCCTGGGGGTGAGGGATCAGTCTTCCACCTGCTCCGCAGGGCCCTTGCTGTGAGCCAGGTACTGGGTGGGGGAGGGGTGGGAGTCAGGCGGGAGTCAGGGACACAGAGATGTGAGCAATTCCATTCCTGGACACGAATGCAGACAACACAGGACAGGACCGGCGGCCCAGGGAGTAGCACGTGCTCCAAGGAGCTCTAAGATCTGACTGACACCTTTGTCTGGGGAAACCAGGGAGGGCTCTCTGGAGGTGGCACGGTCTGAATTGGACCTGAAGAAATGTGCAGGGTTGCCATGGGGCGGGGGGCAGGAGTAGAGAAAGGTGAGGGCCTTTTTCTCCTTTCATGGGAGTTTTGTGCACCAGTGTGTAGGTGGGGGTCGGCACAGGAACTCTGAATTCCACACTAATTTACTGAGAATTTCAGGAAAAACTGGTTTAGCTCCACTGGACTGAAAACAAAGATCAACTGGAGGTCAAAGGCAGGGGGAGGGGGCCTGTGGGGCATCCAGAGAGAGAATTCACCTCAATTCACAGACCCTCCCTAGGTTCAGACCTGTGTCGGGCCATGGGGACGCAGAGTTAAGCCAGAAATAGATTCAGTGTTGGAAGAGCTTCTGACAGCATTTCTCAGAGCTGGACAAGGCTCAGGCCCTTTGGAAAGGGGAATGTTCTTTTGTGGACCTTGGAGACCATCTCTCCAGACCTCAGATGCCAGGCTGGGTAACAAGGATGCCTTCTATCGCTGCTTTACAAGTGGTCAAAAACAGAAAAAAAAAAAAATTTTTTTTTTGAACAGCATTAAAATCTAAACACAAATTTTAAGTTCTCTTACAATTCCTAGACCCCTGGAAATACATGTGGGGCACCCCATCCTGGGCTCTGCAGACCCAGTGTGAGAAAGCGTGAGATCCAACCTCTGCCACAAAGAAACTCAGAACATATTCATTAAGCCCAAGGCCATAGGGAGAGGGAGGTGCTGCCCGCCTTTTCTAAAGAGCACACACTTCACATACATTAGCTAGCTGCTTCTGGAAGTCTTGAGCCTGCTCGACCCCCTGCAAGACTGCACTGCCTGGTGCAAGACAGCAGTCCCATAGCAGCCCTCTCTGCCTCCTGTCCCCTTATTCTCTCCCCTTCACTCACCCCCTGCCAGCAGCTAATCTCCTGATCATGCCACACTCCTGCTCAAAACCCTGCCATGGCTCCCCAGTACCCTCAGGGTTATAGCTGAACTCCTGAGCTGGCATACCTGCCTCAGAGAGAGCCTCCTCACTCCTTGAGCCTCAGTCCCCACTTCTTGCCCTGCACTCTTAGCTCCTTAGACAAGGTGGATGAGGGGTCCTGACTCAGCTTCTCACTCTTCTCCATATCCTCTGCCACCTGCCAGCCTCCCCTCAGACGATCCTCATTTGTTTAACTATCTTGGCAGATGCTTCTCTGGCTCCCATCACGGGGCAGGCGTGTTGATTTGTTTCCCACCTGCAGCAGGACCTCGTAACCAAGGCAGACACATCCTCCCTGGTGGTGCCTATTTTGCAAGGCAAAGTTCAGAGGCCTCACCCGACCCCCAGGCTGGCCCTAGCACCCAGTTCCCACCTAGATCTCCTGCTCCAGATTTGGGTTCCCTGAGCCAGCTGCACGGCCATTCTTCAACCCTCATCAGAGCATGAGGGGGCTCAGAGCATCCTATTCTCCCCTCCCCTGCCTCTATCAACTTATGGATGGGAGCGGGGCAGAAGCCCAGAGGTTGAAGGATTAGTAGCAGAGCTGGGACTGGGACCTGGGCCGCCTGACTCCTGCCCCGGTGCTCTCCTCACCCGATGTGGGCTCTAAGTCCCCTCCATTCCTGCTAATGGGTGGCTCTGCCTGGACCACGAGGGTGTTAGGCGTGCAGCTCACCCCCGAAAAACTGCAACCTTGTGGGGAACAGGGTGCGGCAGCTAGGTGATCAGCTCAATTTCACAGAGGCTCAGAGAGGTCAGGTGCTTTTCCCAAGGCCACACAGCTAAAAAGTACCAGAACTAAGATAAGAATCCAGGTCTTTCTGAACGCAGAGCCCATGTCCGGAAAGTGTGGTCAGTTTACGGAGCCTGCTTGAGACTGAGGCATGGTCACAGGCTGTGCTCCTGACTTATGCATGCTCTGGGAGCCACTGGTGACCTGAGAACACTCCCTTGACACGGGGAGGAAAGTGTCCAGTCCTCAGGTTCTCTGCCCCCAGGGCCAGGCTCTCTCTCTTCCCAGCTTAGCCCAACCCTGGGCCGCCTAGCAATGCCCCCGGGAACCTGGCTTCGGCTAGCCCACCCTGCCCTGGCCAGAGGAGCCCTGGGACAGAATGCTCACCGGGCTGCCATTCTGGGCAGGAGCTGAAAATTAAATTAAAACCACGACAGGGACAGTTAATTAAAGCAGATTAGCGCGAGACTAATTAGGGACACTGACACTGGAACTATCGCACTCCAAGATGTTAATTAGCTGTTCATTAATGTCAGCTCCCCGTTCAAGAGAGAAATATGAACAGCCCTTCTCCGGGGCTTCATTCGGGAGCTGAGTAAATGGGCAGCTGCCCATTGGCGGCTCAAGCCCCAACCCATGTTCCCTCCCTCCCTCCCTCTGGCCCTGGTGTCTGCCCACTCCCTTTGTCTCCGTCCTCCATCAGCTTGGGTATTGGTGCTGCCGGAGACCCTGAACCCACGGGAAGGAAGAGCTCAGCTGGGGCCCAACATGGAGGCTCTGGAAGAAAGGTGGCTTATGTGTTTCGCAAGCCAGCCTGGAGCACAGGGAGCCCCGTGTCCCTGCCTCATCACTCTCTGGTCTCAGTTATATGGAGGCCATTCCCCCTTCCTCCCTCCCTCCTCACCTCCCTTTCCTTCCTTCCACACACCGACCCACCCTTTAGGCCCTCCACCAAACATTACCTCCCAGACACACAAATGCACACACATATTCTGTGTACAATTTCCATCCATCTGTCCTTTAGTTTTTCCAATCGTCAGTCTGTCCATCCAACTATCCATCGGTTCTCCCATAATCTCCTATTTGCACACATCAACATTTGGTTACAATTTCCATCCATCCATGTGTGAATCCACTCATCTGTCCATTTGTCCACCATCCATCCACCCTCCCTCCCTCCCTCCCTTCCTTCCATCCATCCATCCTTCTACCTATCCATGCACAAATGCATCTGTGAGCCACTGAGTCACATATTCATCCTTTTCGCCCATGCACTGATCCCCTCATCGAAAACCCACCCACTTATCCTACCCACCCCCAAATATCTAGCCTTCTCTCCGCTGATCCATTCATCTAGACATTGATCCATCCACTCACTCTGTTAACCCATCAACCAGCCAACCTTCCAAGCACTGATGCAGCCATCTAGCCACCAAACGTACCAGGACATCTGCCGAATGTTCACGTAGAGCAGCCACTGCCCCATTCACTCACTCACCGCAATTCATTCGTCTAAATACTGATGCCTCTACCTGCCTACCAAATCACCCACCATCCATTCCTCTCATACATGTCCACTGAACACCTACTGTGTGCCAGGTACTGTGCTACACAGTAGGACCAGAGAAGGAATATAGAAATGAGGAAAAGCTGAAGCAGTGGGATCCCTACCCTTATCTCCACTTCACAGATGAGAAAACCAAGGCAGAAAGAGGCCATCCATCAAATTATTCATCCCCCCTAGCAATTACTGTATTGTCTGCCTATTACGTACCACTTGAGGATACAGTGACAGACACGGTTCCTAACTATAAGAGCACACAGTCTAGAGCAGTGATTCCCCAGAGAACACAGTGAGAGCTGTTACTTCTGCTCCCCAAAATGCACCTAAGCGCACACAGAAAACATTCTGTGGACAATTCTAGTGAGTCCACGAACCTCCTGAAAGCCCATCCACACTCCTCAGGTCAAGATCCACGGTGCTGGTTGGGGTTAGGGGCGCCAATCCTCCGCACAATAGAAAAATCCACGTACAACTTTTGACTCCCCAGAAACTACTAACAGCCTACTGTTGACCGGAATTCTTACTGATAACACAGACAGTCGAATAACACGTATCTTGTATGTTATATGTGTCATAGATGTATTCTTCCAATGAAGTAAGCTAAAGAAAATGTTTTTAGGAAAATCATAAGGAGGAGAAAGTGTAAATACTGTACTGTATTTATCAGAAAAAAATCTGCATATATGTGGAGCTGCATGGTTCAAACCCATGTTGTTTAAGGGTCTACTATAATACAGGAGTGAGGAGGGGTCGTTGAGGGCTTCCTGGAGGAGGTGATACCCACGTTGAGCTGGGACAGACGGGCAGGGTTAGCTGAGTGGAGGCTAGCCCAACTCCGTTCGCATGTTCCGTGCACGTGCCAAGCCTGAAGGAGAGAGGCAGTGGAGAGTGCTGTCCGGGACTGGTGGGGGTGCCAGCTGGGGTGTGACCGCACCCTGCCTTGTGCAACCCAGGTCCCCTGCCCAGTTCTTCCCAGGAAACAGTGAGGACCTGCCTCTGGCCCCACTTTCAGCCTTGCTCTGGGACTGGCTGGACTATGTACGGGGCTCAGGGGCTTTCATCTGGGGGATGAGCCTTGACTGTTCCCAGACTGTCTCTCGGAGGCCCCCGGGCCTGCTGTCCTCTGCCAGGCAGAGGGAGCTCTGTTCCAGGCATGAACCTTAGCCATGAGGCCCTGGGGGCTGTATCTGCCCTCATCCCTACCTCCATCTGAAGGTAGGAATTGGGAAGCAGGGGTGGGAGTCTCTGTGGCCCTGGGCCTGGAACTGTGCTGGAACCAGCTGACAGCGGGCCAGAGCAGGGCATGGCGGGCACTCCGGGAGTCAGTCCAGGCTCTGGCCCCAAGGCCACTGCATGTTCTGCCCAGGGCTGGTCCCTCCGGGCCAACTCAGCCTTCCCTTCCTTCTTGCCTGCTCCAGCCTTTTTCTGTAACGGCAGGCACTTCCAGATCAGTATCCCATCAGGTCAAGGTCACGACACTGGCCGGCTTTATTGGAGGCAACCAGATGTTCCCAAGGAAGTAGGAATTTGGGAGACAGAAAGACCCAGGTTCACATCACACCTCTGCCATGTAGGGGAGACCTGACTCCAAGTGAGTCACCTTACTGTTCTGAGCCTTCACTGTGAAAGAGGGCTGACAATGATATTGCTACTCCTGCTTTCTTTTCCTGTCTTGATTTTTAATTTGTTTTTGGCATTTGTTTTTGCTTGGGAGGCCTTTTTTCCATCCTTTCACTTTTGATCCTTCATCATTTTGCTTTAGATGTCTTTCAAAAAGGACACGTAGCTGGATTTATTCTATTTTTAGCCCTATGGAAGAGTCATTGTCTATTATTAGGAGATATAACCCATTTGCATTTATTGCAGCACTGTATGTGTCCAGTAAATGCCTAACAAAGATTATTCTTTCCTCCCAGCATCATCTGAGGACCTCATCCATTACCCCTCATCCCTCATCTGCTGCCCCTTCCACAAGCCCCCCCCCCCCCCCCCACACACACACACGCAAGTACTGCCTCTGGAGCCTCACATGCTGAGGAATATACAGTTCTACTCTCACTAGATTTACATTTGCTAAGCAAAAGCTGCCGTTAGCTTCTGACTATCTCATAAACTGACTGTCAGAGCAGGAAAGATCTTCAAGATCCTCAGACCGCAATACCAAGGGCCAAGGTCAGTCATCTTTGGTACAGATGTTGGGAACAGAAGAAAGTTCTTTGTTACTCAATCCAGGGGTTAAAAGAGGTCCCAAAGTGCTACTGACCAAAGGCCCCAGAAAGGGAGAGGGGAAAATGGGAAAATGAGAGGAACAATCCAAGAACCAGAAGAAAGGTCCCGGAATGTTGACAGACACGGGGTGTTGTGCCAAGAGCATGGGTTTTGTTACTAGGACAGGCTTCTGAATTTGGTTCTGCCACAATTTGCTGCTCAATCCTGGGCAAGTCACACCCCCTCTCTGAGCTTAGACTCCTTTTTGGGGCTACCAGGAAGTTAGGTTTGGTGGCTTTCCAGACTGTGCTATAAAACTCTGTTTATATATCTAGAGGGGCAGTTAGAGTGATGCTAATGGGCGTCACTAATAATTGTCCCAAATCTGATCTCCTCTCATTCCTTAATCACAAACCCTGATTGTCGTCTGGGCACATGGTCTCCTGGAATCGAGTTTACATTTCCTGCCCGTCTTGCACCTGAGTGTGATCTAGTGCTAGCCAATGAGACGAAACAAAAATGGTAGGTGCAATTTCTAGGAAATGTCCTTAAAAGAAATACGCATGTCTGTCATTACCCTCTGCTCTTTCTTGCTGCCTGGGATGTGGATGTGATGGCTGGAGCTCTAGCAGCCAACTCAGATCATGAGACCAAGACAGAGGGAGCGCGGGACCCTCATGAGGGTAGAACAGCCATTCCAGCTTTGAGCTACTTACCGGGGACTTCATTTAGTAGAGAGAGGAATAAACACCTATCTTGTTTAAGTCACTGTTATTTCGCTTTCTGTCATTCACAATCCAAACTGAAACAGCCGGTCAAAAGCACATGTTGTAGATTCCAACAAACCTAGTTTGAATCCTAGTTCTAACACCAACAATCTGAGTGATCTGACGCGAGTCACTTAACCTCTGAGTCTCAGTTTCCCAGTCTGAAATGGTTATAGCGATGCATACTTCTCAGGAGGAAATGAAATACAGATGCCTAGTCTCTGTTTCATAAATAGGGGCTCAGTACATAACAGCTGCTTGTGTCGTTGCCAGTATTATCCTCATCAGCCAGTCTCTTCCGCAGGAATCCCATGAGAGCCGTAACTCCTGTATCTCTGGCTTTCACGGGAACCCTCATCTCTGTATACGTGACACGATGGAAAGGTACAGGTAAGAATGGCAAGATGAAGGCTTTGAGTCCAGAAAGCGCTGGGTTCAAACCTCAACTTTACCATTAGTAGCTGTGGGATCTTAGGCGAGCCTCATCTTTTCCTGGGGATGGTGATGCAGGTCACAGTAGCATCGTGGTGAGGTCCCAGCTGGCAACCCAGCAGGCCTATAGTGGGGATCACTCCCGGAGAAGTGGGACCTGTGGCGGAGGCTTTAGGAAGCCCTGGATGGACGAGACACCAGCAGTGTGGGTATGATCAGCCCTGTGCCTGGCTCTTCTGGAGAGTAAAGTCATGCCATTACTCATCTTTTGGCCTAACTAGCCCTGAGGGGGTGGTTAGGATGCAGGGAGAAAAACCAAAGCTCCATTAAAAAAAAAAAAAAAAAAAAAAAAAAAAAACAATCAATTTGCAGCAATCCAAATAAAAGCCATTAGATGTGGCTTCCCCACTGGAGACACCCAGGGGCCTCTTCCCCACCAGGATCCCAGGAAATTGATTGGCAATTACTGACACTAATGGGGGCCGGAGAGGCCTGGTGACTTCCCCATCACTCTCTGGGGACAGTGATGACACGTGAAGATCTGTCAGGCCGAGTCCATCCTGGGGCAGTCGGACCCCAGATCTGGCCTGAGACGGGGCAGCCAGCTGGGCTTGAGACCCCTTGGGAACCTCACCCCTTTACTTATTTATGGCTTCGTTTGACTCCTAGTGAGTTAATGGCCCTACTGGGGCTGTGCAGATGGCAGATCCCACGACGGGAGGCTGGTAGGGGGATCGGGGAGGCTTCCAGGTCTGCCCTTCGACCCGGACCTGGGGTTGCATGAAGGAGGCCTCAGTCCTCACAGGAAGTCTGGGGGCAGAGAGGGAGAGAAAGGGTCACCAGAGAGGCCAAAACAGAAGTTGTGAGAGGCAGTGGCCAGAGACCAAATGAAAAGGCACACAGAGCAGTGGAGCCAGGAGCATCATGGGAGACCACACCGTGGAACTGTAGAGGAGGCACGGCCCTGAGCGGCCATCTAGTTGAGCCTCACCTTTTTAGTTCCTCAGTGGTGGTCAGGGGAAGGCACTGGCCCCAGGTCTCCCAGCACAGCCCTGGAGGAACTGGGAGGTGAGATTTCCCTGGGACAGGACGCTTGGGGTGAGGAGGATATTCACACTCAGTCACTGGGGCCACCTCTGAGCCTGGGGATGGGGGTCCTATCTAGTGGGCAGAGAGACATGTCAACAGACGATGACAATTCAGAGGGGCAGGGGCTATGACGGGGGTGTGGGAGCTCGGGATGGCCTACTATCCCAGTCTTGGGGAGTGGTGGTTAAGGAAGGTTCCTGGAGGAGGTGAGGATAAGTGGGTGTTAAACGAGTGGGGAGGAGGAGGGAGGAAAAAGAAGAAAATTCTAGGCCAAGAGAACAGCATGTGCGTGCAAAGCCTCAGGGGTAGACCAAAGCACAGCCAGCCGCACAGTGTGGCTGGAGGCAGAGGGGCGCTAAGAGAAGAGGTCAGCGAGGGGGCTGGGGCCAGGACGGTGACAGGCCTTCCGTCTAGGATGGGAAGGAGTTTGAGCTTTATTCTGTGTGCAGTCAGGATGCGTTAGGTAGACACATAACACAACCAGCTTTCCATTTTAAGAAGATGGTTCTGGAACTGCCAGAGGGGAGGTAGGGGGAGGCAGGGAACAGTCAGAAGGCTGCTTGCTGCGGCACAAATCCAGGAGAAAAGACAACCAGGCCTGGACCACAGCAGGGAGGTAGAGGGATCTGAAGGGGAGGGAGCTACGCCAATATTCAGTAGGGAAAATGGACAGGATTTGGTATCGACTGCATGGCAGGGGTAGTGCTGGAGGAGGACTCGGGTGTGGCCAAGGGAGGAGGCAATGGGGGGCTGGCCAAGGGCACTGGGCTTGAGGGACAGAAGGGGTGAGCACACTGACTCTGAGTGGGGAGGAGCCATGTGGTCTGGGGGAAAGCTGAAAGGGAGGTGACATGAGGCTCAGAGAGGTTAAGTGTATTATCCAAGGTCACACAGCCAGGAGGCGCCCAGCCGGGTTTAACCCAGAAGCCTACAACGTTTCCTACCACTTAGGGAGAAGACTGAAGGGCCAGGCCCTTTCCACTCAGCAGCCCCACATCTTGTGCCCTGACCATCTATCTGTCCCCGCTCCCCGCCTAACCCCAGGAAGCCTAGGGCTGCATTTTCTCCTGCTTCACCTGTGAGGTACGGAGCTGGCAAGCCTCAGGCTGGCCCCTCCTTGGCTACAGGCATGCCCTCCTGGGGCAGATGGGCAGTGAGGCTGAGGTCACTGCAGTTCAAGGGGTTAGGCCTCTGAGAATCCAGGTCGGCCACAGGACCTCTCACGTCCAGAGTGACCTTGGGGGCCAGGCCTACCTTTAACCCATCTGCTGTGAGCTCTGGCAGCATGAGGCTGAGTATGGGCATCGGTGGGGTAGGCGCGTCCCTCAACCTGTCAAGGGGAACCTGGCCAAAGCACATTCCAAGCCCTGAAAATGTAGCTCAGGAGCCTAAGTCCCAGTGCCCAGAGTACAGAGGGGGCTGGAGATGAGGCCCCAAGCGGGCATTCTGAGTGAGCAGGGGCCTGGGGTGGGGGGGGGTGGAGGGTGTGGCCACAGAGTGCTCTGTATGACTAAAGAGGCAGAATACCCTTGCAACAGCATGGACTTTGAGCCAAGCAGGTGTGGGTTCTGATCCTGACTGGGATACTTGCGTGCTGTGTGACCCTGGGTAAGTCACTAAATCTTTCTGTGCCACATTATGTCTCTAAAATAGGGATATTAGTACCTGCCACAGAGGGTGGTTGTGAGGGTCTGAGGAGCTAACACACGTTAAACACAAACAAGCTGAGAAAACACCGTGTGGCACAGTCACTTGCTTGCTGTGACAACGCTGAGAATGCCACAGGTAGCACATCAAATCCACACCCTTCTGGTCTGGCCTGGACTGACCCTGTGGAGGGGAAGGGCTGGCTCTATTTATTCTTGGCCCGTTCTCCCCCTCGGGGGCTGGCTGTGGCATCGAGCGAGGCGGCCCGTCCTCCGCAGTATCGATTTTCCCGTCTCCCAGGAAGGCACGATGCATTTCGTGCATCAGTCAGCTGCGAGCGGATCGTCCCAGCTGGGAGCCAGCCTGTCCACTCGCAGCCCCGCAAGTGGGTCAGGGAGTTGGAGAGAAGTAAAGCTTCTCAGAGGGGCCCCGAGGACGGCCCGGGACTCCAGTGGGTAGAAGCTCCCATCGACGTCCTTACAGGAGCCCCGGACTGCGGTTCTGCGTTGGCACCTACCTCCCCAGGATGACCTTAGGCAAATCACTCAGCCCCCACCAGCCGCATCACTTGCGAGTTTATAAATTCCGTTCCTATCCGTCACCTCAAGTGACCGGCATAACAACCCTGGGAGTTGAGCAGAGCACGACTTCCCATCCCCACTTTACAGAGGGGGAAACTGAGGCTCAGCAGGGCTCAGCCACTAGCTTGCCCAAGGTCGCGCCGCACCTAAGAGGCCTACTCAGACCTTGGGCCACACCCAGGCTTACCCCACATGGGTGTAGTGGGGAGTCACCGGCAGTAAAGATTTTGGCCAAGGAGGTGACAGACTCAGAGAGTGGACTGCACCATTGTGGTCAGTGACATGACAGAGGCCATGGGTGCTACTGGGGAAGGAACCAGGGGATCCAGGAGGGCTATGGGGTATGTGTGTGTATGTGCACACGTATCAGGGTGGAAACAGGCATTCGGGGCAGAGGGAATGGCATGAACAAAGTCCTGGACGAAGGTGAAAGCATATCTGAGACTTCAGGTACAGGTGGGTGGGGATGGGATCATCGGGCCAACGATAACAATTAGAAGGAAGGGGGAGCCTGGGGGGCTCAGCCGGTTGAGCCTCCGACTTCAGCTCAGGTCATGATCTCGCGGTTTGTGGGTTTGAGCCCCACGTCAGGCTCTGGATGGACAGCTCGGAGCCTGGAGCTTGCTTCAGATTCTGTGCCTTCCTCTCTCTCTCTCTGCCCCTCCCCACCTGTGCTCTGTCTCTGTCTCTCTCTCTCAAAAATAAATGAACAATAAAAAAAATTTTGTTTTAAAAAGGAAGGAGGAACACGAGGGCTGGCAGTGTGGTATGGGGAGGCCAAGAAGCAGGACAGGGGGCTGTGACCAGAGAGAACCTTCCATGGGGACATGGGCAGGTAGGAGCATTCTGGTCAACCAGGGCCTTCGGCTCAGCCCATGGCCCCTCCCCTGTGGCCGGGCACAGGTGGGCTGGGCCTCGGGTCAGGAAGGCCTGGTTTGAGGAGGGCTGGTGGTGCAGTTACTGCACATCAGGCTCCCACCCTGTTAGGGACCAGTAAATCCACATCCAGGAGCAAGTGTCAACCGGCCCTGGAGGGGGCTGTGCTCCGACTAATCCCACAAATGCCTGAGACGGGATGGGAGGGGCATAGCCGGGCCTGCGGAACAAGCGGTCTGACCCCCATTTTACAGATGGGAGAAAGGGGGGCCCAGAGAGGTTAAGTAATTGGCCCCAGGTCACACAGCCTGTGAGTGGCAAAGCTGGATTTGAAACTCCGGCTCCCTGCTGCCAACACCCACACTCCTTCTGTTCCTCAGAACAGCAGATGCTCCAGTGGACTCAGTGGTTTCACGGGATGGGTTCCGGGAGAGAACGCCGGGGGCTCATGCTGCCAGGAGCTCCACCCCCAGTGCCCACCAGGGCTCACGGCATGCCTGCGGCCCCAGACCCCCACACTGTGTCGGGGACCTTCGCCCAGGACCTCAAACCGCACTGCAAACCATGAACAACAGCCTTTGTAAACACAACAGATTCTGGAAACTTTAAATAGTTTTTGGAGCCTCCAAACAGCTTCCAGGACTGACAAATTGCTTCCAAAATGTTCAAATGCCTTTGGAATCTTTGAACAGCCCCTGAGACTTGGACCAAAATTGAGAGCCAAGAAGGGCCCAGGGCCAAGGCAGGACTCCGGCCGTCTTCCCAGCCATCAAGCCCTCCTCCAAATGTGAGCTGGCTGCACCCTGGCCTTGGCCTGCAGCGGGGCCTGGCCACACCTTAGGTCTGACTGAGCAGCTTCATGGTGGCCCGGAACGAGTACTGGACTCAGAGAAGGGGCGACAAGGCTTCATGTGGCGTCTACCTTGCCGGGTGACCTCAATCAAATCACTTCTCTCTGGGTCTTGGTTTCCCCACTTACGGAACAGGGGTGCTGTAGGAGAGTTTTAGGGTGTATAGAAGTGCGGGCCATCTTTGGGATTCGAACCCAGTTCCCTCCCCTCCCCGGCTTTAGCCTGTCCAGAGTCCAAGGGCGGTGGGCTGGGGAAAAAGCACTGCTTCACCAGGGAGAGGAGGCACATGGAACCCGAGAGAGGCGCCCCCCATCCCCCCGCTTCTCCCCCAGCCCACGGGGTTCTACTGCCAATAGAGGGGACCCGACCTTTTCGTTTTTCGTGGGAGCTGGATTCAAACCCCCGCTTCTGGCCCTCAACAAGCATGTCTCAGGAAGGCCTCTGTGGGTGCCCCACCCAGCATGGCGCCGACCCCAGCACCTGGCAGGCAGCCTTTACGTGCGGCCACAGAGGTCGGCCGGTTGCAGCCACCCAGAGCCGTCTCCATGGTGACGGGCATGGAACCGAGCTGGGCTTTTGAAGAACACTCATAAAGACGCAAACTTACCCCAGATGAGCCGACGTTGCGCATCTGCGAGGCAACACATCTCGGGCCAGCCCTGTGCCTTGTAAACCGCGGCTGGCCAGTGGCCGCGGCGGGCCTGGCGAGGACACAGCTTCTGATCTGCCAGGCTTCGGAGTTCCTGTTTCCTCACAGTGCCCTTGGGCCCTGTCTCGGGCCCACCCACCCCACCTTGGTAGGTCTGGAGGTAGATACGCCTCAGCTGCGGTCAGCTTCTTGGCTGTGTGACTCAGAGCAAGTGCCTTCACCTCTCTGAGCCTCCGTGTCCTCGTCTGGAAAATGGGCCTGAGGAGGCTATCATGATGCACCGTAAAGGGCACTGACTGCGAGATGGCTAGAACAGGCACAGCATGGTACAAAGTAGGTGCTGGCTTCCCTCCAATTCCCCCTTCCCTTTCGGCGTCCCCCCTGCAGAGGTGCACGGGGCCCCCTCCTCCTGCTCCAGCGGCCCTCTGTATGTCTACCTGAGTCAGAGCACTCCTCACACTCCACAATAGTCCATTTACTTGTCCCCCAGACAAGCCGGAGTAACTGACATTGGTGCCCTGCTATGTTCGCCGGGCCACGCTCGAGGTCGGCACTCAACAGGTCTTCAGTCACTATTATAAGAGCAAATGAATAAACAGGGTGACTATGGGTTCTGAACCCCAGATCTAGGGGTGTGGTCTGGGGAGTGCCCGGGGGGCATATCTTACGGTGGAGGCTGGAGGTCATGGCAGTGGAATTTATACTGGTAACTGATGGGGATACAGGCCAGGGTGCCCTGAGCGCTTCTGTGCAAAGGGCTCTTGGATGCTAAGCTCCCTGACTTCTGCCGTAGCTTCCATCTCGCAGAGAAAGAAGCCACGTTTCAGAGGGGTGAAGGCACTTGATGGGGTCACGTGGACAGTGGACAATGATATTGGCACCCATGTGCTTTGTCCAGCATGCCCGCCCATCTGCTGCTGGCCCACCACCACTCTTTCCCCTCCCTCCACCAACACGCCCTCAAACGGCAGCCTCAGGTCGACCTCCTGCGGCACAGGCCCCTCTTGCCCTCACAGAGACAGATCACACCCTGGAACAGGCCTTGAGCTGCCCCCATCCCCTCAGCCTCTGACCTGTGTTACCTAACTTCACCCCTTTTTTCTTGACCCTGCCCCCAGTGGCTCCCTCTCCCTCCTTTACTCCTTCATGTCAGATCCACACTGCCTGGAATGTCCCATCCAGAATGATCCACTCCAGTAGACAGTGTCCATGAAGACAAAAGACCCAGAGTTTGAATTCTGGCCCTGCCACTTATGAGCTGGGTGACCTGTGACAAGTTACTGAACCTCTCTGAGCCTGGATTTCTCTCCTGGAAAAAGGTGGAGAAGAGGATCTGCCCGATAGGTTGTTGTGAGGGTAAGGTGAGTTCGTGGGTGTGGACATGCTTTATGAACAGAAAGGTACTAGGTGGGTGGGGGGCTTTAATTAAAGAAATACAATGGATTATAATATCGAACCAAGACATAAATACATAATATGCCTAATTATAATTAATTACACATGATCACTTAAAAGGGTAGAGATGTCAGCAGCTGGCTAGGGGGTTGTGGGGGAAATAAAAGAAACATACAATGCAGATTTAAGCTCCTACGCCTGCCCAGTAAGTCCGATCTGCAGTCATTCCTTCCTCTCTTTGTCTGTCCATCAGCCTGTCCATCCACCAATCCAGCATCCAACAATCTGGCCATTGTACCAACACTCATCGAACCCTTACTTGCAAAGCTTCATATTGGGTTAGCATCACAAGCTCTCCCACCCACAAAGAAGATCAATACCAGCTGCTGATCATGGAGCCCAGTGACACCAGGCGTGTTCCCTTTAATCTGCACGCCCATTTTACAGATGAGGACACCGAGGCTCAAAGAGGCTGAGGCCAGGATCCAGCGATTTGGGAGGCCCTTCTCATCTCCGTGCCACATCCCTCTCCCTCACTGGCTGGCCCTGTCTTCATTGGCCATGCCATTTCATTGTGACTTACAAGCACCTCACTCTCCACAGCCCCCACTCCCAACTCCCCTCATTCTGAAAGACCCCCCCCCAACTTAATTGGGTGGGTTTGGCACCTCTGAGTACCAACCCCGTACCCCTTTCCCCTTGGTTTCCAAGGGCTCATAATTTCCATCCCCTCTGTTCCTTATTAGTTTTCTTACAAAATCTGTTCCATGATTTCACTGACATTACTGCTGCCCACTCTGAGTGGAAGACTTGCAGAAAATCCCCAAGTAGGCCCAAGAGGGCCCCCCAGTGACCCCTCCCTCAGCAGAGTTGCTGCTTCCCAGCTTCTTACAAGGCTGTCTACTCTCCTCTGCCAGGCAGGACATCTGGGGCCAGGAGGCAAGGTGGAGCCTAAATTCGCTGTTATTTCTTGCTCCTCCCAATATCCAGAGAGGTAGGTGCTATGCCTGCATTACGACAAATGTCCAGGGGTGTGGAGATGGGAGAGCTGGTCGGCCCGGGGCTGCACAGTTAAGCAGGGCCGGGGTGGAGCCTAAGCCCAGGCCCGACTCTGCAGGCTTATCCTCCTTGGCCTGGCACACAGGGTTTCTTGCTTTTGTTTTGTTTTGGTGTTTGTGTAGTTTTGAGAGAGCTCGAGTGGGGGAGGGGCAGAGAGAGGGGGAGGGAGGATCCGAAGTAGGCTCTGCGCTGATAGGCTGACAGCAGCAAGCCTGATCCAGGGCTCGAACTCACCAACCGCGAGATCTTGACCTGAGCTGAAGTCGGATACTCAACTGACTGAGCCCCCCAGGTGCTCCAGAGTATACAGGGTTTTTGCCCTCCACTCCCAGTGCCTGGGCAGGGTTATTTTTAGCTCCTTATCTTGGCCAGGCTACTCCTGAGGACAGACTGGCTGGGGGACCAGCCGTACTGAGAGAGAAAGTGAGGCAAAAGACGGCATTCTAGCCTGGACACCCGGAGTGTGGCGGGACTGACACCACCTTCTCTGTGGTCCTGGTCATCAGGGTGCAAGGGGTCAAAGCTAGGTCAAACGGAGAAGCAGAGTTCCCAAGTGTCCGAGCTGGATTTGGCCCTTCTCCTAGGGAAGCAATGCACAAACCACAGGACAGCCGGGCCCTCCCTCAGACCAAGAGCAGCAGAGATGGGCTTGGGGCCTGGGGGGTTCTCACACTCGCTTGGGGCTAAGGACCATTCATTGATCCAACCCCCATGATTATATGCATGGGAAAACGGAGGCTCAGAGAGGACAAGGAACTCACCCAGCGTCACACAGCAAGTAGGCTATCAAGCTAAGACCGGACCCTGTTTCTTCGGACTCCCCACTATAGGCCCTTGACCCCTCACCCCAAAGACAGGAAATAGGACATTTTAAAAAAGAGGCCACTCAGGGCTGGGTGGGCCTGGGTGGGACTGGGGAGGGGGACTTGAGGCTGCCAGGCCCCTGCCTAAATATATACCCTCTTTGGTGTGTCAGGATGTCTGAAAGTCCCTCATTTGAGCTTATCCAGCTTTGGGGTGGGATGACAGCGGCTAAGTGACACCTCAGGGGAGATTAGGTGACAAGGAATAAGATGGGGCCCAGATGGGGTAGGTCAGGGAGGCAGAGAGGTTGGAGGACAAACCTCCTGCCTTGACAGGTCTGCTGGAGACGGTTGTCACGGGAAGTCCCTAAACTCCCTGCCCCCTTCCCCGCCCACTGGGAAACTCCCAAGAGGCAGAATTTTCTACCCATTTTCTCTAAGAACTCTGGGATCCAGAGGTGTAAGGGTCTCCGGAGACCTCTGGGTCAGTTCCTTCTTTGGCTTTTGGGGAGACTATGGGCCAGAGAGAAGTGACCTGTCCAGGGTCAGAGTGAGTTAGTAGTGGCCTGATTTGGGGAATGAGGGAGGACAGGTGGATCTGTAGCTCCTGGAAGACAGCAAGGAGGAGGTGGCTCAGTGGCCAAGCAGCCAGCTTGTTCCTCCCCCTGGCCACCGTGAGGCCCAGGAAACAGGAGAAAGGCCAGCAGCCCGGGGAAGCAGCTGTGTGGTACTGAGTGGGGAAGTGGGCCCGTCCTGTTGGAGGATGTATCAGCAGGAGCGGGGTTCCTACTCCCAGCCCTGTGCCTCTTCTCTTAGGCTAGTGCCCAGTTCAAACTGCTTAGCCAGGCCTTCAAGGTCCTTAACCATCTGTCCCGCCGTCCTCTCTGCGCTCTCTCTCTCTCCTCCTACCCACCCCCCACTCCCACCAAGTGATCTCACCGGACACCAGACCAAACTGGGCGCCACTTTCCCAGCACACGGCCCACCGGAGAGTTCGTGCTGAACTCTGTGCCTGGAATGCTTGTGGCCCATCTTCACCTGGCAGATTGCTATTCAGCCTTCCCAGTCAAAAACAAGGTTTCCTCAGTGAGGCCCTGCCCACCTTCAGGATCCTATTCGAACTGACCAGACCTTCCTGGGCTCATGTATTGTAGAGCATATACTGTATTTCTAACATGGCACTTCCCAGGGTAGGGAAGCGATCTCATATTCATATTCTTCTCTGCACCTGGTGCATATACTCAAAGGCTGGGAAGGAGACCCATTCTACAGTAAGAAGCTGAACCTTGGAGTCAGATGGACCCGGGTTCAAATTCTAGCTCCCCTGTGGGACCTGGAAGACGTCTCCTAACCTTGCTGGGCCTCAAGTTTTCTTATCTGTAAAATGGGAACAATCCTGTCCACCTTGCAGAAAACAGGCAAGGGTTGAATAAAGTAACCCAGGTGAGGAGCCTGGCACATAGAGAATGCTAAGTGAATGAATGTATGTGTGTGCACACACACACACATAAAATATGTTATATGTATTAATATATCATATACTAGGAAGAACGAATAAAGGCCCCAGTTCCCCGGAAACTTGTTCTCAGCACTGATCCCTTGGAAAAACATCTTAGGAGGGTTTTGGTCTGATCTGTAGACATCTCTGCACCCCAGCCTAAGCTCTGCTTAATTGTCTTGCTCTGAGGGTGCCGAGTAAATACTCCAGGCCAGCTGGTGCCTGGAAACCGCCAACTGCCGGGGAGCAGCTCGTTAATTCTCCCGTCTCTGCGTACAGACCCCGCAGCTTCTGCAACTCATCTTGGGAAATTGAGTGAAGCGGGTCAGGCCCGGGCCAGGGGTCGCAGGAAGTGGGGCTGGAGGTGCCAGGGGACTTGAAAGGGCCTGCGAGAGGCACCGCTGGGAAGCAGTCCAGGCTGGAGGAAGTGGGCCTGAAGCTGCCGAAAGGCGGATGGATCCCAGGCCCGGCCTGGCCCTGCCGGCTCTGACTCAGCTTTCGGGTCTCGACTTGGAGGGGCGGGAAGCCGGGGGCTCACAGCGAGGCTGGACACGCAGCAGCCCTCAGGGTGGCGAGCTCTGGGGTCCAGGAGGTCCCACTGCCAAGAGAGGCAGTGTGGTGTAGTGGTTGAGTGGGGCCCTGCAGCAAGGCTCCTTGGGTTTGAACCCTGGCCCTGCAAATTAGTGACGTGTACTCTTGGGTTGGTTATTCAATGGCTTTGTGCCTCAGCTTCCCCCTCTGCAAAATGAGGAGGAGGACGACGACGAGGACTCAGGTCACTGGGGGCTGTGGGAACCAAATACACCCTAAGAGCTTAGAACTATGTCCAGCATGTGGGAATCACTCTGTAAATGCTAAGCTCTTAGTATTATTATCATCATCCCTTCCGCCCCATCTGAAATCATCCTACCTGCAAGTTCTCATCTGTAGACAGTGAGCCTGGACTTGATTCTGCGGTAACACGGGCGTGTTACCACTTGAGCCAGCTCTGAGGGGTCCGCCTGCAGCCCTTCTGGACAGGGTGGAGGAGTGAGGTGATGGATTTGTGATGTCTGCCCTGCGCCCGAAAGGGAGAGTGGAAGCCCACAGACCCATCACACGCTTTCACTGGGACATTTCATTTACTCAGCAGATACTAAACTGAGCTCCTGCTCGGTACCAGGACTGGGTTAAGCCCTGGGATTCAAAGGTGAGCAAAAACAGACATGGTTTCCCACTGGCATCAAAAATCCAGTGGGGAAAACCCTCATTAAATAGTCTCAAAAGTACATGTCAATTCAGAACTTTGGAAAGCTCCGAGAAAGAGAGGTGGGTGCAGCATTGCATGGGGGTGGGGGACAGGCTCCCCTTCTCGCACTAGTTTTCTGTATGATCTTAGACCAGTCACTCAGCACCCCCTGGGCCTCCGACCCCTCAGCCACAATGGGCACAGTGATCCCTTTCCTTCCTGAATGGCTCATCTTTCTGGAAATTTGCTTTTCTTGTATGGCCCTGCCCCTTGGCTAGGATGCTTTTGCCCACTGTTCTCTGTTTTGGGGGGAGAATAACTATTTATCCCTGAGCATCAGTTCAAATATTCCCACCTCTCCCTGCAAACGGTCAGTCCTACCTCTGTGCTGCCAGAGAATTCTGCAGAGTCCTCTGCTATTAACAGGGCAACACCGTGGCACGGGTCTCTCCTCCATGGCATTTTCCCTTCGACTAAGAGCTCCTGGAGGGTACAGCCATGACTGTGCCCGCTTCAATACCCAGGAAAACCATAGATTGCCTGGCACAAGGCACAGGCTCAGTCCGTGGGGGCCGAGGCAGGTGGGAGCAGGACCAGATGACCCTTTGACCCCCAAGAGGTTGGGCCTCTAAGTATGCTTAGATCTAACTGGTACACTCAGGTCAGAAGGCCTGGCCTTGCATTCCTGGTTCTGCTACTTCCTTCCTGCTGTGTCTGAGTTACCGAGCCATTTGGAGCCTTGGCATCTCTGCCTATAAAATGGGGATACCTCAGAATTATGCTGTGCTGGCTCAGAGTCCTAGCATACAGCAGGTGTTCCATAGAAGCCACTTCTCCCTTTCCCTTCCTTCTTTAGGTGGCACTCAGGGCCAACATTTGTGCCCTGCAGTGCCCAGATCAGAGACAAGGTTCTGGAAGAAAACACATGGGGAGCTTGTATTCTAAGAAGCAGGGCCCAGAGGACCAAGGAGATTGAGGGGGACAAAGGAAGGTGGCAGGTCCCTGGAAGGCACCCAGCTGGAGTTGGCACCCATAGGCTGTTCCTCATAGAGCAGGCCCATGGCCCACGTGTGACAGGCCACCCCGGATCGTCAGCAATTCCCGCTGCCCAGCCTCTCTAGAAAGTGCTCACATCCTTTCCTTGCGTGAGGCGCCCGCCTCTTGGTGCTGCAGCCCGAGTGCTGATAATAAAGGCACCTCTGTGTGTCTCTGGGGAAGCGGGGCTAGGGGCGGTGGTGAGGGGGGGCCCCACAAAGCTCCCGCAGCTGTGTGTTTGCAAACAGGGGAGCTGAGCTGTGCAGAGGGGCTGAAAGCACTGATTGTCTTTAATTAAAGGAGGTTGGAGGCAGTGCAGGCTTTGACAAAAGAGGTTTCCAGCCTGTTAGCAGCTTCAGCCTACGCAGAGGCTGGGCCGCCCAGGCGCGCCCCCGGCTTTGTCCCCATGGGGCCTGGCCCCGTGGAGGGCACAGCCAACACCTGCCTGGTGGGGGTGGGGGTGGGAGCCAAGCACACGCAGTAGGGCTGTGATGAGAGGGCTGGGCTCTAGGGCCTGGGAAGATGTCCGTGTGGCGAAGCTGGCTCTCACTCATTCATTCATTCATTCATTCAGTCACTCTCTCACTCAACAAGCATCACTGAGTACTTGCCATGTGCCAGGCCGCTGCTCAGAACTGGGGGCACAGAGATGGACAGTCCCTGCGTTTCAAGGACTTCACACTCTGAAGAGGCTGCATGGTATAGGGACTGCAAAGAACGGACTCTGGCACCAGCCGGCCTGGCTTTGAACGCTGGCTCTGCTGCCTACGAGCTGTATGATATTGAGCAAGTCACTTCATCTCTCTCTGCCTCAATTTTCCCATCTGTAGAAGGGGGGTGATAAAAACAGCACAGACTTTATGGGCTGTGCGAGGATTACCAAGGCATCACAAAATGCCTACCAGTGTGCTTTATAAACATCAACTGTCATCATTCACTCCTTCATTTATCCAACTCTTTACCTAGTTGGAGTCCCTGGAGGCAGTCAGCGAAATGAGGAGAACCGTGGTCTAGGAGGCTGGCTGGGTTCTAGTCCCAGCTCTGCCAGGCGCTTGCTGTGTGGCTTCCCTGCCTCAGTTTCCCCACCTGTGCAATTGCGGCTGGGCAGGATGCTGTGTGAGGGAGGCTCTGCAGACATAGACGTCTCAGTGATCCCTCCAGTGCCCTGGGAATTGAGACTCCTCTGAAGAGCCCGCCTCGTTGGGCTCCTGCTCCTGCTGCATACAAATGGGTTCAGCTTCCCAGCCCAGCGGCTTCTTCAGCTCACTCCATTCTTTTGTCTTCTCTCTCCCAGGCTTGCCTTCCCGGGTCCTCAGACACATCTGCAGCCCCCTCCCCAGCAGGCACACGTGCACTGGCGATCTCTTGCTCTCACACACGCACATGCACACACCTGCCTGATTCTCGCCCTCACCCCCACCCCCACCCGATAGAATCACAGTCTCTGTCCTCCTCCCACACTCCAAGGCTTGCTGATTCCCTGGGTCCAGGGTGGGTGCGGTGGGGTGGGGGGAGGGTTGCTCACAGCCTCTGATGGCCTCCAGCCCAGCTGGCTGGGCTGGGTGGTCGCAGGGAGGTGGAGGGAGGGGGCGGAGGGCGCCAGCGTCCTGGGGCCAGACTCTTCAGGCAGTGGGAGGGGAGGTCAGTTCCTGAAAGAGAGGGGGCTCAAGTCGGGCCACAAGGGGAGGGCAGGTCTGGAATCTGCACACGACGGGCACTGCTGGAGGTTGGGGGTTTACCCAACACCCACTCTGGGCCCGCGGCCCCTTGTTTAATCTATTCAAAGGCCCTGATGAGGAAACTAAGGCTCAGAGAGGACGGATGTGACTCAAGGACCCACAAATGGGGGGTCATGCCAAACCAGGACACTACTCTGACCCTTCAGAACCCAGTTTCTGAAGTACCTTCAGAATGAACGGGCCAGCCCCCCTGACACACGTCAGATGATGTGGACTCTCTGGGCAGGGCGACTCGTCCCATACCTGCAGGCGACACCAATCCAAACCTGCGGGAATCTAGCCTTGGTGGGAAGGAGAAGAGCAGACTTAGGATAAACCCCATGCCGACCAGGCCTTAGTCTGCATCCTCAGCAATGGCTCCCACTGAAGCCTCCACCGCAGCATCCCTCAGGACTGAGGCTGACCTCTTCCCTGTGACCCCCGACCCCCACCCCTCAACCTGCTCTCCCGTGTTGACCTCAGGGGCAGAGGGCTGTCCCAGCTTTTCAGAGCCCAAAGGGGTGAATTCTCCGGGTTATCTGCCTTCCACGGGGCTGTGAGAGCCCAGAACTTCTCGCTTGTCTTCCAAGGCCACCCTAGAGCACCTCCTGTGTGTCAGGCAGAGACACGGACTGCTGCGAGCTTCACGCGGCCCTTCCAGGCTGACTCTCTTGTCCTCATCTTACAGACAAGAAAACTGAGATTCAGGGGCGGAGGCACCTGCTCAGGGCATGGAGGAAATCTGAACCAGGGCTTTGTGAATCCTGTGGAGCCTGGGTTGGCTTCCTCCCAGGCCCCACCTGGGCTGGGCATGGGGCTGGGGCTGCTCAGTAAGTGTGTACAGCAAATAAACTGGTGAGTAAGGAGAGTGTGCTCGGCCTGGCCAGATGATTCCACCAGCTGGCAGGTGAGGAGACTGAGGCAGTCAGGCTCTCTTCCCCCAACGTATACATGTGCACCATGCCCCTCCCCTAAGGGAGAAGGGGGGGCGCTGCTTGACCCCTGAGGGTCTGGGTAGAGGACGCTCTCCAGCCTCCAGCTCACCAGGCCCCTGGCTTCCAGGCAAGGGCAAGAGGTCCCCTTGGCCTGAGGGAAGAAGTGGTGAAGGGCCAGGAGAAGGGGTGAGGCAGGTTGAGAGGAGGCGAGATGGGGAAATGAGGATGGTCAGATGGTACAGCAGGAAGGGCAGACGGAGGACTAGACCAGAAGGTGGATCAAGGCAGACCCCAAGAGAGGAGAAGAAGAAAGGAGGAAAACACAGGAGTAGGGGAAAGAGGGACAAATGGGAGGGAGGAGGGAAGAAGAAGGCGGGCAGGGGAGGAGTCAAGTTCAGAGGGAGGGGAGGGGCGGGTGTGCGGCTGCAGGGAAGGGCTGGCAGGCCAGGGCTGAGCCCAGTGAGGCCTACTGGGAGCTGGGGGTGGGGGTGGGATGAGGTCCCCAGAGGGGCTGTCACTGGAGCTGCTGTCCTAGCCTGAGGCACCAGCCGTGAGGGAGGGTGTGAGTGGGTCCGTGTGGCTGCACGTGTGTGTTTCAGGGTGTGCATGTGCATTTCAGGCCCAGGCAGGTGTGGGAAGCAGACGGGGGTGTCTTTTCTTGCTCTCTCGAGTCCACATGCCCTTCTCATTTTGTATTCACCAGAACTGAGCTGAAAGATTAATTCATATTTAATATGGCCTTCCCTGGCAGGATGGGGGTTGGTGTAGTTTGTGATTAAAAAAAAAAAAAAAAAAAAAAAAGGTACCAAGTAAGGAAGAATTGATCAACTGATTGATGTTTTATCCATCCACTCAAGCACCCACCACTCGCTCACTGAGCACCTGCCATGTGCTAGCCACTGTGCTGGAGTGAACCAGAATCACCAACCAGACAAACTCATAGCCGCACTGATGGCTGCAGCCTGGAGGGTCTATGGGGTCCTGAGCTTAAGGGTTGGTCCCATAAATTACCATGCTCTGTGAGTTGGGGCAAGTCCCTTTGCCTCTCTGAACTCATCTTCTCACTTGTAAAACAGGGTGGCGATTCCTACTCCCTGGGGATGGTGTGGGATGAGGAGTAGTGCATGTAAGGGGCTTGGCTAAAGAAATGCTGGTTCTCCAACAGTGTGCTCTCAGGCACTGTGGCCTCCTAACCACTACTGCTGGCCAGGGACCACCTTGGGACTCCCCTGGCTCTCCAGTCTCACCCTGTGGTGATTTGTACTGAAGACGCTGAGCATCCAGAAGCTGCCAAGTCTGGCAGGCCAGAGAGGCAGCCACAGCTGTGCAGTCCCACTGGGTCACTAGGGTGGGAGGTGGGTCAGCCCTGCCCAGCCCAGGCAGCTGTGGAATGAGGGTGCGGATGGGGGTGGGCAGGTGTCCCACTCTGGGAAGCCTCACACCTGCCCTGCCTCTCAGGCCTATGACATCCAGGGCTTCCTCACCCTCCAGGTCTTAGCTCAGGTATCCCTTCCTCCAGGAAGACCTCCAGGACTCCCAGACTGAGTGTGGTCTCATACCCACCCTCCAGGCCATCTTATGGGTTCTCACAGTCCTCAGCTCCCCCCTGCACACACTCCATCATCTGGGCATCAGGGTCTCATCTCTCCTGGTCTCTCTCCACTATGAGCTCCTGGGAGCAGAGGCCATGTCGGATCCACCCCCTGCGTTCAGGCCCAGCACACTATAGGCTCTGGTCATTTCCAGAGGCACTGGGGCATTTGCTGGTCACGGGCAGAGGGTCAGACCATATTCTGTCTGGTGCTCCTGGGGACACGGATGAGGCTGCTGCTTTCCCTGAGGGCCCCAGATCCACTTCCTCAGATACCAGGTATCCCCCCTTGGGGAGGGGACATAGGGACTCTGCTCAATCAAGAGTTTGGGGATGGGGTCGGGGTGACACGGGTTAGGGATAGGGAATGAGGAATCCCAGCTCTGCCCCCGCTGGCCTCATTTTCCTTAGCTGTAAAGCAGGAGGATAGCTTCGTGGTGGCAGTTGGGGAAGGGCAGGGTGTTGCTCTTAGCCTGGTGGCCATGCCAAGGAGAGGCTTGTGGTGGCTGTTTCTTTAGACACCATCTCTCATTGGCTGCCCCCTCCTCGTTACTTGGGATTCCCCTAGCCAATCCTACGGAAAAGAACCTTTAAGACAATAGCCCATCCTTGCAGTCACACTGACCCCCAAATCCCCTCCTACGTGGACATTCTGGTATCATCTCCCACAGTAGGCAGATCCAAGCTTGGTGGCCAGTGCTACTTTACTCTAGCTTTGGGCCTTGATCCTCCAGGCCCCAAACGGGGAACCAAATGACCCAACGGGGCCATCACTTCCCCAAGCTCCCCCACAGGTCAGCGTGGCCACTCCTTACCAAGCCAGCCTGCCTCCCATCTCCCTTCCCCCCACTTCCCCCAGCTGGATTCTGCACTGAGCAGCGGGGCCTCCCTCTACTCTCCACTGGGACGTGACATTCACCAGTGTCACTTCTGGTCCCATCTGCAGAGTGCCCCCCACCCCCACCCCGGCAGCTAATCCCCACAAAGCCCAGCGCAGGGCCCGCATGACAAGCAGGCCCCGCCAGCCTGCAGCTCCACCGGGCGTGCTCAGAGGGGCCGAGGCGGGATTCCGCGCGGCTGTCACTCTCTCTGTCCGCTCCTCTAATTGGATTCCCAACACGCAGAGGTCAGCAGAAATGCTGGAGAGAAGAGAATCAAAGGGAAGGGGCATTGGGGAGATAAAGAGAGGCATTCTTCCCGGGCCACAAAGACTGCAGCTCGAGGGGTGGGAGGGGACCCCATCTGGAGGGGGAAGGGGCAGGGAGAGCCGGAGCAGACAGCAGAGACCGCAGGGCCGGCTTTCCTCCAGCCTGGCACTCCTCCCCTCGCTCACATAGCGCCTTGGGCTTGTGTGCCATCCTGCCCTCTGGGGGGGATCTGGGCATCCTTCAAGGCCTGGCCTCCTACTCCTGCCTGGAAGTGTTCTTGGAATGTGGCAGGAAGGCTCAGGAGATGGACAGACCTGGGTCCCAATTCTGGCTTGCCACCTGCTACCCAAAGTGGGGTTCAGGCAAGTCTTTGCAATTTTCTGGCTTCAGTTTCCTCCTTTGCGGGATAAGGGTAACACCAGCCGCCACAGAGGGCAGCAGCTGGTGACATTAGTGACACAGAAGTGACATTAGCCAAGTCCTTGGAGCACAGGGCCAGGGCACAGTAGGGGTGCACAGTTCATGTGTGCCCTTCCCTCTCTCACAGAAGAACCACGGCTCCTCCACCGGCCTGTCCATGACCCCGGCTTTGGGATATTGTGTAGACACCGCCTCTCTCCCAGGAAGAAAGAGAAAGTGCTGCGTAAACATAACACCCGAGACAGATGTGAGAGGAACCACAAGCCCCAGCCTGGGCGGGGACTTCGTCATCAAGCCTTTTCCACCACCAGAAACTCAAGGCTCCAGGAAGTGAAGGGAAATGCCTGAAGCCATCCGACTGGAAAACAGCAGAGCCTGGACGAGGACCCTGACCCCAGCTCAGCACTCTCACTGAATCCCCCCCAGGGTCCCCCATGCTCTTCCCATGAATGATAAGCAGCGTCTGCATGTACGTGTTGTCTGCACAACCAGCGGGGAGGCGGACAGGCCAGCCTTGCTACAAAACGGTCCCTATTTGCTTTAAGAGCATTGCAACCGCTGACTTTGGTTCATGAAAGAGACATGAAGAGGACCTCAAAGGGAATTTCTAAGAGACAGAAAAATCAATGGCCCTGACATCCCGGCCCCCAGAAACTGTGTGTGTGTGTCAGTATTACACACACACGCACGCACGCGCACACACACACACAGGCACAGTGCACTATCTTCCACAGCATGTACACACACATGCTCACAAATACCCATTTTCAAGGGTATGCATGAATATATACACTCTGGCTGGATCTCCTGTGGGTGGATGTGCCCAAAAGCACACATACCGACCTGACCCGCGGTGCACACACCCAAGGACATAGACAGGGACCCTCACATGCAAGGATGGACGCACACACTTGTTTCACGTGGCACACGCATTCCTTTACACGTATTGGTCCAGCTGATCTAGCACATGCATGAATATGCTCTCCGTTGCACACACGTGTGCTGACACAGGTCAGAGGGACAGAGGAACACACAAATACAGGGACAATAATGACATACAGTGGGCTCCAGGGTGACCTGCTCAGACAAAGGCACGTATGTGTCCCACCCCTGAAATGTACGCACCTGCTCATTATGTCCAGAAATGTTCCAGGCACACACGTGGAGGTTGGGCCAGTGGGCGCACTTGTGCACATACAGACACAAACACACTCCCAGCAGGCCCAGCCAACACTCACACACCCGATGGAGCTAGCGCACACGCACGTGCATGCGTGCACACACTCACACACACACACACGGACGCAGGCAAGCCAGGATGTTCTGCCCTGATGCACGGACCCCGCATGTGTGTATGCATATCCCTCTCAGGCCTCCAGGGAGCTCCCACAGACAGACAGCTCTGACAGCAGGGTGTGGGGGGAGGGCAGCCCAGGGCTAGGGTTGCCAGGGATACGGATGTGGGGCTCCCAAAGCTGCTCGGCCGCCCAGGCAGCGCAAAAAGGCCAGCAACCACTCTTAGGTTTTTTAAATGTTGCTAAACAGATGGCAACACCTTTAAGGGAAGAAACTGGAGTCTGGTTTCCTGGAAGGAGCCAGGTAACATGAAGCTCTGGCCCCAGAATTTGCTGGGGACAGAGGGATAGAGGTGGGCAGAGCTCTGACTGGCCCCCAAGTCCTACCCGGCCCACTAGTCAGATCTACTACACAATAAGGTTATGGGGCCTCCTTGCTGTGTGGCCTGGAGTAAGTCAACTGCCCTCTCTGAACCTCACTTGCTTCCTCTATAGAAGGGGATGGTGAAAACCCTAAGCATTTAGATAGTAAGTTCCAGGCTAGGATCAGCACTGACCACATGCCACCTGCTGGGTGCGGTGCCCAATACTCTCATTATCTGAGTCCTCACAGCTCATCTGTAACACTCCATTTATTGATATACCCACTTTGCAGACAAGGAGATCAAGGCTCTGGAAAGTGAGTCATCTGTTTTGGGTCACATGGGGAGTAAATGTTGCAGCCAGGATCTGCACATAGGCAGCTGGCCCTTAACCGATGTTGCTAAACCTTCCTGGCAGGCAAGGTGGGGTCACGATTCTCATGTCACAGATGTCACAGCTGCCCTGCTGGCCTCACCAGGGGCACCATAAGGACCAGGCCGATAGAATCAGAGTAAGAGTCATTCCGTAGACGGTGACACCGAGCCCCACAGGCAGGAGGGGAGGGAGTTGCTGTGCTAAGATCCCAGAGTAAGGAGGGCAGAGCCCAAATTTGGACCCAAGCACCCTGACTCTGTGAGCCGCTCTTGTGCTGCTCAGTAAACGTACCTTATCTAGTCAAAACGCTGCCATTCCACAAGCGCATATTAGGCGCCTGCTGTTTGCCCAGACTTGCTTGTAACTGAGAGGGGATTATCAACCAAGCCTTACCCCCAGAGACATGTATACACAGCCTTGCTCCCCAGGAGCTCTGCCAAGGCACTGACTGTGCCCGCCTGAGAAACATTGCTTTCTGGAGCAGGAGGACCCCCTCCGTTCCCCATCTTCTTCTGTCTTCTGAGCCCTTAACTCCTCTGAACCTCTCCCAAACCCCGTGAAGCTGGGACTGCAGGCCCCATTTCACAATGAGGAAACAGTGGCTCTGACCCAGTGAGTCAGGCAGCAGGGTCAAGATCTGAACCCAAGACCAGGAAACTCGTGAGCACACGGTACACTCCTACAAGCTCCTGGAGAGAGGTGGGCACCCCAGCAGGCTCTGTGCACCAAGTACAAACACTGTCAGGCCCGCACAGGCTGGGGAGCAGGGGCCGGAATTATGTTTAATAATGTATGAACACAAGTAATATGGGAACATGCTCTCTGAGACCCCCAGCTCCAAGAATTTGGGATTGTATGGGAAATGCTGAGTATCAAGAATAAGGACCCTCCATCCATGCCCACAAACACCCGTCCCAACCGCAGAGAGACCTGCTGGACGCCCTGGCCATGTTGGTCCCCCCCGAGCCCACTGGAGGTGGTAGGAAGAGGCCCGGCCTCACTGAGGGTCTTTGTTGGTGTCTTCATGAACATCAAGCTTGGCAGGTATGGTCTCTGAGACTGGGGGAGCGGGGCTCTGCAATAAATCTTTATTTAGAATAGACCCTAGTACTCTAGAGACTGCAAATAGCGGTGAAGACAGAAATGCCTGTCCTCAAGGGGCACACATTCCAGCTGGGAAAGACAAGTAGTGAAGTGACAAACAAGTGAACATACAGTATGTCACACGGTGATAAGGGTCACGGAGGGAAATAAAGCAGGGAAGGGGACAGGATGCATGTTTCCATGTGTGTGTACCCATGTGCACTCTTTTCAAAACTGGGGCAATGGGGGGGGGGGGGTCTTGGTGAGAAGGTGACTTTTGGGCAGAGACCTGCAGAAGGTGAGAGGGACACCTGACAAAAGAACATTCCAGGCAGAAGAAACCACCAAGGAGACCAGCGTGTCTGGAGTGGAGGAGGCTGGGAAGAAAGACTGGTCGGAGAGAGAGAAGGGAGCGACAGGTCTGTAGGGCCTTGTGGGCCAGTTTTAGGACCCTGGCTTTTGTTCGGTGTAAGAAGAGGGGCCTCAAGGGGTTCTGAGCAGAGGATGGGGGTTGGGAGGGTTAGAGCCTGGGCATCAGGGTCCAACAGGCCTGGCTGTGGTCCCAGCTCTGACTCTTCCCAGCCATGAGCCTCGGGCAGCTCACTCTACCACCTGAGCCTTAATTTCCTCATCTGAAGAGTGGGGGTAACATCCTTTCACTTCCTAGTTTGTTGAGAACCAAGTGAAGTAAGAAGTGGGAGAAAATGTTACTAACAGTGAAACACTGTACAAATATTCCGGGGGAAGAGGACAGCTTTGGATTTCGTTTCCAGCGCACGATCCATTAGCTGTGTGATCCTGGGTTGGTGGTTTTAACCTCTCTGAGCCTCCACTTGCTCCTCTCTAAAATGAGAATATTACCTATAGCCAACCTCTGGGATCTGTAGGATTCAGTAAAGCTGGAGCGCCTGAGTGGCTTAGTTTGTTGAGCATCTGACTCTTAATTTCGGCTCAGGTCAGGATCCTGGGGTTGTGGGATTGAGTCTCACATGGGGCTCTGCACTGGGCATGGAGCCTGCTTAAGACTCCCCACCCCCCTGCCCTGCTCTCTCTCCGCCCCTCTCCCTGCTTGCTCTCTATTTCTCTCTTTGGAAAGATAGAAAGAAAAAGAAAAAGAAAAAGAAAAAGAAAAAGAAAAAGAAGAAGAAGAAGAAAAAGAAAAAGAAAGAAAGAAAGAAAGAAAGAAAGAAAGAAAGAAAGAAAGAGAAAGAAAGGAGGGAGGGAAGGCAGGAAGGAAGGAAGAAAGAAAAGAAAAGAAGGAAGGAAGGAAGAGAAAGAAAAGTAGTAAAATGCTGTAAAAAACAAAAATGTTAAAAAAAAAACCAACAGGATTCAGCAAAGTATTCTATACGAAGCCTAGGGCATAAGGCCTGGTGACTAGCAGGTGCTTAACCTGCCAATGTGTGTCCCTTCCTCCTTGGGCTTTTGTCTTTGTTATAGATAGCTGGGGTCTGGCAGGAGGTACAGAGAGCTGGGGTAGAATCCTGACTGAATGCTGTGTCCCTGGACAGGCCATTTCATTTGACATCTTTGGGCCTCAGTTTTCATAACCATGAAGTTGCTGATCAGTCATCTTGGGCCCTTCACTTGAGGGAGCAGAGAGGACAGGACACAAAGGGGGCGTGCTGTTTGGACACCAGTGCAATGGGAGTGAGTGTGCGTTTGTGGGCCTGTTGGTTGGCTGGGCAGACGAGTTACCATGAGCAGGAAACAAGTGCATGTGATGAAAACAATAGCACCATGCAACCTCCACAGGACCCAGTGGGGAAAGGTTGGAAAGGCCTGAGGAAGAAGTAAAGGGCCCGAGATACCAGACAGAGGAGGAGTCCCAAGGCCGAATGACCTTCAGGGAGACGCTGGTGGGTCCCCCGGCCCTGGGTTGGTTCATCTTCAGGATTCAGGAGCCAGTTCACATCCCACCAAACTCTCCCCCACGTTCCTTTTCACCCAAACCTTGCATCCGAGCTGCGAGCGACTCACCCCTGGGGTGGACCACCTCTTCCCACCCAGATGGAGACTAAGGTCCCCTGTGGAGTTTCAGGGGGGGCCCCGGGGTCTCATGCCTGCAGATACGGAGGCCAAGGGTGGAGGCTGTCTGTCTCTCCAGAGGGAGCCCATGTCATCTAGTTCCGGTTCTGGCCCAAAGTGTAATGTGGCCCTGGGGAAGTCAGGTCCTCTCTTGACTTGAGTTTTCCTCGTCTCTAAAATGCCGATAATAACCTTTGCCTTGCTTCTCTCATGTGGGTATCATGCAGATCAAAGTATCTCATAGGGTGAGACCAAATGCTATACAAAAGCAGCCTCTAATCTCTTCTGGAACAAGGCAGGGTGTAAGTAAATAAATACTGTGCATATGTAAGACATTATAATTACAAATGGCATTTCCCCCCCAAGCTATGGAAAAAACCCCACCAGTTTGGTATAGTGTGAAGAATTCTCATTAGGACTTTAGGAGGCCTGGGTTCTGATTCTAGCTCTGGACCTGACAAGGTGAATGAGTCACCCCACCCCCTCTGCCCAAAGCCTTGGTAGGGCTCGAACACATGGTGGTCTCAGAGGGGCTCTGTCCGTTCTGCCGGTGAGGAATTAACAATATAATGTCCCCCAAGGAAAGCAGTCTGGGGTGGGAGAAAGGACTCGGGCTTTTCCAGGCAGGTCAATTCAAGCCTCTTACCTGCTGTGTGGCCCTGGCCAACAGGCCTGGGAATTCCCCTCTCTGGGCCTGCTCCTCCTCTGAGGTCAAAGGTCATACCTAAAGGTTCCGAGGAGGGGGGAGCAGGGAGAAGCAGCAGGATGAGGGCCGAGGACAAAGGGCCCCGGGGAGGGGGTGCCCTGCAGGGCGGGGTGGAGGCCAGAATGGGGCCTGTGGGGCCTGAGCCAGCTGCCGCAGAGCAATGAAAATCTCTTAACCACACGGAATTGTTAACGGCTCCCAAATCCTGTTGTACCACAGGCTTAGAAAGGCTTAAACTGTTAAATGCATAAACTTCCTCAATAAACGGGCCTCTCTCGCCAGATCCTGAAGCCCAGCCAGATGTAAAGGCAGCGGCTGGAGGGAGGGGAGCTTCCCCAGCTGTTTACGGTCTTGCCAGAGCGCTGTGGAGGCAGCCTGTGACCAAACCATGGGCCTTGGTGCCTTCAGGGTCCCACGCCAGTCTGGGGCCGAGAGAGGACAGCACAGGGGCTCCAGAGTCAGAGGGCCTGCGCTCCAGTCCTATCCCTCCGTAACCGTGTTACCTCAGACAAGCTGCTTGCTCTCTCTGGGCCTCAGTTTCCCCTCTGTAAAACAGAAATGATGATACCTAACTCCCAGGGGGGACTGAGAGTCATTGAGACCCAGAGTGACAGCTGCCTGGTCCACAGGAAGCTCCTAACAAACGCGAGCACTGGTGCCTGCCACAAACCCTTTTCGCCACCTCCAAGAAGTGGGAGAAATCAGAAGCGGGGGGCATGAGAATGCACACCTACCCTGCCACCTCCGAGGAGTGTGACCGCGGGCCCCAGTCTGTTTCCTAGTCCGCTGGGGACATTCAACAAGGTTACCGTGCAGTTTGAGAGACGAGGTGAGCATTCGGTAAATGCTGTGTGGGAGCAAACAGACTCTTCTGTTTGGCCAGAGGTTAGACGGGGGGTGGGTGCATGTCCCTCCTGGAGGTCTTCTGTCCCTTGAGCATGAGGAGAAGAGACCCACAAGGGCTTCTCCACCCCTGAATCTCTGCTCTGGGACAGCATTCCATTGTGCCCAGCATCTCGATATGAAACCAACTCGTCCTTCAAGGCCCAGCCACAAGCCTCCCTCTCCTACTAGGAAGCCCTTCAGATTGTCCCACCAGGGCGGCCCCACAGTCCTGAGTGTAAGCCCTTCCCCGCCACCACCTCCGGGGCCCCTCAGCAATCTGGGAGGTGGGCAGGACAGAGTATATCCAGGCCTCACCCCATTCTGGTTAATCAGTTGTTCAGCAGTTGCAGAAAGCCAAGTTCACATTCTGCCTCCGCTGCTTACTGACTGTGTGGTCTTGGGCACAAGACCCTCCCTGGACCTCAGTCTCATAATTTGTGAAATGGAGCTAATAATGATGTCAACAGAAGATTCGAAAAGATCCTGGAGCGTGTAACACAGCACTGGGCACACAGGAGGGACTGCCTAGCCTTCAGGATTCCTTGCAGCCTCTGCCTCACTCAGCCCTTTGACGGCATGGAGCTAAAAAGCCTGGCAGTCCCTCCACCCTTCTCCTCTGCCCTACATTTCTCCTCTCCCCACCCCCACCCCCAGCCGGCTACACCTTGTTGGGGTCGGGGGCGGGGGCGGGGGAGGGGAGGTCAGCAAGAGGCCAGGGTTAAAAAAGTATCATTTCTGACCATCCTTTTCTGGACTAATTCCTGCCTTTCCTTCCTTTCAATCTCCAAAGCCCTGGAAAAATGGCTCCTCCTCCAGGGGGCCTCCCCAGCTTTCCCCAGACTCCTTCCTAAGTGCCCCAAGGCTATAGTAACAGAAGGAGCCATCTCCCCCACCCCCACTGGAAGTTCTAGGAAGGCAAGAAGGGCCTTCATCCTCTCTACAGTCCCCACATCTGGCCCAGGGTCTGGTGCACAATAGGTGCCTGGGGAGCTGTTATGAGTACGGCAGGACAAAATTGTTCAGTATTTCCTGCCCAGACCCCCGAGGGGATATGAAGACCATCTTATCCCATGCCCTGATATTCAGTTCCTTCCATATAGTTGACCCAGAGAGGAAGTTGGGCTGAAGTGGCCCTCCCTTCCTTTCTAGGAATATCTACTGTAGCTGCCTCAGGGCCTTTGCATCTCCTCGTCCTCACCTGGCTAACTCCTGCTCAGCTTCCACTTAAACAGCTCCTCTTTCCAGAAGCCTTCCTCTGACCACCAAGGCCCTGGTTGATGCTTCCCTAGGTAGGTTGGGTTCCTTTGTCTGCTTCCACCTTCACTACCTACAGGCATGTCTGTCAACATCTCTAGACTGGGTGGTCTGTGAGGGCAGGGCCCATAACCTTTCCAAAAACCCCGATCCCCGGCCCAGCACCTGGCACATGACAGGCACTCAATATGTGCTAGCCTCCTGGTCTTCTATGAAGACATCACTGGCCTCTCTAAGAAGCAAAAAAGTCACAAGCTGGTGTTCAGTGAATCTCTGATGGCTGGCTGGCTGGCTGGACAGGTGAACCAGCGTATGGACAGATGGATGGAGGGTTGTAAACAAAGATGCTTTGAGAGCACAGGGGAAGGGGAACTTCAATTTTTAAGAGCAGAGAACTGAATAGCCTGAGTGTGCTGGCCAAGGTCCCCTCCAATCCCCTTTTCAAAAGGCTGGCCTGTGTGGTCTTGGGCCTGGCCTGAGCCTGGGGGTCTGGAGGGGATGCCTATTACCCCTCCCGCTCCCCCAGCTGGGCGTCTCCACCCTGCCCTGGAAGAGATGTAGCAGAACTTTCTGTGTGGGGGTCTGGGCCTCTCCTCCCACCCAGCATTCCAACCCTCACACCCTTTCCCCAGCCAGCACAGGCCCTGCCAGCTGGAGGCCTCCCTCCTCCTCACCCCAAGAAGGACCGCACCCTACCCCACAGACTCGCCAGACGCATCTGGGCCACTGGTCCAGCCTCTATGGGAAGGGCTGGAACTGAAAGCAGGGTATGAAGGAGGCCACCCTGAGGTTGGCCCAGGACCCAACCCTGAGGGCCCAGAGATAACCCCTGGCCCCTCCCTACCTTGGCTGAGGGAGCACAGGATTCTGGGAGAAAAACAGAAAATAAAGCAACAGGCATAATATCTCCTACTGGTGAGCATGTGGGGAAACAGGCACTGTGTAAGTCTGCTGCCAGGAGGGTACCTGAGCGGTCCCTCTCTGGAGGGTAACTTGGCCCTGTGTGTCAAGCTCTAAAAAGCATTTGATCCCACAATTCCACATCTGGAAACATACCTACTCAAATATGAGTATTCGTGCACAAAGAGACAGGGACAATGACTTGCATCCCAGCATTCATGAAGAGCGAAAAATGGCCAGCAATTACATGTCGAACAACAGAGGACTGGTAAATAAATTATGACACATCTTTCCTATGGAATTCTAAGAGCCTTCCAAAATGATGCCAGAGATCTAACATGACATGGGAAAGTGTCTGTAAAATATCAATCAGTCAAAAATCCTTGTGTATTTTTAGTGGGAGTCCATTTTTTCTTTAAAATTAATCAATACGGGGGCCTCTGGGTGGCTCAGTCGGTTAAGGGTCCGACTTCGGCTCAGGTCATGGATCTGACAGTTTGTGAGTTTGAGCCCCGCGTCAGGCTCTGTGCTGACAGCTCAGAACCTGGAGCCTGCTTTGGATTCTGTGTCTCCTTCTCTCTCTGCCCCTCCCCTGCTCACGTTCTCTCTTCCTCTCTCTCTCTCAAAAATAAATAAACATCAAAAAATAAATAAATAAAAAATAAATCAATATGTGTAAATACACTTAGAAGGATCTCCACCAGCCTGTTACAGTGACTATCTCTGGGTGATTTTAATTTTCTCCTTTTTGCTTATCAGTAATTTCTAAAGATTCCACAAATGACCTACATTGCTTTTGTGATAAGGAAACGTTTTTTTTTCCTCAAAATCAAAAGCTCATCAGAGGGGGGAGGAAAACATTCACAGCAGAAGACGGTGTTCATAGAAGTCCCTGTTTTTATTTTTATAACACTTTTCTAGGTATTTTCTCATTTACTCTGCACAGCAGCCTTTCTGTTTATCCTGTTTTGCAGATGAGAAAACAAAGGCTGGGAGAGGGTCAGAGCTGGGGTTTGAAACCAGGTCTCCAAGGCCAAGGTCAAGGAGAGGTCACGGCTGGGGAGGTGGGGGGTGGGGTGGGTGGGTAGCAGGGCTAGGAGCTGCCAAGCAGGGCAGGGTGGAGGAGAGGGAGAGGCTGGGAGAAGCCCAGCAGCTGGGAACTGGGAGTCTGGAGCCAGAGGATCAACATGAACGTGCAACCGCCCCCCACCCCCACCCCCTCCCCGCTGGCTCACAGCCCCTCTCCCTGTCCAAGCTAAATATTAAAAATCCCGTTACACCCCGACAGTACACAGCAATCACGATCACTGTGGAACTGCCTCCAGATCCCTTATAGATGCGGGTCTGCTGCTGGGGGAGAGGAGGGCAGGGTCCCCACTAGTGGTTAGGCTGGGGATCTGATGGGCAGGGGCGAGTAGGAGCTGAGGTAGGGAAGGAGAGACCAAGAGAAACTGGGATACAGAGACAAACTTGGAGAAACTGAGGCAGGAGCACATTCACAATCAAGCCCAGGAACATCTGGAAAGAGTCAAGAAACAGACTTGGGAGCTTGGGGGGGAGCAGCCGCTGCAGGGAAGGAGTTCCAGGGCCACCCTCCTGCCCCCACCCCAACCCCGCCGGCAGATCTGCTGACGGCAAGCCCCAGTGGAGACCATGATGTTGCGGAGACTGGGGACTTGGGTAGGAGAAGGGGGCAGAGTTCTTGTGAAGGAAGTCCCCAGAGTCCCTCACCTGCCAGCTGTACGCCCAGTGCAGGTCCCGATCAGGTACCCAATAAAAAGTGCAGAGAGGAATGAACAGGGAGAAGTCACACCCTAGCACCTGTACCTAGTAGGGCACAGGACACCCCCCAAACACACCCTATACCATCATACCTCAGGGCCTTTATTCATGCAGTGCGTTCCCTGACCTACAATTACCTCCCTCCTTTCTCCCATCCAAATCCTACTCACTCTTCAGGGCCCAGTTCAAATGTCACCTCCTCCTTGAAGCCTTCTTCAGAAAAGGCTTTCTTTCTCATATTCTCAAAGTGCTTTGACTGGATGGACCTCATTTCTGGAAAGACCGTACTCTGCCTTATTCTCCGTGTGTCTGAGTCCCCTGCTCACCCAGGAGCCAGTGAGCCAAACCCTGTGTCTCAGGTGCTCTCTGCCAGCCTTCCCAGGGCGGCCCCTGTCACCTCAAGTGACACCTCTTCCAAGAAGTCTTCTCTGGCCCACCTGGCTAAAGCAAGTCTTCTTTGTTCTCTCTTGCTACAGCTTTTCCCCCCTTTCATTCATCACAGCCCATAACTATTTTATTTATTTGCTCACTAACTTTTCGCCTCCGTCTTCTCCCATCCACCCACTCAGACGAAAAACTCATTCGCTTCTGTGTTTCCCAGCATCGGTGTGGGCTTGGCTCATAGATGGTACCCGATACATACAGATCTGCCTCAACTGACGATGGGGTTACATCCTGACAGACCCACTACAAGTCGAAAATATTGTCAGTGGAAAACTCGCTTAATGCACCCAACCTACCACACAACATTGCTTACTCTCACTTACCTTAAATGTGCTCAGTTGAGCAACATCCTCTAACACGAAGCCTGTTATATCTCAGGCAATTTATTGAATACTGTACTGAAAGCGGGGAAAGAATGGTTGCATGGGTACAGAATGGTTGTTCTTGCATCACTTGTCTGCCCTCATGATCGTGTGGCTGGCTGCCCAGCAGAAGGAGAGAGTAGCAAACCAACTATCACCAGCCCAGAAAAAGATCAACATTCAAAATCTGAAGTACAATTTCTGCTGAATATGTCTCACTAGAGCACCAGTGGGAAGTTGAAAAAATTGTAAGTCGGACCATGGTAAGTCGAGCCTTCTATATTTGCTGGAGGGCTAAACGGCACACAGAAGGTACTTAACATATGCTTGTTGAGCGGTTGACTGGCTTTCCAGGCCCCTCCCTTCTCTACTACGCCCTGCACACAGTAGGCACCAGAGGAGGTTGGTCAGATTGAGTCAGTTTGGCCTTCTGTTTTGTGAAACGCTCAGGGCACTGGAAACTCCCAACCTTTCGTTAACCACCACTGTCTGTCCCCCCCACCCCTTCACCCTCCCAGGATGGCTGCCACTCCCCTGAGGACTCATCTACTTACTTGTCATCTGTCAAGGAGACTTTATCCGGCCTTATCTTCTCCAACTGTATTAACAAAGCAATGGATTTTTTTCCTATCAAGTTATGCCTCAATATTAAATGGATCTTCCCAAACCACACTCTCCTGTAGATTCTGCTAATGACCCCTTCCATCCCCGAGGGTGGATGTTCCCGGGCTGGGCCTGCGGTCACCAATCTGGCTTGAAGTCCTGTTTGTCTGACCAAGGGTATGTTACCACACCACGTGTCTGAGCTAATGGTCCTGTTACAGAAACATGAGGGCCGCTTGTTTAAAAATGTTGATTCTTAGGGCGCCTGGATAGCTCAATTGGTTGAGCATCCGACTCTTGATTTTGGCCCAGGTCATGGTCCCAGGGTTGTGGGATCGAGCCCTTGCATCAGACTCTGCGTTGAGCGTGGACCCTGCTTAAGATTCTCTTCGTCTCTTCCTCTGCCCCTCTCCCCTGCTTGTGTTCTCTCTCTCTCTTTCCTCCAAATAAAAAAAAATAATAATACAGTAAATTCTGTGTTATCCATCCACCTGTGGCTCCATCAGAGCCACAGAATCAGACCTGGGGTAGAGGTTTGCACCAGACCCAGGAATCTGCATTTTAACTAACTTCCCAGTGGATTCTGAGGCAGAGTCAAGGCCAAGAATCCCTGAATTGGAGACTGGAGACTGAGAAAGCATGCCACCAACCACTCCGATGTGAGCTGTAGCCACCAGCCCTACACATCCCGGGCCAGTGGGACCAGTGCCTCTGGGACTTGCGCTGGAGTAGCCCCACATCTGGGTGGCCGCAGCACAGGCCACGGCATCTGCTGGTGTCCTTCTGGCTTCCTGAGCTCATTAATCACACCCTGACTGGCCTCCACTCACACCCAGTGGCTGGCTGGACTAGGCTGGGCCTGGGGCAGGCAGGCTGGCCGTAGGTCTGGGGAGGTGGGCTGGAGGGGGGCGGGGCCTACTTGCACGGAGAAGCTCGGACTTGGAGAACCTGCCTGTGCCAGGTGGCCTCTATGATGGCCTCAGTGACCCCACCTCCTGGCACTCACACCTCACGTAATTCCCTCTCCTGGAGTGTGGGCTGAACTGGGTGACTGGCTTTTAACAAAGAGAATACAGCAGAAGCTATGAGATGTCACTTCTGAGATGAGCTCATAAAAAGACTGTGGTTTCTGTTGTGGGTGCTCTCTCTAACGCTCTCAGGTCAGTCTCTCTGGGGGAAGCCATTGCCCATGTGCATCCCTGTGGCGAGGGACCAAAGCCTGCAATCAACCATGAGGATGAATGTGGAAGCAGACCCCTCCCCGGTGATGCCATCAGATAATACCACAGCCCCCCGGCCAAGAGCGTAGCTGCAGTCCCAGGAGAGACCTTGCACCAGAGGAAGCCCCCTGAAGCCATACCTGGATCCCTGAGCCTAAGAAACTGAGAAAAACAAATGCTTTTGTTTTCAGCTGTGACGTTCTGGGGTGACTTGTTATGCAGCAATGGGTGACTAGTGCACCTTTTCATCTGGGCACCTTCCAGTGACAGTTCTTCCTCTGTCCCTCCCCGAACCCCAGCCACAGCCAGGTCAGATGCTGTACCAGTCCCCCCTAACCCGTGGTGCTTCATGTCCCCAGATCCTTGTAGATCCATCCTCCAGAAGGCCCGGGCCACCCAGTCAACATATGCCTCTCCCAAGACTCAGCCCCGATGTCACCTCCTCTGGGAAGCCCTTCTCTTTCTGTGCCCACTGGATTCCAATCAAAGCAAGTCAAAGGCATGCCCTCCCTTGTTCATTTACAGTCTGCGTCCCCTGCTAGACCGTGAGCTCCTAGACGGCAGGGCCACAGCCGCATTCTTGTCTGTCTCACCTGACACTCAGCACAAGGCCTTGACACAGAGCAGGCGCGGGCGAGGTTTGATGAGTGAATAAACAATGAGCGAGGAGTAACTGATTCTGCCCTGTGGCCCACATGGCCCGCCACCTCCTGAGGCTGTGCACTTTCAACACTCAAGTATAGAAAGCCAGATCTGTTATCTTCCCCCAGAAACCAGCTTTTTTCCCCAAATGTCCTTTTCCAGGACCGTCACCTCCCTGCAAGCCGGGCTTCACTGTTTCCTCCTTTCCTGCACATGCCATCCTTCTCACTCACCCTCCTCACACCCCTTCATTCTAGCCTGGCTCCTTCCCTGCACAGTGGATGCCCACTCCAGAGAGCCACCACCTCTTGCGAACACGGCCGCTGCTTCCCCACAGGCTCCTGCTGCTGTCTCTTGCACCCCACGTGCCCTCCCAGGCACCTTTAAAATGCTGCTTCAGAGCATGGAGGGTAGGAACAGGGACAGTGGATGTGACAGCATTTTATAAACGGGAGGGTCACTGCAGCTACCTCAGGCCACACTTTCACTGGTGCTGCAGGGACCCTGGAATAGGGTCCAGACTCTTTGCCTGGCACATGGGGGACCCCGGGACCCGATTCCAGCAGGAAAGGCAAGAGCAAGTGGCACAAATAGGGCTTTAAATCACCATCACAGCTCACATTGTAGAGTACCTGCACCAGGTCGGGCTTTGTACACGTCTCGTTTAGTCAACATTTATTAAGCTCCTACTGTATACTGCAAGTCATTATAGTTGCTTTACAGTCTTGACTTGTTGAGTCTTCGGAAGTACCCTATGAAAGACGGTTTCATACTCAGCATAGGACAGACAGCTCATAACAGGGGTGGTATTTGAACGCAGGTCCGTCTACCTTCACAGCCTTCTACCACCGTGCATCGCCTCTTACAAACGTCTTAGGTTTGCAAACCACCTCCACGATTCTTCACCATAATAAACACCACCCGTACCACCGCTGACTTAGAACGTTTCCTTAAGTTAACCAAAGTGGCACGGTGGCTAAGGGTGGGCTTGGAATCACACTGCCTGGGTAAGACTCCTGGCTCCCCCACTCACTCTCTGAGCCTCGATGTCTTCATATAAATGGCACTTTCTCTCACAGGGCTCTTGTGAGCATTAAAGGAGTTAGACCTAGAAGGTGCTCGGCCCACAGGAGAAGTGGTGGTCAGGAGGCCTGGCTCACCTCCCCACCTGCGAGGATCGGAAGTAAGCGCGTGACTTGCCTTGGCCACTGAAGTGTCCAGAGGAGTGTGCACGGCCATTGAGGCAGAACCCTAGAGCCGGCACACAACCCAGCTCACACCGCTTCCTTCCGCCCTCGTGATCACAACATTGCAAATGGCGGCTCCTCCATCCACTTGGCTCCCAGAGGGAGGAATCCTGGAGCCGACCCACGAGGGACAGGTAGCACTGGGCAAGAAACAAACGTCTATTGTTTGGTCACTTCACTCCAACCTGGCCTCTACTGTCCGATCCAGCCAAAGTCCAATAAGTCTGAACTTACAACTGTTACTTACTGTGACTTATTTCCTCAAAAACGAAACCACATCACTTTCGCAGATGGAGACATACAGCACCACTTGCCCCTGTTAATAGTCACGTAATAATTAAAACGAGAAACGTCTATCCTGGCACCAACGAAAAGCACCTTGCACGCTCTTGCCATTCAAGAAGCGCTCTTCAAATGTCTCCCTCCAAGACACCGAACAGCGGCTGCATGTTTGGAAACCCGGCCAAAGAGCGCCTCACGGTCGGCTCCAGGCCACTGCCCTTGCCAGCCTGGGACCCCAGGCCCAGGTCCGCAGCCAATACCAACTCCACGCGCTTGCAGGGGCACCTGCCCCACTGCGGCAGTCCTTACCTCTGCAGACCGTGCCGTTCTCCACGGCCTCGAAGCCGGCTTTGCACATGCAGCGCCCGATGGGTACGAGCCACTCGCCGTCCCCGTTACAGTACAGCTTGATGGGCACGTCCACCTCCTCGGCATTGGCGATACAGCTGCCCCGGGCAGCCACCAGCGATGTGCTCTCAGCCCCCGACAGTGTCTCCTGGAAGACGGCGCCATTCTGGATGATGCGGGGGCACTTGCGGTAGAAGACACGCACGGCAATAAGGGACATGCAGCCACCGTAGTCCTGGAAGGCCAGGTAGAAGCCGTTGCGGGACACCGGCCCGAAGCTCCGCACCTCGGTGTTGATCTTCATGACCCGGCCACCCAGGTCCACCTGGGAGAAGCTCTCGTCGGCCGCAATGGTGTCCACCTTCACCCACGGATTCTCCATCCAGTTGGGGAAGGTCTTGGTGGCCGAGTCGAAATCGGCCTCATAGTAATAGAGGTTGAAGGTCTCCTTGCAGGAGCCGGGCACGCTGGGGATGCTGCTGCAGTCACGCACGGAGAACTTCATCTCCACGTGGATGCGGTGGGCACCACGGCGCCGGATGAACTTGGTCCGTAGCCAGTTGTTCTGGCTCGACTCAAACACATTGCACACCTGGTACGTGCGGATCGTGTTCATGTTCTCATCGTAGCCACTCACCTCTTCCCACTGTGGGTGAAACACTAGTCAGGTGGGGGAGATGGGGCTCAACCCCAGGGATCGTCTGTCTATGGGCGAGACACAGACCCTGCCTTAGGGAACCCTTCAGTCTGCTGGGTGCAAATAGGACTCTGGCCACTGGGGGCCTCCTAGTCTAACGGGGGAGGCACAGCCTCTACCTCGGGCATCTTCTAGTCTGATGATGGAGACGTGAGTCGTACCATCAGAGAACTCCCAAGCTGAGGTGGAGACATGGACTTGGCCCCCAGGAATTCCCCACACTGTGAGGGAGACATGCCAGTCTGATGGGAAGGGCACACACGCTGCTCTTGGTTTTCCCCTGATTTATACGGGCGATGTGACCCTCACTCCAGGGCAATAAAGGAGACATGGCCCCCGCTCCTGGGAAGCTCCCACCTGGAAGGAAAATTAGGGAGAGGCCCAGCCTGAGGGGATTCCTCTGCTGAGAGCAGACATCGCTTTGTGTCTGGGGAGTACTAGTCTGATGGGAGAGACAGAACTTCCGCCTACTGGGAGCTCCTATTCCGATCTGGGAGACACAGTCCTTACCCTAGGGGATTCCCAGGCTGACAGAAGAAGAGCTCTCACCGCCATGATGGGGAAGACGGGCGGTCTGTTCTGGGGCCTAACGTGGTTAAGAATGTACCTGGAGGGAGACTCACTCCCTTCCTGCCTGCGGCACGTGCTTCAGCACCTTCCCTGGACCCCAGCCTGGCTCTCGCACACCCAGCTAAGGGATTCCCGAGCCCCACTGCTGGGTGGCACCGGGCAGGGCCACGGAAAGCTGGGGATGAAGGGTGCGGGGCACACGTCTCCTCACACACCCTCACAGGCCAACCCTCACATGCTGAGCCTTTGTTCACACTTTTGTGCCCTCCTCGAGAACCCTCTCATCTTCTCTGCCCATCCTTCTGGAACCTCTTGTGGTGTTTGCATTCATTGGCTCTCCCTTGGGTCTTTGGGGACAACCGGCCTGGTCTGGGCAGGGGCCGAGTACTCCTGGCCCTCTCGGCCTGGTCTCCCCAGGGGGACCGAAAGCTTACTGAGAGTAGCCACGCACCCCCCTCTTTGGCACTGGGCTGCCTTGACCTGGGGTAGACCCAAAAGAGCCCCAACAGCAGAGCACCCCCTCCTAGCCATGCCGGCCTGGGGTGGGTGCTGTAAGAGGACCTCATTTCTTTGTCATTATGGTCACACATGGTGCATATTATTATCTCCATGTTACAGATGAGGGAGCAGAGACCAGGGAAGTGAGGTCATCTGACCCAAGCCACACAGACCCAGACCCAGTCCTGCACTTGTGCACACAGCCTCGAAACACAAGGACCCACAAGTACCCCAGGAGTCCTGGGTTTTGCCCCTGCCCTGCTAACTTGATGTGTGGCCTGGGGCAAGTCACTTCTCCTTGCTGGGCCTCCATTTCCCCAGCTGGGTGGAGGAGGGGGAGGCAGGTGGCGGTATAGAGGTGTCACCCTGAAGTCGGTGTTCCTTGTCCTTTGGCCTCCCTCGGATATCTGGGCCAAATCTTTGCAGGGCAGTGCAGTGGCCTGGGGAGGGTTGATGTTGTGAAAGGCCAGTGCCCGTGGGGAAGGCCGAGCTGGAGCCTGCTAGCCCAGCCTCTATGTCAGTGGTGGCTCTGAAGCTCCCTACATTGCTTCTTTTTTTTTTTTTTTTTGGTGGCACCATGTGACAAAGTCAGCCCCTTGTTACAACCACTGCTCTTCTTCAGAACTTAATTAGAGCACTTAATTAGAGCACTCTGCCTTTCTCCCCTCTCTCTAATTAACATGCGGAGGCCCTGCAGCCTAAACACCCCAAATAATTGCGTCCGGGGGCCCTGCAGCCCAGCCTGGCCTCATTACTGATAGGGTGGGGCTGTGGGCCCAGCCGCCTTCGCAGATGGAAAATTGGTGACAAGAAAGAGCCACAGAAAGAGGCCTGACCCTAGGGCCCTGCCTATTGAGAACACAGGCCTGGGGGGGGGGGGGGGGGGGGATGTAGCTCCTTGGGGCAGCGGCCGAGTCCCAGTGGAGGCGCTGGGATGGCGGGGAGGGAAGAGATGGGCTGTGGGGACCCAGGGGAATGAGGAGGCAATGATATGAAAACCGGTGGCGAGGACAATGGTGATGGTGGGACTACTGTAGCTACTTATCACCGGGACCGTGCAAGACGCCGTGTGGGAAAACCTCACACCAATCCTGCGCAGAGGACATGACCAACATCGTTTTATAGATGAGGAAACTGATGCTCAGACAGGCTGAGGAACTGGCCCCAAATCACATGGCTGGTGAGTGGCAGAGCTGGGACAGAATTTCAGGCATGTCTGACCCCACAGCCTGTATGTAAGCGCTGGGCTGGCTGGCTGGTGTGGGAAGAAAGAGGAATCTCAGATTGTGCCTGCTCTTGCTTTTGAGGGGCTCACAGCCTACATGGGCTCAAACCACTGGCCCCAGGAAAGTAGGGGGGCCATGGAAGTGGTCAGAGAGATTTTGGGGGAAGCCTTGTGTTATGGGTACGCAGAAGGCTCGGTCACAGCCCTGGATACAAACCTGAGCCCCATCACTAACTAGGTGTAACGTCCCTGACAGGCGGCTACACCTCTCTGAGCCTCAGTTTCCTTACCTGTAAAATTGAGGTGTTTCCTCCCCTTATTATTGGAGAAGATGTGTGTAAACGTGCTTCCTTGATACAGTATATGATAAGTGGGTGCTCAGAAAATGACAGTTCACTTTCCTCATCTGTAAAATGGGGGCAATGCGAATTCCTGCTTCTCAGCCTTGCCCCGAGGATGCCATGGGATAAAGGCTGAAAGCATCCAACATGTTGTCATGGTAACCGGCACGCCAAATAGTAGGGGACCAATAGGGTGGGGCAATGAGAGGCAAGCCCTGGGCCCTGAAAGAGGGAAAGGGGATGAAATTTAGGGGGCATCCAGGCCCTGCAGCAAAACCCCAGGTCTTCTGAGGAACTGGGCAGGGCTTGGGGACCACTGACTCACCCCTGATGGAGGATGCACGATCCAGCCCAGCTCTGCCGTCGCTGTGGTCGAGTCCATCAGCGTTTCTGTGAGGAAAGCAAAGGGTCAATGCCGCCCACCTACGGAGTGCTGTCAATCACCCCAAGACCCCACCCCTCAAGGGCCTTCTTTACAGAGCTCCACCCACTTCCATTGCGGCAATCAATCATCTGGCTGTCCCGCCCCATAATCCCACCCACTCCCATGCCCCAGCCAATCGTCTGATGCTGCTCCTCCAGGCTCCACCCCCTTAAAGACCAGCTCCAGGCCCTCTACGCAGGGTCATGCCGTTTGTGAGCCAGTCATGTCCTACCAATCTAGCGACTGCCACTTCCCTCCCTTACTGGTGGATTAGGGTCTTAACCTGGAGTCTCCTGGGTGGGCTTCAGGGAGTCCACCAGGCAACTCCTGAAATTTTATGTAAAACTTAGGGTGTCTGCTTTTCAGCTTGCATCAAATTCTCAAAAACTGAAATGTGGGCCTTAGAAAGGTCTCCCTTTGGTCCTAGCTGAGCCCCATTAGTTACCCTACCTTGGCTCTCTGGCCCACACTTCCAATCAGGGACACCTTCCCCCTTCTTCAGGCACCTAGAGTCCTCTAGAGTGTCCCCACACTGGGGCTCCCTCCCCTAGGCCTCGGTCAACTGTGCCCCTAGGATAGGGCCCTAGGAGTGGAGGGGTGTTGAGGGTGAGCACTGTGCCAAGTGAGTCTAGTCTATCACCTGCCCTCTGGGGATTCAGGAAACTCAAATCAGCTTCTGAACCAGCCAGGGCCCCACTCGCCCACCCTCCTCTCTCCAGCAGCTGGAAGGAAGGAGCCACATAGCCTATGACAAAGGAGACCCCCGAGGGCTAGAAAGAGCCCTATTCACCCCCAGATAAGGCTTAGGACCCTTTCCCACTCCCCCTTCCCTGCCACAAGGAATTCAAGACACTTTTAGAGCTGAATTGCAAGGCACTGAGCAGATTTAAATTGGCCCCTTTCAAGCAGTCATCCAACAAATGTATCCTGATGCCCCTTCTGTGCCAGGCAGTGGGTACCTTGGGAGAGAAAACGGTGAATAGCAAGACCTTACTATGGAGTTGTTCAGTCTAGTAGTGGTGACGAGCCATGTACACATAACGGCCACGAGAGAGTAGGCACAGAGACCTAGAAGCTCACAGCTGGACCTTCCTTCCCACCTAGCTCTGCAGGAGTAGGTAAGGTGTGCTTGCCTCTATGCTCCACTTCCGTGCCCAAGCAGACATCACTAATCAATGCCCACACTCTGTGGCCACACGATGCTTCTCACCACAGTGTGCCACGAAGCTGACACCTGCCATTTGAGATGCTATCTCTGGCCCAGCCAACTGCTTCATTTTGGACATAGGGCAACTGAGGCACAGAGAGGGGAAGAGACTTCATAAAAATCACAAAGGAGTTGGTAGCAGAGTGGGAGGTGCAGATCTCCTGCCTCCGACCCTACAAACTTCTAGAGACTTAGTTGGATAACCTGGGCTGGATGAATTAGGGTGAGGATAGTTGGGGCAGGGTGCACACTGCCCAGGTCAAAGGTGTGAAGGTCGAAATGGGAGGAACAAGGTCTTGAACTACGGTGGGGTGGTGTGGATGGGAGGAAGCATTCAGCCAGAGGTGACCCCACTCAGACCCACGAGCTGACAACAGAGGATGCAGCAGTGTCCCCGTGACCGCCTGTGGCTTATGTCTGCGGCCACTATGTCCCTTTGCACTGGGGGCTGGTGAGGGGAGAGGAGGGGTGCCAGGGACGGTGGAGTCCAGTGCCAAGGGTGTCTTTTTGATGGCAAATTGGAGGGAAGTTCTATTGTGCTGCTTTGGAGCTGAAAAAAGGGTTCCTTTTCACACTCCGAATGCTACAGATTTTTCTTCCTGGAGAGAACAAGGGCTGAACTTTTAACCTGTTTTCTCTCATCGGCCTCAGCCAGAGACGCGCCAAGCCGGGCTCTCTGCCTGGGCCTGAGGAACAGCTGCTGGGAGCCGCACGGAACAAGGGAGAGGAGACTCTGCTTGGGACTAGAAAGGGGTCGGGTGGGGGAGGCACGCCTGCCAAGCAGGTGGCCCCACCCCTTGGCTGGATTCTTGGGCTGACCCAGAGGCCAAGCACTAGAGGATTCCACGGCCCAGAGGAGGGGCTGTGAGCTGACATCCTCATTGTACTGGTGGAAACTCAGGCCCAGAGAGGGCAAACGACTTGCGGAAAGTCACAGACTGCAGGCTGGTGCTCAAACTCCGGGCTCCCAGGGAGCTCAGTCTGGGGTGGGTGTTCTACTGCTCCCCTCTGCCTCCCCCTACACCTAGAAGTAGCAGGGGGGGAGGTGGAAGGATCCCGGAAGGCCAGCAGTCAATTTGCTGGTTGGTTCACAGAGAGGAAGGGGCTGAGAGGGAGTGTGAAGTTTGCAGGTCTCCTGGGACGGAGGCAGGGGGCTCTCATCTCTCCATGCCTGTCCCGGCTTCACCTGGAAGCCTGCCGCTGGGAAAGCTGTTACTCCTCGGGGCTATGGCAGGAGGTGACCCACGGGGGCTCTCCCCCCAGCGTCTCAGCCTCTTGCTTTCCAGTGTTGACATCTCCCTCCGCCCTCTGCACAAAAGGCAGGGAGGCAGAGCAGATAAACTAAGGGTCAGGAGGTCAGAGGGACTTCGATTCCAACACCTGCTCTGTCTCCGACTTGCCTTGTAACCTTGGACCTGTATCCTTCCTAAGCCTCAGTTTCCATACCTGGAAAATGGCCATAGTACCTTCTGAGTGTGGCCGAGGACTGAAGGACAGAGGAGAGGGTTAACTTGGAGTCTAACACAAAGCAGAGCCTCGGTAAGTGCCAGTTAGTCTTTTTTCAGACTGAGTGTGGTGCTTTTTTGGCTGACCCCGTGCCTGCACACACGCCATTTCCTTTGGGCTCATGAGGTGGCTCCTGAAAGTGAAGGCGGGTCCGAGAGGCTCCCCCCACACTCCAGACGGTGCTTGCCAACATCTGACAAACATCAGCCTCTTGCTCCAGCACCACGGCCTCTGGGGAACCCTTCCTGGTTCGTCTGACGCTGCTTTCCTGGGATGCCCTGAGTTTCCTCTTTGTTCCTCTCAAACCAAGCACAAAAGTCACATTCAGTTCCCCGGGGAATCTGGAGTTAGTAGTTCCTGCCTCAGGAACCTGGGTGGGTTTAGGAAGCCAGGCCTATTTCTACCACCAGCATTTCCTTCCTTCTCTCCCTTCCTTCTCCTTTCACCTCAGACGTCTCCCCCTCTAATCCAAAAATCTGCAAAGGGAGAGAACTCATATTTACTGAGACAGAGACCTACCTGTCTGTTAGGAGCCAGAGACCCTCACCAATGTTCTTCCAACATTGCCAACACAGTTGGGAAATGCCCAACGATGCCCCATTCACAGATGGGAAAACCGGGGCTTACAAAAGCTTAGGAACTTGCCCAAGGTCACACATCTTTCGTTCACAAGCTGTGCTCCAGCTGCATAGACTGGTGTCCTCTCACTCCCCAGACCCCAACCATGTGGTTCCTTCTAGTCATCTCCCCCTCCACACCTTTGCCTGTCCCCAAGAGTCAGCACAGGGCTCGGCACATAGCAGGTCGACAGCCAAAGACTGAAATCACACCCCACCCCCAGGCTAGCGTTCTGCTCCATCAGAACAACATTCATGACATCAGCCATTTCCACCTATAACATGTACTATTACTTAGTTACTATTCTTCCAGATGAGTCTTTTTTTAAGGGCATTTTTTAAAGGGCATTTTAAAGAGGAAAAAGTTATTATTATAAATGGGACACCAATATCACTTGCCATAAAAAGAAGGAAAATAAACACAGGACAATTACAATTAAAAACATTCATCTGCAAAGCACCTAACATCATTTCACTTCCCACACTTTGGGGACCGCGGGACTGCACCGAACTGCCTCTAAAGTGCTAGAAATGTCCCCAGCCCATCCCCACTGTGACAATGACAATCCCTCATGCAAGGGGAGGCTGTTTTTCGCTGTACACAGATAATTAATCACCACACAATGTGACAAACATTGCAACAGGGATGTGCATGGGGTAGTGTGGGTAGGGGACTGCATGTGGAAGGAGAGGAAGAAAATGCTCAATTTCGGGACGGTTTCCTGGAGAAAGTGACTCTAGATGGAGGCTTGAAGAATGAGTTAGAAGGGAGGCAGGAGGGGTTGCATGGGAGACGGAGGGGCCAGCAGAGGCAAAGGAGGTGAGCGATATGGCATGGTCGGTGGGAATGAACGAGAATGAAGGGTGGACAGCAACAGTCAGCAGCTCTCTGAGGCCCCCTGGCTGGACCACATCCCCTGCCCACGTCCTTGCCAGCCTCTCAGGTGCCACCCTCTCCCCACCCTGCCTAACACTGCCCTTTCACTCGTCTCCAGGCACTCCCATGGATATGTCTGCTTTCCAAGCCCTGAATGCATTCAGTGACCTTTTTTTTTTTTTTTTTTAAATTTCCGATGTTTGTTTATTTTTGAGAGAGAGACAGAGCGTGAATGGGTGAGGTGCAGAGAGAGAGGGAGACACAGAATCCGAAGCAGGCTCCGGGCTCTGAGCTGCCAGCACAGAGCCCAACACGGGGCTCGAACTCACAAAGCGTGAGATCATGACCTGAGCCGAAGTCAAACACCAAACCGACTGAGCCACCCAGGCGCCCCGCTCAGTGACCATTTAAAAAAATCCCAATGGATAGATGAGAAGACTGAGGCTGGGTGGACAGATACAGGAGGAAGCTGGAACCAAGGCCTGCAGCCACCTACTCGGAGAGCCTTCCTCGGTGGGAAAACAGGGTTCGAGCCATGGCAGCGGCTTTGGCCCTGGCCCCACTGCGCCCACACCCCCTTCCTGGAGACTGCACAGAAGAAAGCAATCAGGAGGCCCTGACTGCACAGGCTGGGGAGGCCCGTTGGCCCCTCTGGCTATGTGTGAACGAGCAGTGTGCATTTCAGAAATATTTGAGCTAAAAGGGGAGACGCACTGAAGTCGTTAGTCTTGAGCCGACGGGAGGGTGGCTGCACGAGGCCCTGGCGGATGCTTCCACCGACCCGTTTCAGGCTGGGGCAAGTGGTCGCCCTCTGCTCCCCAACCCACCCCCGGTCAGCTCTGTCTGACCCCCCCTTGGATCATAATTCTCTAGGGCCACAGACACTGTTGGTTCGTACCAATGACAATGTGTGAGAGTTCCAAAGACATGAGGAAGAACTTTCACTAGGTACCTACTGTGTGCCGGGCACTGAGATGGGCACTCTAAATATGGCTTTAGGCTCTCGACAACCTGTGGGGTATATGCCTTTAACCCCGTTTTATAGATGCAGAAACTGAGGTCAGAGAGGTGAAGCAGGCTTCACAAGGGCACACAGGCAAGGCTAGCATTTGAAACCACATCTGTCTCATTCTACATCTGCATGATTTTTAAGAATGCTTCAAACAAAGACTTAAAAAAACAGACAATACACACACACACACACAATTACTGGGGCTCTCTGCATGTGTTTATTCTCTCCCTCTGTGTGGGCCTGAGTGAGGATGGGAGGGGAAAAAGAAAAGGGGGTGGGGCTCAGACTGTCCAGGCTAGAACCTGGGCTCTGGCCCTCTCTAGGTTGTGACTGCAGGCAGGTCTGTGCTCCTCTCTGGCCCTCAGGCTCCCCATCTGTAAAATGGGTCACATGCACATTAGATGACACTATGTAAGTCAATTCTGCCGATGTGCCGTCTCCCAGGGCCCCCATTCTTGGGGGCGCTCTGTGCCTGCCTCCTTCACTACTGTATCCCTAGCACTGAGAACTGTTCTGGCTCGAGGTAGATGTATTCGACCTCCACATGGCAGCTGGGTGATGTTTCTAAAGTCCATGTCTAATTATGCCTTAACTGAGCTTAATGCCCTTTGGAGTTCCCACCTGTTGGTAACAGAAAGTCCTAGCTCCTTGCCCTAAGGCACCCGCTCCTGACCAGGCAAGTTAATTACCTTCCAGCCAGGCTTTCCTATGTCTCTAGTGTCCAGCCATCCATCAGAAGGCACTACGTTTCCGTGGTCCTGGTGCACTGACCACTCTAGGTTTTTCTGCCTGGAATGCCTGACCCTTCCAGCTTGGTTAGCCAGGCTAACTTCTCTTCCAAAACTTAACTCAAAGGCTCTTTCTTCCTGTCCCTGAATTCTCCCGGGTTAAGTAACAAGATCTTGGTCATTCCATGAATATCTACCCTATCTACTGAGTGCCAGGCCCTGTGCTGGGCACTGGGGATGTTGAAACGGATCAGCAAATCCTTCTCTCAAGGATCTTCTGGATTAGTGCCTGGCACGTGAACTTTCTACAAGAAGAGGCAGGGTGAGAATGCTGGTCCCGGTTGGGGGCCAGGAAACCCAGAGGAAGATGGTGTTAGCTTTGACCAGGGAATTAGCAAAGGTGTCCCTGGGAAAGTGGCATTTGAGCCGGGAGAAGAGGGCAAGGCATGCCATGTACAGGGCACATAACAGCATCAAAGGCACAGAGGCAGGGGCAGTTTGGACAAGAGTAAAACCTGAGGACTGGTTCTCCGCACTGAGCTCTGGGCTAAGGGTTTAGTATTCATGATCTCATTTCATTATAACTATTTGTAAAGTAGGTACTTTATTATCTCCCTTTACAGTTGGGAAAACTGAAGTTAGGAGAGATCGTTCAAGGTTTGCATGGCCAGGAAGTGGTGCATCTGTGTCTGCCTCCAATTAGTACTTAACCCTCAACCATGCTAGGGTGTCTGTCCCATGTGGTAGGAGCAAAATGCTTCATGGAAGGATATGGTAGCTTAGGATGGGGCCAGAACTCATAGGGCCTTGGATACGGGGCTAAGGAGTTTGGAGCTTGTCCCAGAGGCAATGGGGAGCGATGGAAGATTCCTGAGTAAGGTAGTGATGTGGTCTGTCCCGAAAAAATGGACATGAGAATATGGTCTATCCTGAAAATGGACAGACACCTAGTAGTTGTTCCGTGGGGTCTTTGCCCCAGACTGGCCAGTAGACCACAGCCCAGGCAGCAAATCAGCGTGGTGCATGACCCAATCAACAGATGCTGCTCTGGACCCTTTCTGGCAGCTCCACCTGCTCCCTGTCGAGGACTAATAGGGCCGAGGTTACTCGAACACAGGCCTATCTGCCCTACCATGGGGCCATACCCAGGCAATCAATGGCTGGGAGTTGGAGCATTCTTTCCATGGTCCACATCCATGTTAGAAATTCTAAGAAGAGGCAACAGGCAGGAACTAAGGAATTCAAGGACTTTGACAAACTGGGTGACAGGAAAGTCACTTCCCCTCTCTGAGCCTCAGTTTCCTCATCCGTAAAATGGGGATCACAAAATCCTTGCTCTGTGTACCTCACAGGGTTGCTTAGAAGATTCAAGGAGGCGTTGGGTGCAAAAGGTTTTTCGAACATGCGAAGGCCAGGTCATGCAAAGGCAACAGTGAAAATTGCTAACACTCGTGGAGGCTAACGGTGGGCAGGTGCTTCATCAATTCTGTCTGGTTCACTGTTGCCCCAGAGCAACCTTATGGGGAAACCAAGGCTTGGAGAGATCAGGAACTCCCCCAGGCACGATAAGGGGCGGGGCAGGATCTGACCCCTTTGGTGTGACCCAGAAACCACCAGGCTATGCCGCCTCACAAAAGGGAGGGAAAAACCACGGGTTCATGTACGATGCCCTGGGTGCCAGACCCTGAGCCCATCACTCTGTACACCCTGCAAAGCTAGCACTGTTGTGCCCATTATACGGATGCGAAAACCGAGTTCAGAAAGGCTGAGAGAACTGCTCAAGGTCACATAGCCAGAAAGCAGAGCTGGATTTGAACCCAGAGCAGCCCATTGGGTTCCCCAGGACCTCTCCTCTGAAAAGCCAGTGAGGATCAGCTGCGAAGAGAGTCTCAGCCCAAAGCAAGGCGAGTGGGGTGGGGGTGGCAATGCCACAGAAGCCCTGAGCCGGTTCCAGGAAGACCGTGGACTTTCTAAGGTGAAACCTGCCAACAGGCAGCACGTTGTTTTTCCAGCTCGCCCCCCTGCTCCGCCCTCAGGCTCACGGAAAGGGGACCGAGTTAATGTAAAATCCTTCTGCCCCAGGACTCTCGCAGCACATACCCCTCCTCGTCCTCCTGCCGCTCAGAGGCCCTTCTCTGCCTCGGTTGCCTGCCTGGAGTCTGCTCTTGTTTTCTCAGGCTCAGGCGGAGGAGTCCCCGCGACGCCGGCTCCTCCACTCTGTCCCCCGCCTGCCCGCTGCTGGCCTGGGCATCCGCCAGCACCGGCCGCCCGGCTGAAACCCAATCCTCCGGGCCAGCCGGGTTGCTCGCTAACAGCGGGCCGCATTGTGCGGCAGGGGCTTCGGGAGAGTTTGGATTCGCTGCTTGGGGACCCACTTAACCTCCGCAAAGGACAGGATGATGGATGGAGGTCTGGGAAGGGGTGGCTGGGGGTGGGGCGGGCGGTAAATGAACACCGGGGCTTGCTGGGGAAGGGGAAGAAGGGAGGCAGGGACGGGAAGGGCCCTGCACACATAAGAGCTTCATTAGTCCTCACGACAACCCTGAGGGATGCCTGTTACTGGTCCCACCGAATGCATAAGGAAACCGAAGCTCTGACAGGTTAGGTGACTTGGCCAAGGCCACACAGCAGACCAGAAATTGAATCCAAATCTATTGCCCTTGAGCCTTCCTGACACACCAGGCTGCCTCAGCATCTACCCAATGATTTACAATCTTTAAAATAAGCCCTTTTACTTAAATGAATCCACAGACCCTTCCCACCTAATAAGTAGGCAATAAAAATACAGCGACAGCAGTCGGCATTACTGAGCAACAACGGTGTGCCAGGTGCTGGGCTGAGTGCTTTTAGACTTCATTTCACGAGATCCTAACGGTCACCAATTAGTTGAGGACAACTGTCACGGCCATTTAAAAGAAGAGGAGAGAATGTCGACTAGACCTCAGCAACAAAAATTAAGAAAATAAACAAACAAAAAGAGGAAACTTGTCACCCTGCCCTGCGACCTTTACTCACCAGCTCAACTGGACCGTGAGCACCTTGTGGGTGAGGCTGAGTCTCGCTTGTTATTAAAACCATCGGACCCTCTCCCTCGTCCCTACCCCCAGCCTCCCAGACATCAAATGTTCTTTCCTGCTTCCACCATGAGTCTGGGTGTCTGGATTTTTCCTCTGGGAGATAGTCACTCGTATCAAGATAACTCCATATACTAGATCATTCCAAGTGCTTACTTAGTGCCAACCACTGTGCTGTCACTCCTCGGAGCCTCACAGCAGTCCATGAGATAGAATTATTATTGTTCCCACTTGCTTGCCCACCCATCATCCATCTATCCACTCATCCATCCACCCTCTCACTTACCCTCTCTGTCTGTCTTCCATTCCACTGTCCCGATAACCCACCCACCCTTACATCTAGCATCCCATGTAGGTATCTACTCATCGTTCACACATTCCTCCGTTAAACCAACTTCCCTTCCTTCCTCCCTGTCTTCCTACAGAGATGGGAAAATGGGCTTCAGAGAGGTGAAGCAACTTACCCAATGTCACACAGTCAGTCAGCAGCAGATCTAGGAGTTGAACGCAGGTATGCTTTTAACCCCTCTGCGAGGCAGCCTCTCGCTTTCTCACTTAATTTTTAACTGTCCTACTGCATGCAGGTTGAGTATTACGTCACCTCAAATCCTTCTGGATGTGTGTGGAGTGTAAATTACAAATCAATAAGACACAGGCCACTGTAAGTCCAAGCCAGGGTCTGTCAGGTTGGAGTCAATTAGCAAGCCTGCTCCAGGACCTGCTGGGACTGGATCTATTTGCCTAATTGGCACTGGTTTCTCCCAGTGAAGGACAATTAACTCAAATCCCAGAATCCAGACCACCCCTCTGCTTCTGGGCAAGATGTCAGGCATTTAGCCACATGAAATTTTACTGTTCATTCATTTACCCACTGACCTACACACCCACTCATCCATCTTTCCAACCATCCAATCCTTGCAATCATCCATAAACTATCTTGCCATCTACTCACCCATCTACCTAATTACCCACCTGCACACCCTTATCCTTCCACCCATCCATCCACGCACTTGCTTACCCAACAATCCACCCACCCATCCATCTATCTACCTACCCATTCTATACACATCCAACCACCGAACCACCAAATCCAAGCAAATGTTTATGGAATCATTCTGCCTTCTTGCCATCCACACACTCATTTGCCCGCCCATCCATCCATCCATCCATCCACCCACCCACCCATTCCTCCATCCATCCATCCATCCATCCACCCACCCACCCATTCCTCCATCCATCCATCCATCCATCCACCCACCCATTCCTCCATCCATCCATCCATCCATCCACCCACCCTCTCACCTACCCCACCCATCAGTCTATTATTCCATTCCCCAATAATCCACCATCCATTTGCTCCCCCATACATCTAGCATCCTACTTAGGTATTCACCCATCCATCTTCCCAATGAACCAACCTCCCTCCCTCTCTGCTTTTCTTTTCATTTGTCTATCCACCTGACTGTTCACTTACCTGTCCTTCCATTCACACCACTTATATCTCTAAAAATCTGCTACTCATCTATCTATCCACCCCTCCCTGTATTTACTGAACACCTACCACGTGTTAGGCCCATGCTAAGTACTGGAGAATTACAATCAGATACTGTCACTGACCTCAAGAAATGTTCTGATGTGAGACAAACTCACAGGAGACTTCCCAGATGGGTAACACCTGGCCTGAACCCCAAATACAGAGGAGACAGCCAGGCTAGAAGGAGGGGAAGAGAGGAGGGAGGGTGTTCCAGGCATAGTTTGTGCAAAAGTTGGGAGGACAGAATGTGCATGGCCCCTACAGGGAACCGCAAGAGGGAGTAGGAAGGCCTATAGGAGAAAGAGCACTCCAGACGCCACAAAGAGCCTTGAATGCCAGGCTAAGATCATCCTGAGGGCAGCAGGGTGGCCTGATTCAGTTGTCACTGCATTCTCTTGAGTAACTGATCCATTTTATAGATGAGGAAATTGCAGCCAAGGGGTCAGAGAGATGCAGAGGACTGTCCCAGGCCACACAGCTGGTCGGGGGCAGCGTGCAAATTCCACCCCATTTTTTGTTTTTTTAAAAATTTTTTTTTAATGTTTATTTTTGAGAGAGAGACAGAGTATGAGTGGGGGAGGAGCAGAGAGAGAGAGGGAGACACGGAATCTGAAGCAGGCTCCAGGCTCCGAGCTGTGAGCATGGAGCCTGATGCGGGGCTCGAACTCATGAACCGCGAAATCATGACCTGAGCCGAAGCCAGACGCTTAACCGACTGAGCCCCCCCAGGTGCCCCGTCCACCCCGCTTTTGATGGCTCCAAAGCTCTTGCTCATTCTGAGAGCAGCTGCTGTCTCAGAGGAGCTGTTTCCAAAATGCCTGCATCCCTCCTGTGTGAACACTCCCCTCCAGCTCTGCTTCTGTGGCCCTGGACAGCTTGGGTGCAGTGACAGGACCCCCAGAGCGCCATCTCTGCTCAGTGTGACTCCACTGCTCCCTCTCGGCCCCCGGGCTCACTTGCCAACCGTGCCTGGCATCTCGGGCGGTTAAGCAGACATGGCTTTGCTGGGGCATTTTCTCACGGGTCAATGTTTCACAGGAGAGCCACCAACAAGTTCCTGTCATTGTCTTTGTGATCAGAGCCTCCGTGTCTTCGTCATCAGTTACTATTCATTCCCCGCGGCCTCTGACACCCTGAGAGATGATGCCAGACAAAGAGCCAGGCCTGGGAGCTTCTGGTATGAGCTGCTGGGGCTCCTGGCATGGCTGTGCACAGAAGGACTGATGACAGAGGAAGGACCTGGAAAGGAATAGGACTTGAAATGAGGGGGTTCTTAGTGTGGAGAAGACACGGGGGGAGGGGCACCCTGGGCCAGATACAGGGAATCCCACTTCCATCACCAGCATCCCCATCACCATGGAGACCATTTACTGAGTATCTACTCTATGCCAGGCACCATGCCAAGCAATGGACTGAGTTCATCCAGGCTTCTCCAAAACCTTCAAGAAAGATATCATATCCCCGTTTTGCACTGAGGCTCAGTGAGGTCAAGTTAGGGGGCCGAGATCTCCTGCAAGTCGGTGAGGAAGTGGACCGATTTCTGACCTGCATGACCCAAACTCCTTTCATGGCTCCAAGGAAACTTGGGCGAGTCTATACAGTCTCAGGTGAGGGCTGAGCAGGAGCGGGGGGTCAGGAAGTGGGGACTTCCAGGCCTGAGGGTGGTGGCATGGAATCGGGGAGTAGGCATCATCTGATCCAGAGGTGGGAAGCCTTTGCCAGGGAGGGTGAATGGGCAGGGGACAAGGCCGCCTAACACTGTGCTCTTCCTACCACAACTCGTGGGTGCCGTTGTAGCCTGCAGAGTATGAGGTGGAGGGCACTGCCTGCTCCAGGCGGTACCCGAGTTGGGCTGTGACTGTCACGTCACCTGCAATGGGCTTTTCTGGGCTTCTGATAGGGGGTGGTGGCAAAGGAGACTTCTCGTCCATGTGAGAGATCATTTCATTTCACGAAGTCATGGAAGGCTTCCGAGAGGAGTTGGCCACAATGCTGGGAGGGAAGGGCCCCTCTTCCCCACCTACGATTTTACAGGCCTCCAGGCCCACGCTGCCCTGGGAAACTGACCAGGTGCTGATGGGCCAGGCAGGGATGTTTCCACCAACTGCCCTGAAGGGATGATCCAGACCAGTCTGACATTCAAGGCCTTCTATGGGCTGGCCCTGGCCTCTGACCCCAACTGCCCCTCCCTCCGCCCTCCGAGGCCAGCCTGCTCACAGTCGGAGTCCAGGCCTTCAGGTCTCCCACTGCCGAGTCTTTGCTCTTGGTCATACCCCTGTCTGGAACACTTTCTCTGAAAAGATGGGGGCAGGAAGGCAGGCAGGCAGGCAGGCCGACAGCAGGAGCGAGGCCCAGGGCAGAAGAGAGGAGTTCCTTAAACATGCTAGACTCTCCTTTTCCTTCCCTCACCTGCTTAAGCCACTTCCTCTGCCTAGGATGCCCACCTCCTTCACCTGGAAAATTCCTCTTTACCCTTTAAGACTTCTCAGGCATCTCTTCTTCCAGGAAGCCTTCCCTGACCATCCTTGACCCCTTCCCCAGTTCGGGTAACCTAGCCTTTCTCTGGGCAACAACTCACCGGAGTTTGTCTGATGCCCTTTCCTAGCTGGTTTATTCGGATGGGGCAGGGGTCCTGCAATGCTGGCTGCTGAGCGGAACATCGTGGTCTTTCGTGTCCGGTGTCATCAGGAGATAGCGGCTGCCCCCCAGGCACACGGAGAGGCGATGTCAGACAGTGAGCAGATGGCCCGTGCCAAGCCCACAAACACGACAGGCCAGGCCTGCCTCAGAGCTGAGCCAAGGAGCAGCCTTCCCAAGCCGCTGGCTGTGCCGCCTGGCTTGTCCATCTGGGAGCAAGAAACCGCAGGTCTGCTGGCCACACTCCGGCCAGCTCCCTGCCCTGGTCGGCTCTCAATCCCCCAGGCCCACACGGGCCTCCTCCTCCCCGGGAATATCAGGGTGGCGGCAGCTCAGGGCAGCCTGGCAGAGGCGCTGAGGCTGGGAGCGGGCCTAGGAATTCCTGCTCTAAGTGAGAAATTGGATGTGGGACCTCACGTGTCTCCCCACACCGGTGTGCACCCTGTTAGAACGGGATACTGACTGGAGCTCCTGATCCTTTCCCTGCTGGCCCACTCCTCCCCACACCCACCCCAGGTCTGCAGCCTCAGTGACCTCATCTGAGAAATGGGAACACAGAACAAGCCTTCCTCGCAGGTGTGGATGCCAAGCTCTTAGCACAAGGCCTAGTACAGTCGCCTTGGCTCGGGAGGGGTCGGTTGCAGTTTTTATCACCCCGCCTTGCCAGGGGCCAACGGCACTGAGAACAGCTCCCAGAGAAACTCTGGGTAGGGTGGGGTGGGCAGCTGCATTTGAACAGGGATAATCATCATAGTCCAGACTTCCGGCTCTTGAGTACCTACCATGTATCAGGCACTATGCTAGCTCCTCCCCATAGGTGATGCCATTTCGTCCCCGTTCAACAGATGAGGAAACTGAGGCCCAGAGAAGGGCGGTGACTCGCCTGTGGTCACTAGGGAGTTGGTGGCAGCATGGGGATTCTGAGCGCTGTCTGCGACTTCCCGCTGCCTCCCATCAACGCTCAGAGAGTCCCCCGTGCTGGGCCTGGCAGGGAGCTTTAACTTGGCCTTATTTAAAGTTGCAATTATCTGTCCCATTTCCCGCTGGTTATAGCTGAGCTCTCCAGGGAGGCGGCAAGACCCTGATGGAGGATGCCACGAACAGGGAGTTTCTCAGGAACCCTCCTCCCCTGAGCCTGTGACTAAATGAACACGGGGGACACGCGTTCTCTTCCCGCTCCTGGGCCTCCCTCCCTCTGTCCCTTCCTCAGGGCACTGACCAGGCTAGCATGGGGGCTGGGAGGACGGACAGATGCACCTTGTCAGTCCTGCAGAGGCTGCAAAGGGCTCACACCACAGGCTGAGGCACAGGACAGCACCCAATGTAGAGATGGGAAGACTGAGGCTGCAGCATGTGAGGGATACAGACCTAGACAAGGGCCTCAGAAAGCCCATCGAGAGGTAGAAAGACGGAGCTGGGGAAGGGCCCTGAGGACTGAGTAGAGAGTCACAGGGCTCACGGCACAGATTCAGGCTTTTCAATGGGCTGGAGCCTCCTGAAGGCCTTCCAGGGGACAGAGTGCCACGGCGGCCCCATTCCACAGACAAAAAGCCTCAGAAAGAGAGGTCTGGGCCAAGGCTGCATGTTGGCCACCCAGTGGTGTGGTCAGAATCAAGCTCAGTGAGGACAAGTCAGTCTGTGGGCCAAGACCCCCTGAAAGCTGGTGAGGAAGGCAGACTTTGATTTCTGGACCGTGTGGCCCAAACTCCTTTCATGACCCCAATCCTGGAAAGTCTGGCTCCTAGTCCTCCACCTCCCACTTGGGCACACAATTATCCAGGGGGCGCCGGGGTGACTCAGTGGGTTAAGCCTCCGACTGCGGCTCAGGTCATGATCTCGCGGTCTGTGAGTTCGAGCCCCGCGTCGGGTTCTGTGCTGACAGCTCACAGCCTGGAGCCTGTTTCGGATTCTGTGTCTCCCTCTCTCTCTCTGCCCCTCCCCCACTCATTCTCTCTCTCTCTCTCTCTCTCTCTCTCTCTCTCTCTCTCTCAAAAATAGACATTAAAAAAATTAAAAAAAAAAAAACGAATTATTCAGGCACACAGCCACTCCCCTTTCCCAACACCCCACCCATCTTCTCTCCTCCCATTTCAACATGGCTCCCTCCCTGAGCACCTGCTGTGTGGCCACAGCCCCTGCCTGGAGTTACCCAGACTGCCTAGAAGGGTACCTGGGCATGCAGTCCTGGTGCTTGTCATCAGGTGAGGAGCACATGCTGGGATGTGGGACCAGAGGGGCAGGAGAGTAGGCGCCTGGTGCAGAACCCAGGTGTTGGGTCCAAACCCAGGGAAGCAGCATATGTGCACATCCCAGGGAGCTGCCAGCACGGACTCGGCAGTCAGATCTACATTTGAACCCCTCTTCCTAACCCAGTGACCCCAGGCAAGCCACTTCCTTCCCTCTCTGAGCTGTGGAACGGGAAGAGCGTTAACACCTTGCAGGTGGCTGTGACAATTAGTGAGATCATGCCTCACACGGGGCATGTTTAGCCCAGTGCCTGGCAATAAATAGTAAGTGCTCAGTAAAATACTGGCTGTCGTTACTATAACCCCAATTTCTACACAACTTGGCACAAAGCACTCACTCAGTAGCTCTCCTGTCAGTGACAGATTCTAGCTTTCCTGTCAGTGGTAGACAGAACTGTGGACCCCCCAAAGGTGTCTACACCCTAATCCCCAGAACCCATGACTGTTACCTCACATAGCAAAAAGGACTTTGCAAACAAGACTAAGTTGAGGATTCTGAGATGGGGAGAGTTTCCTGGATTGTCCAGGCGCCCAAGATTCCCTGTGAGAGAGGCAGGAGGGTCATAGCTAGAGAGGTGGGAGAATATGAGCAGAGGGCGCAGTGATGCACTTTGAAGACGGAGAGAGGGGCTGTAGGCCAACGAAGGAAGTGGCCTCTAGAAGCTGGAAAAGGCAACGAAATGAATTTGCCCCCAGAACCCCTGGGGGAATGCAGCCCCACTGACACCTTGATTTCAGCCCAGTGAAGCCTGCTGACTTCTGACCTCCGGCACTGTAAGACAGCAAGTTGTGCTGTTTTAAGCCACTAAGATGTGGTTATTTGTTACAGGGACAATAGGAAACTATTACACCATCCTTAATGGAGAAAATACTCATCTCCTGCACTCCAGCCACTGCTCCATCCCTACTCCCACCACCGAGGAAAGGCCCAGGCCCTCCGCTGAGAGAGGGGTGGTGGGGGTGAGGGTTCCTGGCTGGTGGAGGACAGCCCTCCCTCCAGCATTCCCAGTCCTCCCTGGAGAGACCTGAGGCTGTGGCAGAGCAAATGCCGGTCCCATGTGGCTGGGCACTGGTGGGCCCGGCAAGTGTCTGTTCTGGACTAACAGGAGAGCAGGTAGGGATGGGCTATTCTCGGGGCTACTGCCTTTCTAGTACCACGTGCGAAGCCCTGCCCAGGACCCAATCTTCCCAAAGCCTGGGAACTATTACCTAGCCCCATTTTAAGGATGAAGAAACTGAGGCCCAGAGGATGAAGCAACTTGCCCGAGGCCACCTGGCTTCCACAAGTACAGGCACAGGCATGGGCAGCACCGGCCTTCTCTGGATTCGCTGTCTGCACCCAGGCCGTACGGATCTGACAGTCCCACCAGGCAGCGGCCCTCTGCGGCAGGCCAGGCTGCGGAACCCGGGACTACTCCCTGTCCCAGCACCCTCTGGGCCTCCGGGGTAGGAACGGTGCTTCCTCGTCTGCCTCACAGAGGTCTGCACAGTAGCTGAGGTCACAGGTGCAGGAGGACCCTCAGAGAGCGGGGCCCCTCTGGGGAAGAAGAGGCGCTCTGAGAATCACGGAACTAGCACTCCTGGACGCGTGCCAGCCCGTCCTCATGGTAAGCAGCTGTGGCTCGTGCAAAGCCCTCTCCCATGTGACCTCACTCAGGCTTCCTACAGCTCACCATCACGTTCCCATTTCACAGAAAATGACAAGGACGAGAACAATACCAGTAATGGCCATCTGCGGAGCCCCTGTCCAAAGCAAGCGCCAAGCTGAGAGCTGTCCTCTTACTCTGTCTTCTGACACATCCCTTCGGAGGACACTCCTGAATCAGGCTCACTCCCAACCAGTACACTGGGCTTCAGGAGCCCCCTCCTGCACCGCTCCCGGGCCTCTGTTAGTATCCTTGCCGTGCAGAGGACAGGATGGGCCCAGAGAGGCTCCTGGCTTGCTCCAGGCCCAGAGAGTCAGTGCAGCGGCGGGGGGGTGGGCGGTGAACCCAGGTCTTTGCCCCTCAGGGGAGTCCGCCTTCCTCTCAGCCACAGGGCCTCCCTCGAGGGACATCCGTGGGAGGCAGGGGGTGCCACCTGAAAGCCCCGGGGACCTGGGGGTGGATGGATCCGGAGTCTGCCCAGGGGATGGCATATGGCTCTAAGTGCATCTTCTGCCTGTAGCAGGACCCCATGATCCTGGACACCAGCAGCTGAGAGCTGGGAAGCTGGAACTGGGGGTCCCCAGCGACCCTCGGTACTCATGGGGACTCCGCCCGCACCCTGGCCCCTCCTAGAAGACGTTCGCCTCAGATGACTTCCCGATGCCGGTGGTGCCAGGCTGGGAGGGGGGAGGAGGCAGGCTGGGCATCTCTGTCACAGCGTCAGAGCCCCACTCGGAATCCCAATTGAGCTATTTTTAATGCGCTTCAATTTTCATTTTCTTTTATTGGAAAACACAGATGGTGACTTACTTGCCCCTCACGCACTGAGCAAGGCGCCGGCCGGGAGGGAGGCGTGCAGCAGGCGCGTGCACACACACCACCCCCCCACCGCGGGGGGCCTCAGTTTCCCCAGCTGTAAAGCAGGGAGGGCTGAGGCGGCTCCCAGAGCCCCTGCCGGCCCCACAGTCTACAAAGGTCTGGGCTAGAGCAGGGGAGGAGGTCCCAGCTGGACACTGGCAGCAAAGGGTGTCTGTCCAGTGTGAGGGGCACCGTTGCCAGGGAAAGAGAGGTGTAACAGACGGGCGCAGGAAGGACAATTGCTGGCCATGGAGAACCCCCCTATCGAACACTTCTAGCCACATTTTGAGTGTTTCCTATTCCCATTTTACAGATGAGGACATGGAGGCTCAGGAGATCAAGGCCCCTACCCAAGAGCCCAGTAGCTGGGGAAGGGCAGAGCCGGCCACTGACCCAGGTCTGTGCGGGCACATCTCCGGTTCTCATTCTTGCCCCTCTCCAAACTGCTCCTGTCCAGATGCTGTTATTTATTTTCCTCACTTTACAAACAATACACGCTCATTACACAGACTATTTGGAAAAGGTAGAAAAGTCAGAAGGAAATATAAAGTACAAGATCATAATCTCCCGTGTATTGTCCCTCCACCCCACACCCACACGACCTACTGCTAACATTTGGGCATGTTCTTTCCACTCTTCGTTTTTTAACTCGCGTAATTTGTGACGCTTGTAACATCATCTGGTGGCAGCTCAGGGTAGCAGCTGGCTGTGCATCACAGTGGACTCAGGTGCCTTTTAAAAACACCAATCCTGGCTGTCCCTGACCCCATAAGATGGAACGAATTAGAATCTTGGGAGAGGCTGGCAGTTGACGGCTGGGAACCTGTGTTTTTGACCAGCTTCTCAGGTAATGCCGAGGCAGCCAGCTGGATGAGCCCACCGGCCTGCACTTAGGAAGACGGTGGCTTCAGCTCCAGCTGTCTCCTGGAAGGCTTTGGGAAGGATGGGAAGCTGGTCCCCGAGGACAGGGATAGAGCCACCTGGAGCCAGGGAAGAGGGGCACAGGTGGGGCGGGGACCTTTGAGAAGGAAACCCATAATAGATGTTGATCAAGACCCTGCCCCTGCCTCCTCAGAGCATCCCTTTCCACAACACAACTCAGACCCTGTCACTCAAGGACTGCCAGTGGCTCCCCAGTACGATAGATGGCGGTCCAAATGAGACTGGCAGTCATTGCCATTCACTTACTGAAAACTCACTTGGTGCCAGGCTTCCAGAATGAAGCTCCTGCCATTCCCTTCCCTGCTCCTACCTGCCCCTCCTACTCCATGCACCAACCGCTCCTGTCCTTAAAAAGCAGACCCGCACCGCCATGCACGGAATTGACCTTAGCTCAGCCCACCCTACCTGATCATCCTTCGGGACCTGGCTCAGAGTTCACCTCCTGGGCTCCCTCAGCCCCCTTTCTGTGTGTCCCCACCCCTGCACTCCTGCTGGGTTATAATGGTTTCTGAGTGCCCCACCCCCACCAAACTGTGGGGTCTAGGAGGGCAGGGTTGGGTCACATTCCGTTCTGTCTGAATAAACCAAGCATGAGCTTCTTCAGGTCTCAGTTTACCTAGCTGTAAAATGGGTGAATCGTGCTATTTCTCTCACCTGCCTCAACTTGTCATCTAGAGCAAATCAGAGGATGTGGATGCATTTTGAAAACTGTAAATAAAGCACATAAGCCTTGGGTTGATGGGCAAAGCGAATGTTGCACGGGTGGGACTTAGGGCAGGTCCTGGAAGGACATCCCCCACCCCCACCACCCCCCACCACCCCCCCCCAACCCACCCTGCTGCTGACGCACACACCCAGGCCTGCTGTCAGCTGGGCCCAAAGTCTGGCGTTGCAGGCCATGGGCTGCAGGAGCCGTCAGGCAAGTGTGGTTGTGGTGAGGGGGCCCCTCCAGAGGGTGCCACTGTCATCAAGGGAGGTGAGCTCCTAATTACTCCATGTGAGAACAGTATTCCCCACACCTCCCCTAAAGTGCTGTCACAGAACACAGCGGGGGTGGGGGTGGAAAATGCTTTGCATTCCCTGCCCAAATGCTCGGAGGCACATAGCAGGGCAGCCCCTTGAGGCAGAGCCACGGAGGGTGTGTGGTTGGTGCGGCCAGGGGCCAAGACAAGACCCCTTACAGATGATGGCACAACACTTCACAGTTCACAAGGCACTTGCCCCTTCAGAGTCTTGTACTTTTCTCGCAACAGTCCTGCAACAGGGACATGCGTTCATTCATCAGGTCTTCACTGAGCATCTATTATGTGCCTGCTTCCTGCCAGAGGAATGTGGTCCAGCCCCTGGGGCAGTGCAGATTCTGAGGAGGTGGGGACAGGAAGAGCATGGGGCAGACAGACCTCCGTTAGGTGCAATAAAGGATAACAGGTACCGCAACCGAGGGGTGCACGGGGGCACACGCCTCGTCTTACAGGCGGCATAACTGATTCAGCGAGACCAAGGGTTTTGCTCAAGGCCCGTGGGGATTAGCGGTTCTGCTGTGCCCTTTCAGGATGCCTTGTGGCAGGTGAGGGAGTGAGCCAGGAAAGTAACGGGAAAAAAAATGTTCCAAGCAGAAGAAAGAGGAAGTGCAAAGGCCCTGAGGAGGGAGTATTCATTATCTGCTTCAATTTTCTGGTGTGTCCGCTGGCTACCTAGTGGGTGGGCACCATGGAGTCCTCCCTGAGGATGTCATGTACCCCCCGCCTTCGCGAGGTAGCACCCGCGCAAATGAGTGCCAGCTGCCAGTGGCTACCTGGACCCGCAGGGCTCTGATCCAAGGACTGACTGCCCGGTGCTCTCACAAGGTGCAGCCAAGCTCTCTGCCCTCGTCCAGCTGCCTCAGGAAGCCCTTCCTAGAAGGAACTGCCTCCCCTGCATGTTCCTTCACACAGTCCATCCTGACCCTCTGCCTTTCCAGGTCGAGGTGCTTTCAAGCTCTGCAAGGTCATCCCCAGCCTTGGGGGTCCCCAGACCTAAAAATAATAGCTTACAGGGGTGCCTGGGTGGCTCAATAAGTTAAGTGACCGACTTCGGCTCAGGTCATGATCTCACAGTTCATGGGTTCAAGCCCCGCGTCAGGCTCTGTGCTGACAGCTCAGAGCCTGGAGCCTGCTTTGGATTCTGTGTCTCCCTCTCTCTCTGCCCCACCCCCACTCATGCTCTCTCTCTCTCTCTCTCTCTCTCAAAAATAAATAAACATTAAAAAATTAAAAAAATATATAATACCTTACACATCATGGGCACAGCCTTATTTTAGTAACACTTAGGAGAGGATCCCCATTAGACAGATGAGAAAACTGAGCCTCAGAGAGACGACAAAATGTACTCAGGGTCCCACAGCTGGTAAATAAAAGAGGAAGGGTTTGCATTCACACCTGACTCCAGACTCCACTCTGCTCCAGTCCTTCTAGAATACTCTTGCTCTGTTTCCCATCTAGTCAAATCTTACCATACTTCAAGGGCCACTGCCTTTGGGAGAGCTTCCTCGACTGGCCCAACTCACCTCGATGCTCCCTACAGCCTGTCTGCATGTGGGTCAGCAGGGTCTGGTGGCAGGGTGGGGGGAGGGGGTGGTGGTCAGGGGAGGGCTCTCAGCAGAGACAGGATGACCCAAACCCTGAGCACCCTCAGGCCCTGGCAGCAGCAGCCCACCCATCACCCAGAGCCTGGAGAGGGTCCTCCCCTCTCTCTCTGACATCACGCCCTACCATGACTCTGAATTTTAAAACCATTTTTTAAGTGAAAGACATATATGCTTATTATAAGACACTGAAACATCATTGAAGAGTAGAAAATGGAAAGTCAAAGCTCTTTCTCCAGAGGGAGTCACAATTAGGTATCATTGAGGCATTTCCTGTGAATCAAATGTATACCGAGAGGCATAAGTGCATATTTATTCCTCTGAAAGTCACAAATGAACTCATACTCAACATACTGTTTGTAACCTGCTCTCAACGTTATCACTGACATCTTCCGACCCTGGTACAGAAGGTTCCAGCACATTCTTTCTATTGGCGACTGGTAACCTAGTGTGGGGCAGCTTCCCTAAGATTTGCATATGCCGCCCCTCTCTACTCACCTCTCAGGGTGTCTGTGAGGAGAAACTGAGGCAATAGGTGGAGGGGGGGTGGAGGAATGGTGGGTGGAACAGCATGGGGTCGTGCCCTGTGCTGGGCCAGCTGGGTTCCGAGGTAGAAGTGGGGTCAGAACACGTCCACAGACTGGAGAACATCCTCCCACTTGCCCCTCTTCCAACAGGCTTGTCTCCTGCGCCCACCACCCCCGCCCACCCGGGCCCACTTCCCCCACACCTCATAAATCTGCAGGCAGCCAGGCCTGCTCGACCCAGCCGGGACACCCTCCAGAGACTCCCAGATAAAGCCGCAAACTGGCAAAGGGAAGGAGGGTTCGGTCTCTAGGGCCCGTTCAGCACCTCGGGCCCAGGCCCTGACCCAGCTGGGCCTTGCCCCCGGCGACCTAGGGGTCGCTCTGACTAAAGGCTTCCTGTGCCTGTCTCAAGGGACCTTTCCAGTCCAGCTGCCCACCTGAGCTTCCTGCCTCCCCTCTGGACCTTTCCACCACCCATCCATCCTGAAACCGCAGCCACACAGACCTTCCCCGAACACCCCTTTTATCATGTCACTCCCCGCTCACAGCCTGCTGGTGGCTCTCCAGGGCCTGTGGGAGAAAGTGCAAACTTCTTCCCCCGGAATTCCTGAGCCAGCCCTGGGGGCCCTTTCATCCTGCTGTCTCCCCACCCCCACCCCAGGGGCCCTCAACTCAGCTGGTTCCTGCCCCCACCCCCGCTTTCACTGCGTGTTCCCCCCTCCCCATTCTGCCTAAGGCCATGTAGTGAATACCTGTGTACCCAGAGCCAGATGTGGGCTGCACCCACAGTGATGTGACTGTGGGCACATCACTTATGAGGTTGGAGCCCCATCTTCTTATGGGACAAAGAGCTGCCTTTCTAGAGTTGTGTGGATTGTATAGAATGAGCTATGCAAATCAGAGGCATGGTGCTTGGCCCTTCAGAAGGACTAGATGAATGTTAGTCTCCTTCCTGTCTTGCCTGTGCTGCTGGGTCACCAGCATCAGCATCACATCAGCAAACACACATAGCACTTTGTGCCGGGACAGCTGGAAACATTTGCACGTATCACTTAATTTGATCTTAATGCTCCTATAAGACAGGCACTGTCTTCTCCCCATTTTACAGATGGGAAAACTGAGGCACGGCACAGTGAAGTAATTGTCCAAGGTCATATCACCAATCGGGGGGGCAGAATGAAAACTTGAACACAGGGCACCTAGCTCCCCCAGGAAGCCCCTCCTCCAGGAAGCCTTCTGGAAGCTTAATGAGATGGCCCCCTACTCTGTCCTGTGTCCTTTCTCTAAGAGCAAGAATTCAGAGTCGCCCTGAGGGCACTAAGCCTGAGTGGAGGGAGGCAGGAGGTGGGGTGTAGGGAGGGGGGACAGATGAGCCTTTCTTTCTGAGGTTCTGTCCTTTCCATAGACCACAGCTTTGCTGAAGGCAGCCTCCTGCCTATTGAATTTTGGGGATCCCCTCTCCTGCATCCATCTAAAAATATCTCCTGTGTTTGTTTTTCAAAAAACTGTAAAAGTGAGCGACTATGAATTTGGGGCAGGCGGGTCAGTGTAGTTGAAAGGAGAACCGAGCTCCTCCAGCTTCCATGTGACTTGGACAAGCCCCCTTTTGCTCCCCTGGACCTGCTTCTCCCAGGCGCAGTCTGTGAGAGGATTCAGTGGGACCCGACACTGCTTCCTGGAACGCTGCACGGTGAGAACATTTCTCCCTGTCCGGCTCCCTTCAATTCCCTGACCTCCAAGAGGAAGTCTCCACTGGGGGTTGCTGAGACTTGAACACCTCCCTGAAACACTGCTGGTCTTTTTAACAGCGAGTAGCAAGTTAGCTTCCCAGTGCCCGTCTGGTCCCCTAAACCCTGTCCCAGGCTCCCCTCCTTTCTGCCAGGGCCCAGCTAGGACAGCGAGCCCCAGACTGGAGCTGGCCCATAATCATCTTGTCCCATCTCTGCTGTATCGATAGTTAGTTACCTTCTGTTGGTGTCCAGAAATATTGGTGTTTCATTTATTGCAGGGATATGGACTTTCCTTCTAACACATTCACTCCAGTAAACAGAGAAGCGAGTCATTTCAAGAACAGCAGTGAGAACATGGCTCGAGCGGGTAGAAATTGAGACCGACAACTGGGAACCACAGGACTAAAAAGGTGTCTGAGTCCCTTCAAGCCCTCACACTCTGGTTTGGTCTGGGGACATTCCTGCTATCTTTGTGGGTTGCACAAGCTTCCCGGCTGCCCCACCTCTCTTCTGGGGTGTCCACAGTGGGCCCAACATCTCGGGGGGTGCCCCTGAGGAGCCCACCGACGCCCCGGCATACAGAGTGCTCAGGCTCCAACCTGAAGCCCCCACCCTGACCCTGACCCAGTGTCTTAGGCCCGTGTAAGGATGAAGCCAAGGTCAGGGAGCAGACTTAAGTCCTTCCCTCGTCCCCCCAGCCCCAGCACCCTCTGGGCTCGAGGCAGAGATTTGGGGAAGGCCTCCTCACCACATCTGGAGCTCATTATGCCGAGAAGCTGGAGAGTCTGAGGATATAAATGGGTCCGGCAAGGGTTTAGATAAATACGGGGATGATAGATCCGCACCAGGTTATTGAGGGGAAGTAAGAGGATGTTCGAGGAAGATCCTTAACCTTGTCAAGCTCCTCGACAAACTGTCCCCGGGGGGGCCGTCTACTCAGCAGCCTTGTCTCCTGCCTCTCCCCCACACGCAGCCCAAGTGCGGCCCAAGGCAGAGGCAGCTCCCCGTCCAGACGCCAAGTGCTGATCCCTCTGCCTGCTGTGCTCTTGCCTTCCCCCCTCACCGGGCTCCGGGAAGCCTTCCCTGGCCACCCAGGCTGGGTGTGGCGCCCGGGCTTCCTCTACCAGTGCCCGGGACTGATTGACTTGTATGTCTGCCGAGCCACTTGACTCGGCCAGAGTCTAGTGGAGGGCCCAGTGTGTAGTAATTATATGACAACAGGAACTGCCACCATTTAGCGAGTGTCCCCCATGGGCCAGGATGCACACCAAGCTTTCCACACGCATCGACTCATCTAATCCCCACGACGACCTAGTGAGGCAGGTCCTCTGGTCATCCCCATTTTACACACAAAGAACCTGAAGCTCAGAGAGGCAAAGCAACTTGCCCAGGGTCACACAGCCAGAAAGTTGGGCAGCTGGGATGCAAACCCAGGACAGCTGGAGTTTGGAGCTCAGCCTCCTGCTTCCACACCACTAGGTCTCACCCAAGTTGCGGGTGAACCATGACTGTGGACTGGAAAAATGAATGGGAAACCAAGTATCGGCCCGGATCCAATTCCATTGGTCCCTTTCTGGAGACTCTTACCAAAAGAGGGGGTTTTAATTCCCTTGTATGTCCTGTCTGCACGGTAGGCATGTTGCACAGTGATTTTTCCGTCCACACAAGGCATGCAGAGTCCCTTGGACATTACAGAGAACATTCATCACATAAGTCTCAAAATAACCCTGTGTGGTAGGTGTCATGTGACAGGTGAGGACACTGAGGCCAAGGAGGAGAAAGACCCACCCAAGGCCATGGCCGGGGTCCACAGCCTGTGAGTGGGGCCTCTGCCCACAGGGAGGCATCCAGACCCCTGCCTGATTTGGGGAGAAGCTGGCCCCCACTTGGGGCCTAGGTCTTCTCAGCTCTGTGATGGGGACAGTTAGCCTAATTCATTCCCTTCAGTGGAGCCTTATTTCCCTCAAGGACAGAGGTGGCCCTGTGGCTCAGTGACTCTGAAAGAGCTGAGCAGTGACAGCCATTCCTGCCTTTCTGTGTGGCAGGCACACTTCACCTCAGGCAATCTCCCCGCTAGCTGTCCTTATCTTGTTCGTCCTCACTTTATATAGGAGGATGGCACCGCCCAGGGGGGCTAAGCCTCTGCTAGAAGTGCGTCCCTCGCAGGGCCACCACTGGAACCCAGGTCAGCTATGTCTCCGCAAGGCAGAGGCTGTGGGACCTTCTGGAAAGGTATGAAGGTGGGAAGGTGACACGTAGCTGAGGACAGAGCTCCGCACTCAGGCTGCAACGAGTTCTGGGAAAGAAGGTGGAGAATGTGATGAAAGCCAGCTCAGCGGTGGCCAAGATGCTGAAGGGGTGAGGGCCTGTCTGTGCCGGGAACAGCAGACGTGGGGATTGTGTTACCAGGACACTTCCGGGTAGATGAGTGCACCTTGGCAGTCCCGCCACCTGGTGCCCCATCAGCCCCTGTGCCTGTGTGAGGGAAGCAGGCAGGTGGGAGAGGCAGGTGAGAACCCAACCCCACCTGCCCCAGTGGCTTACAGGCTCACCTGCTGTGTGACCTTGGGCGGATCCTGTCCCCTCTCTGGGCTTCGGCTTCCCCATCCTGATCTACGAGGAGCTTGGACTAGACCAGACTTTCTCAAACTTTAGTCATTCCTGAACTATCTTGGGGACCTTGGCCATAGCCATGTAACCACTTGAGCTAGGCTTTATTTTGAAATTGATTCACCTATTTTTTTACTGAAAGATGTTCCTTTAGTAAAGGAAAAGGCAGGCTGCTACTGGCACTAGAAGAAAGCCAGCGCTGATTCCTACAACCAGAAGCAGTTGGCGAGGTGCTTGAAAACACGGCCTCCGCCTATTTCATCTGTACGATGCAGATAATAATAATGTTGATCTCATAAAGTTGTTATGAGGATAAGAGGAGTTTATGTTTGCAAAGCACTGGTATTTAGTAAGTGCTGTATACGTGTCTGTTAAATAAAAAGATGTACACAAACTATGCACAGTGGTAACGAGACGACGCCCTAGCATTCCAACCCCCCAGTAGGGTCTGAGCCTGAGGCCTGCTTTTCCCTATTGAAAAGAGAGATTAGGGGCTGTCAGAGAGGTGTTAGAGACATGTTGGCAGGAAACAGAGACTTTCTCTGTGAGTAATCAGCAGGCATGGAGGAGAAAGGAAGGGGAACTTTCTTACCGTGTGATTCAGTGTCATTTAATGCCGTTTCCGTGTTCCCCCTAGAGTCTGTGCTTTTGGACACCCTGGTAAACACGGGACTAAAGCACGTCTGTCCCAAGTCCGGCTCTGATGGAGAGAAGGGTGCAAACCTCTGATGCCACACAAGGGTCCGGGCCACGGCACCCCTCTGCCCCACTCCCCTCCTTATCCTGCCCTGCCCTGCCCGCTGGAGACCCTCCCACCCCGACCGCCACCACCCGCCCTGCATTTGCCCTGCATTTTCTTGGTCGGCCCCATTTAAACCATCCACCGCATTTCTTTTCATGGGGAGGTGGGACCCAGGAGGAGTTAAAGAGTGAGAATTCTGGACTTTGAACTTCTGACTTGCCGCAGGCTCCCTTGCATTTCTTCATCTGCCAAATAAGGATAAAACTACCTGAGAGGGTTAGTGCAGGTAGCTGAGCAACGCAGATTAGGGGATTAGCAAAGGTCCAGGCACAAAAAGAGCGCCCGGTAAATGGTAGTGACCGTTGTGACAAATAAACTCCAAGTTTGAGAAAAAAGTCCTATGTCCAACCATGTGCCTTGATTACAGCAATTATAATGCTTCACGCATCCCCCTCCTCATACCCTTCCTTCTGTCTTTCTGAATGCTCCATGAGGGCAGGGACCCAGCTGGCTGACTAAATGTTTGTTGAATGAATGAATGAATGGCTCCAGTGGACCTAAGATGCCCCGAGGACAGAGAGAGGTAGTGTCCTTCCTCTCTCCATCCTGGGCCCCATACCTTCCTTTCACCTTCTCTGAACAAAGAACTACAGGGACAACTTTCCTCGGTGGGAGCAGATGTCATGCCAGGATTCGTGATGTCACACAACTAAAAATATCTTCTGTTGTCACCCACAGAATTGAACACCTTGGTTCACACCCACGTCTCTGCTGGAGGTTTGTGACATGCCCAGCCCTGGGCTCGGAAGTGTGAGGAGGCAGAACTCCAAAGAAAATGCGTGTCCCAGGCTCTGCCCTCCGTTCCTCTTTTTCCAGAGCATAAGTGCTGGTAACCAGCAGTCACAGGCCCCGACAATAAGGGACACACAGACAAGAGGCTCCATGACATGTGTAGCCTAACCTATCGCGTTTTATAAAATACTATATACTCAGCTCTTTCTATAAAGAATTTGAGGGAAGTTTATAGTTGAAAAAAAACTATATAGGGCAGCTAAATTACATTTACGTAAAAAAAAAAAAAAAAAAAGCATCCCCAAACCCTTAGAGGTAAGGGCAAAAGAATCGTTCCATGAGTCTGGGATGAGATAGTGACTGTAATCAGGAAACATTGTTTGTCCTGAGCTTCCTGGCAGCCAAAGTGAGAAAGGAAGCAGGTTGAGAAGAGAAGAGGAAGGAAAATAAGAACAATAGTCAAAACTGATCGAGTGGTTACTCTGTGCCAGGCATTAAGAGCTTTATGCATGGAAACAATATAATAATAAAATAACAAAGTGACTCAGTGAAAGAGATGAGATTATCTGCTTATTTTACAGATGGGGAGACTGAGGCAAGAAAGGATCAAGTCACTTGCTCAAGTGGCTAGCAAGTTCTGGAGCAAGGATATGAACTAGGAAATTTAGCTTTGAAGTCACAGCTGTACCTAGCCACTGTGCTGCTCCCCCAGGCCTCTTACTCATGTTTTTTCACTGGCTTTGCTCAAGTCTACCAAGCAGTGTGATGATCTTCCTCTGCCGAATGATGTAACTGAAGCACAGAGAGGTGAAGTGATTTGCCCAAAGTTACACAGCAGGCCGGTGGCACAGCGGGCCCTGGCCAACCTCCCTGTCCTTCCTCTCCTGAATACTGGCTCAGCTCCACAGCACGACAGGTTTTAGAGCTCATGCCACTGACAATAGGAAGCAAAGGAGTTCATTCCAGGTGATGAGACAGGTCACATCTGACTCCCCTGATGGCAGTGGAATCCCAGCAGCTCGCCTGCCTGCTTGCCTACGGGCCACCCCCACTGGCAGAGGTCCCTGTGACTGGCAATGCCAGTTCAGAGGCCACATGTCATCACTCTGAGGTGTTGGCTTTGCTCCCGTGGGTGGGTGAGTATTCTCAGAGCCCCTGCCCCTTGTGGGGGGTCCGCAGATGAGATCTGGAGGATCCCAAACGCCTCCCAATTTGCCCTACCAGGATCACAGAGCCTGTGGAACAGCCTGGTCAGTCCAGAGTCCACAGGCCTTGACAGAGTTTGACCTTGGGCAAGTCCCTTCATTGCTAGGGGGTAACCTCTGACTACAGTAATTCAGTAAAAGAAATTAGCACAGTGCCTGGCACATAGAAAGTGGTTAGAACATTTTAGCTATTATTAATGCAATTAACCTGGCCCGGGCCTATCTGTGATCCACAGCTGCTCCGACCATGATGGACAGACACCGGCCAGCCTCACTGGGGCCCCGGCCCAGTGACCCAGGTCAGAGCAAAAGACAGTTCTTTTCCTGCCTACCTGCTCCACCTGTGTTCCTGGTATAGAGCAGCCGGTGCAGAAACCTGAGTCTCAATCCCAGCCCGGCCTCTAGCTGGCTCTGTGATTTGGGGCCAGCCCATCCCCCTCTCTGGGCCTCACTTTCCCCTTCTATAAAATAAGAGGCTTGGACTGAGGGGCTCTCTACCCACGCTGACTGCCCGTCACTTCATCCTTTATTTCATCTGACCGCGCGACACCCCCAAGGAGAGGGTTGGTCCTGACCCCGCTCCAGAGAGGAGGAAAGCAAGACTGAGTGAGAAGTGAAGGGATCTACACCCTGAGGCTGTTGTACATCAGAAGGGTACAGCGGGAAGCGTGTGGACACAGCCTCAGACAGAGCTGGGTTTGGAGCCCAGCCCCTCCACTCCCGAGCTGGAAGGTGGTGAAGGAAACGCGTGACGCCCTCCTGACCTGACTTCTCCATCTTAAAGGGTAGGGGTGAGACCCCCTTGCAAGAGGGAGCCAGGAATAGGAGTGTAACCGCAGGGTCTAGCATGGTGCACAGCCCACACTACGTGGTCAGTCAGGAGGCCGGTTTCACCAACTCCTCTCTCTCCTGCAGAAAAGTCTGGAATGGCTTCCTGTTGTTACAAGTATGAGGATGTACAGGGTGGGGCTTGACCAAGGGCTACAAGTCTTCCTTCATCCCTTCCACTCCCCCAGGTCCTCTCGGCCACCAATAATCCACACTCCCACTGGGTCTTGACCTAAGCTCTGTCCCCTGCTTGGTGCACTCCCCGTCCCACTGAGCCAGGTCAGCTCCCGCTCATCTTTCTCCGGCACTTGTATGTCACTTCCTCCAGGAAGCCTTCCTTGGCCTCCCTGCCAGATCTACTCTTCCCTTACAACCTCTTCTGGAGTAGCTGTTTTATGTGTGGTTGTCCCACGTCCGTGAGGTTTTTTGATGACTGTCGGCTCTGCCACCTGGCTCTAAGTGGGCAGGCATCTTGCGTGGTCTTCCCACCGCTGTAACTCAGCCCCTGGCTCAAGGCCGGGCCCACAGCAGATGATCAGTCGTTACTGGATCTTGGTGCGTGCAGCACCAATCACTATGTGGCTGGAGGTCCTGTTCCCCAAGCCTTGGTGGCATACAGAGAGGTCAGATTGATCCCACTGTGTCCCCACTTTGTAGGTGATTGCAGGGGTGTGGAAGTGCATGGGGGGGGGGGGACATGCTTAGAAAGATAAGCCACATATTGTCACAGAAACCAGATGAACACCACCTAGCCACACCAGTCAACATCCAGGGGCAGATGCCAGGCCCCTCCCGGGCTCACGGCTGCTGACCCATTCTGGCCCAGCCTGGGCCCCACCAAGGCCCCACTGCTGAGCAGCGCCATGGGGCAGGCCCCTGCATGGACTGTAATTATCTCATTAAATTCTCACAACCCCATCAAGTACAGATTGTCACCCTCTTTTATTTTTTTTTGTTTTTATTTATTTTTGAGAGAGGGAGCAGGAGCAGGAGAAGGGGGGGGTGTGCAAAGTATCCGAGGCAAACTCTGCTCTAACAGCAGAGAGCCAGATGCGGGCCTGGAACTCACGAACCGAGTTCACAACCTGAGCCGAAGTCGGACGCTCAACTGAGCCACCCAGGCGCCCCTGTCACCCTCTTTTAGAGACGAAGGGAACGGAGGCTCAGAGAGATGGAGTCATTTGCACAAAGTTACAATATCAGAAAGTAGAGAGGAGCACTGTTTGGATTTTTTATCTTTTAATTGAGGTATAATTTGTACACACTAAAGTGCAGATTTTACACGTACAGCTTGATGAATTTCTCAAACGTCTATACCCACATTACTGCTACCTAGAACATTCCTCACGTCCCCTTCCCCGCACTGACCCCTGCAAATAGTCACTGTCCTGACTTCTATCACCATTGATTAGCTCTGCCTGTTTTTGAAGTTCCTATAAATGAATCACTCAGATTGTATTCTTCGGTGCCTTTTTTCTCAGCATAAAGATTTTAAGATTTATCCACGATGCTGTGTGTTACCAATAGTTTGTTCTTTCCTTACTGCTGTGTGGTATCCTCTTGTGTGGACACACCACGGTTTATTTACCCGGCCGATGGGCATTTGGGTCTCTTCCAGTTTGGGGCTATTATGAGCAAAACCCTCAACGAACATTCTAGTCCAATACCTGTCTTGGTGAACACGTGCATGCATTTCCTTTAGGCATACAATAGATAGGGAACAGGGCTGCCAGGCCACAGGGAAGGCATGAGTCTAGCTTTATCAGAAACTGCAAAACTATTTTCCAAAGGCATATATGACTGATTTTATTCACATCATTGCCCCAGTCTGTTTCTTGGGGAAATCATGGTGTGGGGTGACCTTGTTATTTTGGATAAAAGTGATTTATTCGGTTAACAATAACAGGTGATTTGACTCTTCTCAATCCTACTGGTGATTTCCATTAGAAATAAACTTACAAATCAATTATAAACCCTTTGTCAGACCTCCTGTGTGCAATTTGGGGGTTCGGATAAATGTGGCTGCATTGAGAGCTGACCCGGACACCCGGTCAGGTTTTCTGACTCAGAGCCGGGGGGCCCCGGTCCAGAAACAGATGAAATTGCCATTTGTAGAGGTGTAAGAAAAGGCCTACTACATGCTAGGCACTGTATGAAGGGCTTTTATTCTTTTCCCTTCATCCCTGCAAATGTATTGTGAGGCAGTAAGGACTACCCCATTTTACAGAGGAAGAAACTGAGGCTCAGAGAGCTGAAGTGCCTCAGCCTGTGTCTCACAGGAAAGAAATGTGTGGAAAGGGTGGCCTCCAGGTGTTGCAGGTCAGAAGCCTATCAGAACATTAGGAAGAGCCCAGGCATTACCGAGCCCTGGGTTAACGTGGTCATTGACAGCTACTGCCTCCCCAAGCATGCAATGCCCAGCACAGAGTCTGTGCTCAGTAAAGGCTTCCTGGTAGCTGAAGGAGCAAATGACTGTAGCTAATGTCAAGATGAAAACAGAACAAGGACTCTGGGGCAAAGTCGGGGTTTAACTTCTCTGTCCAGACAAACGGTATCAAAGTACTTGGAATAGAGGGTCAATAAACACTGTTCCCCTTTTGCTCTGGGGGATGCCTGGGAGCTGGGGCCACTGTTCAGAGCTCCAGCTCCCAGGGTTGCCCCCGCCCCAAGCCCTTCCACTGACATTCCACCCACTACTGCTGACTGGCCCTTTGCCTACCCTGAATGCAGAAATGGCCGTCTGTCTCCAACATGTCTCGTCCCAGGTGCCCTCCTATATCAGCCAAGCAGTCTCGATGTCAGGGACTCTGGGACATGACCACACCACAAGGCCAGAGCCGTGCGAGCCAGTAGAGCCTCTGGGCTCATCCAGGCCAAGAGGGTGATATGCTTGGACCCCAGGAGCAGGGGCCCTGGGTCTGGCCCTGGCATGGCCCCCACCACCCACTCACCCGAGGGCTCTCAGCAAGTCCTCCTGTCTGAGCCTGTTTTCCCATCTGTAACAGGAGTTTTTGAGGAAAAACAGTGCGGAGGAGATAGGAGACAGTGATGACGTGCCTGGGCCATGGATGCCCACCCGGGGTGAAATCCCGATTCTACCATTTCCCTTTTGGAGCAGGTGCCTTACCCACACGGAGCTTCAACTTTCTCATCTCTAAAACTGGTAGAAAAATAGAGCCCAGCTCACAGATGGGCAAGAAAGGCAATTGCCCCATGCATGACACATTTTAAGCGCTCGTGCAGGTTAACTATTCCTGTCGCTCTTGTCATTACTGTTATTACACCGGCTGGGGCTGACATGAGAAACTGATCAAGTTTTTCGCTGGGAAGAAAACCAGGCTGTCAGAGCAAATACATCCTGCCTTCCCTGAGGCTTTTAGATTTCATTCCAAATCTCCAAACAGGAGGCACAGATGGGGCCACACGGCCCATTCACTCACTCAACAAGTATTTAAGTGCCTACTACGTGCCAGGAGCTATTCCAAGTGTCAGGCAGTGAGTCCCTAGCGTGTAACTGAGGCGCGGTATCTGTTGGGGAGACGGGGAGAAGGGGGGCAGAGAGAGAGAATCCCCTTATCTCTCAAGGAGAGACAAGACGGCTTGGGATTTAGATAAGAGGGAGACTGGGGGGCGTGGACTGGGGGAGAGCAGCCAGGTGTCAGGAAGGGAGGGAAAACAGACAGCTCTAGGAAGTCAGTTTTAAGGAGTTTTACTTAGAAAGAGGATAAAGCAGAGGGGACAGACTCTCGCGGTGTCAGTTTAGGGAGACCCGTCCCAGCAGCCCCGAGGTGAGTGAGGAGACGTCTCCCAAGGCTGCTTCTGGAGGGAGAGCTTGCAGGGGGGCGGGGGGGGTGGTGGTGAGGGCCGCAACTGGATGGAATAAGAGGATCAGGTGGGGGCCTCTGAAGCCATCAACAGTCCCACTGGCCACCTTCAGCCCAAACCCACTGGTCCACATAGCACCCCACGCAGCCAGGCTGTTGTTGCTGGGTAGGAGGAGCCCCTGGGGGGGCGGGGACTGCCCCCTCCACCACCAAAGGGCAGGCAGGCAGCTGCGAGCTCTGTACATAAGCCGGGGTGCCAGTCCCCGCCTTCAGTGAGGGAAGGCCCGGCCATGGTGGGAGCCGCTCACCCTCACCAGGTGCTTACTTGACTAGGCACCAAATTAAGAGCTTTGCACAAACCCCGCCCCACAAGCAAGGGAAGAAAGTTCTACTCTGCTCCTCATCGGTAAGACGAGGCTCAGAGAGCTGAAGACAAAGTCGAAGGCCACACATCAGGAACGGTGGAGGAACCAGGATGCAGCTGACTGGTCTGAACAGGGGCTTCTGGGGCTAAGGAGGTGGGGCTCTGGAAGGGAATGGAGGGGGCCGGGAAGGGCATTCCAGGGGAGGGACCAGCAGGAGCAAAGGGGCAAGGCCACGTGAAAAGGCAGGCTGAGTAAAAGGAACAGCAAGACATGAAGGGGGGCAGGACACGAGGCCGTGGCGAGGGCAGTGGGTCTCAACTGGGCACCATGCCCCCTGGTTGAAGGATGATAGGTGGGCGCCCTTGCTCTTCCTGACTCCACAGCAGGGCCACTGGCCACCAGCTAGCTTGCAGGACCCCGGGGCCACGGGGCCACCATTTAAGAACTGTGGAGCGGGGCGCCTGGGTGGCGCAGTCGGTTAAGCGTCCGACTTCAGCCAGGTCACGATCTCGCGGTCCGTGAGTTCGAGCCCCGCGTCAGGCTCTGGGCTGATGGCTCGGAGCCTGGAGCCTGTTTCCGATTCTGTGTCTCCCTCTCTCTCTGCCCCTCCCCCGTTCATGCTCTGTCTCTCTCTGTCCCAAAAATAAATAAAAAACGTTGAAAAAAAAAACAAAACAAGAACTGTGGAGGCACAAGGAGGGCTGCTATTGGCATTTACACGGGGGAGCCTGGGGTTCTAAATATTCTGCAGTGGGCAGCACAGTCCCACAAAAGAACTGTCCTGACCAAAATATGAATAGCAACCTTGTTTAAAAAATAAAAGTAGACTAATCATGACACCTATGCCTGCCTCCCCCCCCCCAAAAAAACCCATACCCCAGTAACCCTATTCGAAGAGAATTATAGTGAGGCCAAATGATGGGGGCATCACCCAGATGGAAAGGACCTGGATGCATTGGTACCATTGAAAAAGATCTCAGGGTCCCTAGGGACCTCACGCTGAGTACAAGGAAACAACAAAAGGCTCAGGCAGATCGTTTGGGCCTGAGGCTTCAAAAACGGGGTTTATTTAGATAATCCCTCCCCAGGCCTCTCTGCCTCAGCGCCTGGTTTCTCTAAGGATTTATTTTGTGAAAATGTCTCTCTCAACAAGTAAGTTATCCTACCCTGAGCCGATGAGGGAATTCTTCTCTGCGTTCAAAACCACAAACCCCGGGCAGCCCTTTTGCGGCCCAGCAAACTTTCTGCAGCGTCAGGTTATGAATCACTCATCAAATCCAAGTCTGATTCCAGGCCAGGCTGGGCGTGGGGGCAGGGAGCCCGCACTCCGCTCCCAGCTCTGGGGCTGGGCTGCTGTGCCGGGTGGGCTCACACAAGTCTCTCTGATGCTGACTCCCCAGGGGCCATCCATATGTGACAGCACACATGCCCAGACTGGCGTGGGTGGGACCCACGGGGCCAGGCCCTCCATCCATATGGGCTCTTTGGGGCGTTGGAATAGCCAGGTGAGCCGGGCAGTTCAGCTCATTTCAGAAACGAGGCTTAGGGAGGGGGGGACGTAGTGAAAAGGAAAAGGTGGCAGCTAAGACTAGAAGCCATGGGGGCCGATTCCAAAACTCTGAAAATGCCTCAGGATGCCAGCCAAGACTCCCACATGTTCTCTCACTCCTGATATGTCGGGGGCATGATCCCCAAACTGTCAGACTGTGGGGATGCCTTGCCCGAGGGATTCCTCCAACAGGGCTTGAGAATACCTCTCCTCCTCTCTACCAATCACCAGGTCTCACTCTAATCTCCTCTCCCCTGGAAACCTCTGCAGCAGAGCCCTGGCACATAGTAGATCCTCAGTAGACATCTGTTGAATGCAAGGCATGATTATAGGATCAAAGTGACTGATAACAGGGGGCACCTGGGCGGTACAGTTGGTTAAGCATCCGACTTTGGCTCAGGTCATCTCTCGGTTCGTGAGTTCGAGCCCTGTTATCAGGTGAACTCGAGCCCCCCCCCCCCCCCAATCAGGCTCCATACTCTCTCCCTCTCCCTCTGTCTCTCCCTCTCCCTCCCCTCTGCCCCTCGTGGAATTCTCTCTCTCTCCTTCTCTCTCTGCCCCTTGCTCACTCGTGCTCTCTCTTTCAAAAAAACAAACAAAAAAGCCCCAAAGTGATTGATGATGGCACACAGACTCCCTCAATAGCTACTGCATGAATAAACGCATGGGTTGGTAGCTGCAGTGTGGTCCCCGAACAGGAAAGTGCAAGGAACTCATACGGAGATTTGAACCCCGGCTCTGCACTTACTAGCCGGGCAACTTCAGGAAAATGACTTTGCTTCTGTAAACCCTGGTTTTCTCAGCCGCAATACGGGGATGATGGCAGCCCCCACTCCCAGGAGCTGCGAGGGGGGTGCAATGGGATAGGGTACCGGCAGAGCTCAGCACAGCACCTGGCACCCAGCATGCTCAGAGATGGAAACTATCACTCTAGTGACCATTATCATTATTCACCACTGATGCTTGAGGGCTTGAGACCAAGAACATTTGAGGTTTCCTGGCTTTGGAAAGATCATCGGCACAGACATGGATAGAGACAGACATATTTAGGAACAAGAAAATGATAAAGGGAAGAGAGGAAGGAAAGCTAAGACCAGACTCCCAAGTGAATAAAGCCATCTGTGCTTCTGTGAAAATCATCCCCAAAGAGGGGGCTGGGCCCGGGTGGGCTCCCAAGAAGCCCTCCAGCCCCAAAGTGGGGATTTCTCATCTCTGAGACAAGTTGGTGTTTTTCACCTGTAAATGGGTTCATTAGGTCCTGCTGAAGGCAGGGCATGAACTCAAGAAGCTTTTGAAGGGCTGGGCTGATAAAAAAGCCACCTTGTTCTGGCCCAAGACCCAGCTCCAGTATCATTCTGGGTTCCGCCTAGTTTTTGATGCATTGGGAACAGCCTGTGTATTATGATCACTTCCTCCCACTTGCAAGGTCTTGAGAGGGCGTCACGCTGAGTTGTAAAAGCTTCTAGGATAGAGGAGGAAGTTATTTTTATGGGCAGACAGTGTCTTCATTCATTCCCTCATTCATAAAGCATCAGTTTAAGAGCCCACTGGTAACAGACCCTGTGCTGGGCATTGGCAGCCCAATGATGAAGACTGGAAAGTGTCTACATTCCAGCCTAACAGGGGAGGCCGATGTGGACAAAATTAGCTACACTCTGGTGTTACAAGGTCACCTATAAAGGAGCTGTGAATAAAAAACCGAGGGTGAGTGCAAAGCAGGATATACTAAGGAGGGGACATTTGAGTTGGGCCTTGAAGGATGACTAGGAGTTTGCTAGACAGAGAAAGGCATTCATTCTAGGCAACAGCTAGGGCCTGAACAAAGGTCTAGGGGCACAGTTTATGACATATACATATGAAACCTAGACTTTACGGATGAAAATGACATAGGACAGGCAGGGAGGTTGGCTAGAGCCAGGTCACCAAGCAGCTGGGTTAGCAAAATCAGGAGAAAGTGTTTAACTTTGCTTTTTTAGACAACGAAGGACCCGAGGTCTGAGCAGGGGAGTGAATGGTCTGAGCTGCAGTTTTGAAGGCTCAGTGGTGATGCTCCGTGGGGTCCAGAGATCACTGACACGGTCCAGGAGAAGAAGGGTGAGCTCAGGTGGTGGCTGTAGGGATGGAGTGTCAGGGAGTTTTGGGAATGGCCAGGGAGAAAGGCAAGCACAGGTGAAAAGGACTGGCTGGCTCTGGCCTGGGTACTATCCCAAGATCCAGAAGCCAGCCAAGTAAGGAAACTGAGGCTTGCATGACCGGCCCGAGATTCCTAGTCCGGCCAATGGCTGGATTCACAGATACCCAGAGGCCTCTAGGGGGAGTCTCCCTTAGAGAAGAACCATTGCCAAGGTGGCAGCTGACATTTCTAAGCCAACCAGACGCCCCCAGCCCCCCCTCTCCCAGCTCTGATGAGGGGCAGTGAGGGGGCAGGCTGGGTCCTGTGTCTCCATCAACGAAGTTCCATTATCCTCTGAGTCTGGGTGACCCCCTGCCGCCGCCCCACAGTGTGCTGGGAAGAAAAGCTCCTCTCTGACAAGAAAGCCCCATTCCAGGCTGGGCCCGGGGTCTGGGCAGCGCCTTTATCCACGGTGACCCTGCCACAGTGTCAGCGGCACAGACGTGTCGGGCTGCAGAGGCTGCCCCCACCCCCAAAGGGCCTTGCGCTGAAGCTGTGAAGGGGCCTCCTATGGGAACCAGACCGCGGCCTGCAGGGCCCCCCTGATGCTCCCAGGCCCTGTCCCACCCCCTAGGGAATCACGCTGCGGCCAGCACGGTGACCAAGGCGGGTTGGGGGGGGGGGCCGCTAGACAGAGCCCCTCCTTATGCACTGGGAAGAGGGCCCCGAGGAACTCTTTGTCCAGCCTCCAGAATTATTTGGGAGGGAAGCTGAAGGGAAGAGTCTTTTGTGCCTCGGGCCCGGCCCCTGGGCCTCACTCCCCACACCAGCCAGGCAAGAGGGGCCTCCTCGTCCCCAACCCTCCGCCCTCCCCACTGGCCTGCTTGCTCCTCACTCAACCCCCTCCAGGTACAGTCTTGCCAAGGAGGAAAGGGGGGGGGCCTAGCCCTGACCAGCCTCCTGCAGACACCGATCTGGCCAGCACGATCCCTTACACACACACACATACACACGCCCTCTGCTTATGACCAATAATGATGACCAACTCATTAGCCTTATCGAGCACTTCCTCTGGGCCAGACATGGTGCTACGTGCCTCTCTGTGCGATATTCTCACCCTCATTTTACTGTCGGGGAACTGAGGCTCAGAGAGGGAAAGCGGCCTATCTAAGGTAACAGAGCACACAAGTGGCTGAGCCAGGATTCGAACCCAGGTCCACCAGACTCCAGAGCCCACACTCTTCACCACCACACAAGACTCCCGTGGCTGCTCTGCTAATGAGGGGCTCTGCTCTAAGTCCAGTGACCTTGTCACCTCCCTGGCCTTCAGGCAGACTCCTTTCCCAAGAGCTGTCTGAGTGCCCTGGAAGAATGAGTAGGCTGTCCCGGGGCGGGAGGGGCAGTTTCGGGGAAGACGGGCTTCCCAAATTAGATAAACCACCGTCTGGATAACTCCAAATGAGTCCAGCGTAAACTGCAGATACTCCAGTCCTATAGAACCAAGAGGGGCCATCCCCAAATCAGATCCTTTGGAAGCAGAAGAAGAGACACCATGTTGGGAGCTCCCAGGGAGGTAGAGAGGAGCCGGTCCCCGACCGAGCCCCTGTTCTCGAGTAAGCCAGCACTCGTCTGCAAAGGCAGAGGAAGCTAACCGTGAACTCTGAACTTCCTCAGCGCCTCTGGTTCTTGCCAGGAGCCTCGGGAGGATGCCGTAGCACTGCACCCCCCAGGCCAGAGGTAAGACGGTACAACCCGCAGGATGGGGCAGAGCTGGTTCAAATCCCTGCTGCGAGTGCTACCCTCTCTGAGCCTCAGTTTCCCATCTTGCAGGGCTGTCATGAGGACCAGATGAAAAGATGTGTAGATGGGGTCAAACACTCTGCCTGCTGCGAAGCAGGTACGCAGCAAAAGGACACCACCGTCATTATCATTGGCACCACAGGGCACTACAATGGAAGCTTCGCATCTGAGTTCCCTGAAGTTTTCTGGGAGGTGGGAAGTTCACAGCTGCTTAAGGCGCTTCATGACCCCAAAGAAGTTAAGACCTACAATCAAAGAACATTGATGTTTCCATTGTACCCTCCCGGGGTGCACATACATCTCCGGGCCTCAGTTTCTCTATCTGAAGACTTGGGGAGCCCTGCCCTGCTTGTCTCAAGAGGAGGCTAGGAGGGGGCACCTGGGTGGCTTAGTCGGTTAGGTATCTGACTTCAGCTCAGGTCATGATCTCACAGTTTGTGAGTTCAAGCCCCACATGGGGCTCTCTGCTGTTAGCACAGAGCCTGCTTCTGATACTCTGTCCCCCTCTCTCTCTTCCTCTCCTCCGCTCGCTCTCTCTCTCTCTCAGAAATAAACATTAAAAAAAATCCAAGAAAAGAGGATGTTAGGGGGCTCAGTCGAGACTGGAGGTGAAGGGACCCTGCAAACTGTTGGGGCTGCTCCCAAGCCCCACACAAAGAGGCCTGAGAGAGACACCAGCCCCCTGCCCCACCCCAGGCTGAACTCCAGTGGGGGGACCAGGGCACAGCTCTGTCCTTCCTACTCAGGAGCTCCTAATGGGGGTTGCCTTTTGGGTGGAGTTTTGTTTTTGGAAACCAGGAGGCCAAGAGTCCAGAGTCCTGAGTTCACCTTTTGGCTCTGTCCCCACCAAGTCCCACCAGCCTGATATAGTAGCTTTGAGCACGGGCTGTGGAGTCAGAAGATCATGGGTTCAAATCCCAACTCTGCTACTTACTGGCTGCGTGGCCTTGGGCAGGTACCAAAGTTACCAGAGATTCAGTTTTCTTATCTTGAAGGCAGAGGTAATAATAGTCCTGCTCACAGCTGATTCAACAAGGCAATGCACTAAGCACAGAGTGAGGCTGCACGATGTACTCAAGCCTATTAAGTGAACCTACTGTGTAAAGTCCACACCGTGTTAACACTTGCTGTCATTCCCATCATTACCCATCTCCCTGCGACCTTGCACAATAAACCCTTTGTCCTCGCTGGGTCTCGCTCTCCCCATCCGAAAATGAAGGGGCTGACTAGAAAGGCACACAGAGAAGGTGTTTGAATCTGAGTTTGAATCTGAGCAAAAATCCTGGGTTTGAATCTGAGCAAAAATCCACTTGGGCAAAGGGCTTTCACTTCTGAGCCTCGGTTTCTCCACCGGTATCATGGGCTTCATTCTTCATGTGCATTCCACAGACACTGGCTGAGTTTGAGTGTGGAATGTGCCAGGTCCAGGGCCAGACGCTGGCTAGTAAAAAAATGCAGATGGTGTGGCGCCCCCTCCCGCTGTGGGTCACAGTGACACCCTCCCCCACCCAGGACCGCACCCAGGGAGGGCCACTCAGACAGGACCTGTGAGCACCTCTTTTAAATTGCAGAGAGCTGCAGTTGTCAGTTTTGGTTAAAGGCCCCTCAAGAGCCTCTGATTGTAAATTAGAAAATAGAGAGGAAGTCCCCTAAATATTTACCTGCTAGGCAAAACAAAAACAAAAACAAAAACAAACAAGACATACACACACACACACACACACACACACACTAGCAGAGGCACAAAAGGCAGCTTTAACTTCTGGTCGTGTGTGTGTGTGTGTGTGTGTGTGTGTGTGTGTGTGTGTGGTGGGGGGCGTGGAATGAAATGAGGTCATATGGAAATGGACTATTTTTGTTTCAACACAGCATTTTAAAAATACTCTTAATTATATGAAGATGGGGGAAAGGTTTTCTCAAAAATTAAAGAGAAATGTTAGATCCGCCCTCTGGCTGCCCCCGAGCCTTCCCCAAGTCCTCCTGCCTCTCATCTCCAGGCATCTGCCCACCACCTTCCCCGTGCCCCCCCTCACCTTTCCCAGGGCCCCGCAGCCCTCAGCTCCCACTCCTGGGAGGCAACTGGCCCACACATCTGGGCAGAAGGGAGCCAGAATGCACTGAGCCCCACCCTCTGAGCCCTTTCCAAATTTCATCCCCACAGCAACTCTGGGAGGCAGCTCTTTTTATTATCCCCACCGCACAGATGGGGACACTCATCACCCCTGGAGCTCAGAGAGGCTCTGTCCCCAGCCTGGGGTTACACAGCTGGCGAATGTCTCTCAGGCCCTGAAATGGAGCCCTTTCCTCTAGATGGCGCTGGCTCCCGGGCCACTGCTGCTGGGCTCTGCAAGGTCTGAGACCCAGGGGCAAACCCTGAGACTATGGCGGGGCCCGAGGATCAGGCAAAATCTCCTTGGATGTGGACTGGAACCAGGCACAGCCTGGACAGAGGCATCCTCTGGCTTCTGTGTCCTGCCCTCTACGCAGTGATGATGATCATTTATTGAGCACTTACTATGTGTCACAACTGAATAAAGGTATGTGTAGACTCTCATTATCCCCCTTCGTCAGGCAAGGAAAGTGGGGTTCTGAGAGGCAAAGCAACTTGTCCTGGGTCACATCTAATAAGAGCTGGGAGCCCCCCAGTCAGCTGCCCTCCACTGCAGCACACAGCCTGGCTTTCTTTAACCATCTAGGACCTAGGTCTATTGTTTAACTCGGTCTTCTCGCTGAGACTGACCTCCCTGGGCTGGGCGGGGCGGGGTGGGGGGAGGCGGTGCGGGCCACAAGGCTTAGTCCTCTATGTACTGCTCCAAGGATCTCAGCACATGGCAGGTGCTTAATGGGCCTCGGTCCCAGGATGCGGGCCACGCGGTCATGCTGGCCAGGGCAGAAGGTACCAAGTCACATCCTCTCATCCTAGATAGATGAGCCACGGTCCAAAGAGGGAAAGGCACCGGGCAGTCGCCCTGTGGGTCCTGATCAAGGCTGGGCCGGCACCCATGCCACACCTGTCCCCTGCCTTCCAGTCCCCACAACAGCCCAGCACGTGCTGGAGTCACCAGTGCAGCTGCCAGGGGATCGAGTTGTCAATAAATTATTAATTTGTGTTACAAACAAGAAGACAGATACTTTTGCATCACAAATGCCAATAGAGCCTCCTGGGGCGGGGGGAGGGGTAAAGGGTCAGGGCGAGAAGAGAAGAAACGTACTGTGCTTCCTCTCTTCCCCTCCCTTACCCCAAATTGAATGAAGCAGCTCAGGGAGCAAAACCAAGGCGGTCTATCGACAAGTCCCCACCCCGCCACCTGACAGTGGCCCCTGTCCCTTCTGATGTCATGTCCTCCTACTCTCCTCCCCTGCCTCTCCCCCATCCTTCCTGCTCCAGTGCACTAGCCTCTTCACATGTTCCTGCCTCAGGGCCTTTGCACTAACTCTCCCATTGCCTGGAACAGCCTCCTCTAGGTCTCCACAGAGCTCCATCCCTTGCTTCATTCAGCAAGGCAGCACCCGGCTGAGTGTTGGTCAAACACTCAAACATTGCCTCCTCTGAAAGACCTCTGCTCTGCTCTAATTTTCTTCTCAGCATCCTTACCACCCATCAGCAGGACAGTCCATACTGCCTACAGGCACGGGTAAGAGGCTTGGATGTCAAGACACCAGGCTGCAGACCCTCAGAGGCCAGGGACCTATTGGCCACACCCATCCGCGTGCCAGAGAGAAGCAAGGGAAGGGTCAGCAGGCTTGATATCCACCATATCTGAATGTGCATCTGTCCCCATTTACCCCCTGTATGGCCCCACCAAGTTTCTTCCCTTCTCTGAGTATCCGAAGCCTCCTCCATCCATCTAGAACAATCCCAGTGGGCTCTTCCTCCCAGGGGGCTGTGCACATCCAGTGTGTGAGCTCCTGAAGACAAGGCCCATGATGCCTGATTCACTCTGGGTCCCCCACCCCCACCCTGGGGCCTGGCCCTGTGCCAAGCCCCTGCAGACTTCAATACCAGTCTGTTCAATTAAAGAGATGACGGATGTCACAGCACTTTGCCAACTGTCACCCAAAAGAACAAACAGAAGCACATCCTCCTTTCGTTTAACCCAAGAACCGTTCGTTTGTTCATTCGTTCATTCTTCCAATCAGTGCATATTTACTGAGCACCTACTATGGGCCAGGCACTATGTTAGGCCTGGGGACTCTAGTGATAAAGCAATTCAATAACGGCCCCTCTCTTATGGAATTTACAGTCCGGTGGGAGAGGCAGATGAGCACAGAAACACACTAATTATTTGAAAATAATGACTTTGACAAACACTACGAAACATCAACCTGTGGAGCTATCAGGGAACTCAGGGAAACTTCCCTGGAAAAGTGGAGGATGGGTGAGAATTATCCAGGTGATTAGTGAAGGGAACAGCATTCCATACAAAGGGACCAGTCACTGCAAAGGAAATGCTGGAAGGGAATCTAAGGAATCAAAAAGCCAGAGTGGCTGGAACTCCTAGATGAGTGGGTGACAGAGACAAGACAGGGAACGGGCAGCAGCCAGACCAAGCAGGGCCTCTGGACCCTGACAATGGTGGGTCTTTATCCTAAAAGAAATAGGAAGTCACAGGAATGTTTTAGAGAAACATTCTGGGATTCAAAACCCAATTCCAGGTGATATTCTCCTAACATAGGTCCATATGTTTCTGTGTCTGTGTCCCAGTGTGGCCAGGGTTGGGGGCGGGGGGGGGGTGTCAGACTCAGGTCCCCCAATTTGGAAACTTCCAGGCAAAATATCCTCTCCTCCCAGCATCTCAGGCAAAGGTGAGAATTCCCAGCACCCTCAGGACTGAGCCTTCCAAAGGTATCTAGGTGTCTCCTGCCCGAGGTCTACTCGCTGGCCAAGGTCTGCCCAACAGAACAGTTGTTACAGAGAATTAAAATCCGCCCAGAAACTCAGGAAACTCGGCGCAGCTCCCCCTGTGATCCTAACTGGGAGGCATTACCCCGAGTGAGCAGATTATCAGGATGTGTAATTTCTGGAATAAACACAGCTGTGTTTGTTTCTCTGAGCAGTGCTCCAGACAGAGCAGCAGCTCGGCCGCCGCGTGCAGCTGAAGCCTCGCACCTTGGGACGGACGCCATCAGGGAGAAAACGCCCCTCCCGAAGGCCACCGGGTGCTGCCATCCAGGTGGATCCGTCTAGAGGCCAACTGGGGCCCCTCAGGAAGCCAGCAGAGGTGCTAGCATCCCAGGAGGGGAAGTGAGTGTTGAACAACCTCCAGAGGCCTTTCCTCTTTGGATTGGGAGTTGGTCATGACCAGCAGGACAACTGGCCAGAGAGGTGTCAGCTGGGATGGTGGATGGAAGGGGAAGGTCCTCCTTAGTGTGAGAGGTCCCCGTGGAAGGACACTGAGGGGGCCAGGGTGCAGCCCTGAAGCTTTCCACATAGGACAACTGAGGTCCAGGGAAGGGTAGTGAGAGAGAAGAGAGCAAGGGACACCATTCATCCAGCTCTGCTTTGTGCCAGGCCCTGAAACAGGTCCAGTAACACCATGGCGTAGGGTCACACAGAGCAGGGTTTCAATCCCAGCAATATCGCTCGGGAGACCTGTGACCACGGGCAAGTCATACGCGACCTCTCTGAGCCTCAGTTTCCTCACCTGTAAAGTGGAGATAATCATACCCACTCAGTGGGGTTGTTCTGAGATTAAGCAGGAATCTGCACATAAAAGGCTTTGTGCAGGGTCTGGCACACTGCAAGGAGTCCATAAATGATGGCTATTTCTCATTCATTCATTCATTTGCTGATGACTGATGCTATGTCCCAGGCACCATGCTGGACACTCGTAAATAAGAGACAACAATCCTTGCCTTTGTGAAGCTTACACTCTTACAGGGAGAAAAATGACCAACCGATGCTTTGTTTTTGTTGTTGTTATTATTCCCATTTTACAGCAGGGTAAACTGAAGGTCAGAACAGTTAAGTCATTTTTGAAATCTCCACTATTTACTTTTGTTCCACCTCATTTTCAAAACGGTTAGAGGCAGATATTAAGTAATTTATCCAAGTCTCTATGGCTAGGAAAAGTCTTAATGACTTTAAAGGTCTTAATCTCCCTCATGAAGAATTTTAGGGCTACGGATCTAGCCCCAAGTTCTAGGCCTGCAGCTGACTTTCTGTGACCTCAGGCAGGTGCTGTCTCTTTCTGGGCCTAAGTTTCCCAGCTGTAGTATTTTGAATGCTGGATGGTTCCCAGTGTGCTGCTTGGGTTGCCTGGGCTCTATGGAAGGGCTGAGCCCCAGCAGCATGCCCACAACCCTTCCCTGGCATGGAGGGGTGAAGTGAGGGGGGGGCGGTGCGCAGGGGAAGGACAGGACCCCAAAGAGCACTCTGGGAGCCGGAGGGCTCCGGTTGAGGAAGAAGGGGCCAGGTAGCTGCCCTCCTCTGACATGCTCACTCTTTCAGGGTCCCCACCATTCTGGCCCACCTTCCCAGTACATTCTGGGCCCTCCCACAGCCAGAGTAACTGGCTGCATGGGATTGCCCCGCACCCAGGGTCTGGCTTATTTGAGGGCAGACCTACACGGCCCCTTTCAGCCTTGAGCCTGCCTCTCTTTGCTCTGGATCCTTCCCCTGATGCCAGTGTCCACAGCCATCTTCCTGAACCTTTCCCTGCCTTTGCTTTCTTTCAGTGGCTGCCTACTGCCTCCAGCACCGAGTCCAAATGCCCTAGCTTGTCACTCGAGGCCTCTCTTCCCTGGTGTAGACTTCTTCCGCCAGCCTCACCTCCCATTTCTCTCACACACTTATGTTCACTGTGGCTTCTGCACACCTGCGCTTTTCCAGCCTCTAGGGCTGTGCTCAGGCTGTGCCCTCTGCTAAGAATGCCCTTCATTCCATTCCTTGTGTGTCAAAAATCCTATGTAGCCAAATACCCCTTCTCCAACAGCCCAGGCTAGAAGACAGTTCCCCTTAGCGCTCAATACATTCCATCATCTCTGAACCTACTTTTTCATCTGCAAAGCAAATGTTAGTCACTATCATGCACAGTTGTTGAGGGGATTCAGTGAGAACACATCCGAAAAGCAGCCAGTATGGTGCCCAGCGTGTAATAGGGACCCAGTAGGGAGAGTCTGCTATGATGATGCTGTTGAAGGAAGAGAAGAAAGAGAACAAGAAAGGGAAGAGAGAGAAAAGATAGAAAAGGAAGAAGAGGGAGGAGAGCTGTCCTAACCTTCTACTGGGATATAACTCATTGACATCACAGTGTCATTTCTGTTTGATTCCTTTCTGTGTCCTTTAGCATTCCATAGGCTTTCATAAACGACTGTTAAATGGATAGATGATAGATGATGGATGGATGGATGGATGGATGGAGGTATGGATGGATGGATGGATAGAAGGAAGGTGGAATATGGAAAAGAAGGAAGTTTGTATGGACAGATGAACAGAAACAGATAAGTCTGGAGGAGACTGAGCGTGCCATCCCAGAAGCCCAGCAGCTTAGCATCCCACTGGCAGATGAGGCTTCTGGGACCAGATGCCAAATCTGTTCCCCCTGGCTCCAAGCTCCTGTGCCCCTGGCCAGTATCAGTTGTGCTCTCAAGGTTGAGTGAGTGGAAGCTCAGGGCAGTTGATGCCCAGGGGAGTTCCAGCTCTGCCTCCACCTGTCACCAGCCTCCGAGAGTACCAGCCCCTGACAGCAGGAACATATCTCCAAAAGTATGAGCCAAGTCAATGGGAAAATAGGATTTACTTTACAGAAATTCAGTGTGGGGGCCAACTTCTCCAGAACTCCTCCATGCAGAAAGTTTGGCAAATCCACAGTCAACGGCTCAGAAGGTTTCCTCAAACCTGGAGATTTATGCTGTTGGCCAGCTCTTTCCAGGGCCAGAAACTAGAGAATAAGGAAATATCGCAGTCCAGATACCAAAGGGCATCTAGAGAGGTGGAGAACTGAACTCTGCTTTTGGTGCTTGTTCATTCCTCCATCCATTTATTCACCCAACTATTTAAAACACGGAACTATCCTACCCGTTATCCAGCCAGCCATTCAGCTGTCCAGCCACCCAGCCATCCAACCACCCGGTCTTCATGAAACCATCTTGTCCATCATCCATCCATCCATCCATCCATCCATCCATCCATCGAATCATCCAACCAACCTTCAAATTGCCCATTATTCATCCAACCATCCAATCCATGCAACTGTCCATTCATTTATCCTTTATCTATCCAGACACTCACCCATCCAACTGTCAATCACTCAAGCACTACTCCAAATGTTCAGCTGCTCTCCACTTATCCAGCTGTACACTATTCAACCAGTATGGTTGAGGACCTCCCAGTATGGTCGGGGGGAAGCCAGACATGTTGATATAGGACACAGTACTATATCATAGTACACAGTATGGTCTAATGTATGCATTATAAAATAGGTAATATGTTCAAGTTACCACCAGGGCGCCTGAGTGGCTTAGTCAGTTGGGCATCCAATTTTGGCTCAGGTCATGATCCCACAGTTTGTGAGTTCTCTCTCTCACAAATAAATAAACATTAAAAAAAATGTTTTTTTAATAAAAGGTGCCATCAAGAACACAGAGGCCACCAAGGATAGATGGCTCAAGACTGTCCACAGAAGCAGGAGGGACCAGAGAGACAGGTCAGGGCAAGCTTCAAACAAGAGGAAATGCTCAAGTTTGGTCTTTATAAGCAGCAGAAATTAGCCAGAGAGAAGTAATGGGGGTGCCCAGGCAAGGGGGAAACATGAAATAGCATGGTGGATTCTAGAAGTCCAAAGGCCTGAGACCTCATAACCACCTGGTTAACTGTGGACTATGCACCAGTCCCCAGTTTTTCTGAGCCCGCTGGACTCTATAATTTCCCCTTGATTTCTATAAAGAAAGGACTACATCCCCCTGCGGGGAGCCAAGCTGCCATCTGCTGACCTGGGTTGTGTTCTGGTGGTTATAAGAGGGGTACATCTGGAAGGGAGAAAAGCGGGCCCCCCAAAGTTTTGTGGGACAGGCTTTGCCATCAAGCAGACATAGGTATAAATCCCAACCCCATATTTTGCTGCAAGTTACTTAACCTCTGAGTCTTTCTTTCCATTCTGAAAATGATAAAGGCCCTGGTAGCTCCCTCCTAGGCCCGGGAAGACTAGGACTGAATGAGGCAACCCAGGGGGAAGTACGCTTCCCAATTGCTGCCGATGTTCAACATGTGATCTAAAAGAATGGTTAACAGTGTGGGCTTCAGACATCACCGGATCAATTCTCAGTAAACACTAGGTCTTTGTCCACGTCTATAACGTATGGTCAGACGCCCATACATGTGTACACGTACCCGTGCAAAAGGAGATGCAGATGTGGCAAAAATGTTCACAACTGTTGAATCTAGGTGGAGGACACACAGGTGTTTATTCTACTATACCGTCAGCTTCCCTGTATGTTTGAAATATTAAAGGGAACAAGAAAAGAAATCAGCTCTTTGTTGATCTGTCTTGAAGTCAGGCTCCCTGACTTTGGATTCTAGCTCCATTACCGACCGAATGGCTGTAGGCAAATTATTTAATGTCTCCAAGCCTTGATTTTTTTCATCTGTAGGATACAGGTAATAATAACACCTAAACACAGTGCCTGGTCTCTAGCAAACCCTCCATAAATGTTAGCTGCTGATTTCATTATTATTACTATCCTCATGGAACAGCTGAGAAACTGAAGCTGGGAAAGGTTCGGTAAACACCTACTTTTCATACGTTATCTCTTTTTTTTTTAATTTTTTTTTTTTTAACGTTTATTTATTTTTGAGACAGAGACAGAGCATGAAGGGGGGAGGGTCAGAGAGAGAGGGAGACACAGAATCTGAAACAGGCTCCGGGCTCTGAGCTGTCAGCACAGAGCCCGACGCGGGGCTCGAACTCACGGACCGCGAGATCGTGACCTGAGCCGAAGTCGGCCGCTTAACCGACTGAGCCACCCAGGCGCCCCCATACATTATCTCTTTTAATTCCCCAAACGGCACCACAGGGTAGGTGCTATCGCCCTCATTGTACAGATGAGGAACCAAGGCTGAGGACGATGAAGTGACTCACCCGAGAAGCCGGGATTTGAGCAGTCTGCCTATCTCCCAAGTCTGGGATCTTCCCCCTGCGTCTCCTGCTTCTTCCACATCCCTGGACCCAGGCCAAGGGGACATCAGAACCCTTTCAGCTCCAGAAGGGAGTCCCAAGCTTTGCTGGCACGGCTGGGCTTCCGGGCCAGCTCGGGGACACCCAGCGTCAGGGCCTCCTTGGCAGCTCAGGAGCCCTTTCGGCTGTCCTCCCGAGAGCCACAGGAGCTGCCATCTGAGGCCGTGGGGAATGACAGCTGACACTGATGGGGCAGGCAAGAGGACGTACCGGCCGGGGCCCTGACTCAAACAGACTCCCTGGGCCACGGTCTTTCGTGGGTTCCAGAAAGGCCCTGCGGGCTCTGGCCGAGGCTGTTCCCAGGCTCTGCCTCCCCGTGAGAGGCGGAGAAGCCCCATTCAAGCGGGACGCATCCCACTGTGCGCTAAGCCGCTTTCTCCCCACTTACACGTTTCAGATGCTTTTTGTCCTTCCGGCTTCCCATGGACTCAGGCCAAGTGACAAGTTGGTGCTGTGGACATATGTCGTCGCCATAATGGGAATGCTGACCCCACGCTCTCTCCCTGCTGCGGCCAGGCAGCTTGCACCCCGCCCCGGTGCTTGGCATGCCCTGCTCTCAGCCACACGGGACTCCCTCCAGCTCCCTGGAGCATCACACACTCAGAGGCCTCCCACCCGGACCTTTGCAGATGCCGTCCCATTGCCTGGGAAGCTTGCCTTGTCGCTTCTTTCCTGGCTCTTCCTTCAGAATCCTCTAAGAACTTTCTTCCTAGAAGACTGTCCTAGCCCCGTTTCACAGAGGAAGAAACAGAGACTCAAAGAGGTAAGTTAAAAGAGCCATGGTGATGCCGTGAGTCAGAGCCAAAGGTCCGCCGTGACATGGTTCTATTGTAAGACCATGTACTTTCAGTTCAGCAACTCTGCCCCAAAGAAGAAGCCCGGTGGAAGACATGCCCTCTGCCTTTGAACATGGCAGACACCTGCAAGAAGGAGCTTCTGCTTCTGCATTATTCTGGAAGGCAGGAAACAGGGACTGTGGAGGGAGTTACAGGAAAAGAAATGCCCCCAATTCAAGGTTAAGAGGCATTTCTAACAACCTCACTACCTATCAGCTGTGTGACCTTGGGTAAGTCACTTCGGCTCTTAGAAACCCAGTTTCTCATCTACAGAATGGAGATAACAACGCCCTTGCTATTTCACTCTCCCCAACACACCTAACCTAGAGCTTGTAAGCTGCCCGCCAGTGAACCAGACCCAGCCAGCAAACGTGGTTTGCTTTGGCCAGGACTATTATTTTAGGATAAACTGAGCAAACGTGTAAGAAACTCATTTTTCCATAAACATCAAAACTTTGAAAATCAGAAGATCTGGCAAAACTGAACCCCGATTCTGGCACGGCAACACGGTCAGGAGTGGGTAGCACCTGCCTTCTTTCGAGAGGTCGTGTGCTGTCTCTGGGGTATTACCGTCTAACACCCAGCTCACCTCACTCATTCACAACCAGGGCCAGCTTGTGAGTCTGGGGTCCTCTGGCCGCTACTCCTAGAATTTATTATCTGTATTATGTTGGGCTTGATTCTCTGTTCAGTCAGCAAAGCGAAGCCCCATTTCTTTCCTTTTCTTTTTAAGTTTATTTATTTTGAGAGAGAGAGAGAGAGAGAGAGAGAGAGAGAGGGAGCGTGCACGCAAGAGCCTGTGAGTGGGGGAGGGGCAGAGAGCGAGGGAGAGAGAGAATCCCAAGCAGGCTCCACGCTCCGCGCAGAGCCCTATACGGGGCTCCATCCCACAAACCTTATGAGATCAGGACCTGAGCCGAAATCAAGGGCCGGATGGGTAACCGACTGAGCCACCCTGGTGCCCGAGGGAAGCCCCCTTTCCTGCTCAATGCTTTAACACATAAAATCTGGATTCTGTGTTGCTCATTGTGTTCAGCAGGTCTTTGGAGGGGATGCTCAGAGCTCAGTGTCCCCCACCCACCCACTTCACCCCGGCACGTATCTCCAAGTGCTCTGAGCCAACCTACGGTCCTAACTTAGATTTGCTAGCAACAGGCCAATGCCCCTGGACTTTGTAGTTTCCTCCAATGCTTCCCTACTCCTATGGTGGCCCCCGGCCAAGGTGGGAGCGACAAACCACAGTCACACCGTTATGGGTTCTTTGGCAATTGAATGGAGAACACAGTAGCTTCTTGCGATGGCCATCTGAGGTGGGTGAAATCACGATCCTCAATGTATTGATGAGGAAACTGAGGCCTCAAGGGGTGATGTGTCCTGCCCTGGGCCACAGGGGCACCTTGGCCCCATTCTCCAAATTCGGTCCCACCAGACCAGGGCCTCCTTCTCTGGCCTCTAGCCTCACGCCAGATCTTGAAGATCTGTGATTTCCGGCTGCTGTTTTCAATTCTTTGTAATTGACTGCATAAATATCTATTTCGTGCCTATCACGAGCTTTGTGCTGGGCGTGGGATAAGGTGAAGCGGAGAGTCCTGTGCCGTCTCAGGGGAGACAGGTAACACTGGAAGCCAATGCAGGGAGGCGGTGCTGGGGTGGAGGGGGGGAACAAGGTTTCTGGCTTCCTGTTACCCTCACCCCTGCACCAGACTATAAACTCCCTGTGGCAGATCGTCTCCAAATATGGCCACCAACAATGCCTTCCATTGCTAAACACAAAGCCGCTCCTCCCATTGAGGGGGGTCTGAACCTAAGTCTGGACCACAGGTTGGCTGAGGGCGCATGGAGACGTGTGCCGCGGTGAATAGGTGGGCAGGGGACACCGAGCTCTGAGCATCGACTCCAAAGACATGTTGAACACTACGAGTAGCACAGACTCAAATTTTATGTGTCAAACCTTGGCCAAGAAATGGGGCTTTCCTGGGGGTGCCCAGCTGGCTCAGTCAGTATAGCATGTGACTGTTGATCTCAGAGCGGTGAGTTTAAGCCCCACATTGGACATAGAGCTAAAAGGAAGGAGTAAGGGAAGAAGGGAGGGAGGGGGTGGGGAGGAGGGAAGGAGTGGGGCTTTCCTTTAACAATTGAGCAGAAAATCAAGTCCAGTGTCTTTTCCTGTACACTGAACCTGATGAGGAAGCCTGGGATGAATCCAAGATGCTTTGTGACTTTTTCGGCAGCAAGGGTGATGTTTCGTGATGTTAGAGCCCGGGTCTTTAGAAGACCGGGAAGTTTCTGCTTCTCCATCCTGGAAGCCAGCCACCAAGGAAAGCAAGCCAGTCTGGACTACTAACGGTGAGAGATCCTGAGGAATGGGGCCAGCCCCTGCCATCCCTGCCAGGGCCTCAGAGAGGGCATGTGAAGCCAGGATGGGCCTTCCCCCACAACCCAGCTGAGTGTGGGCTTGTGAGTGATCCCAGCTGACACCAATGAACGCCCAGCGGAACCCAGCCAATCCACTGAATCAGGAGAAAGAAGAGATCTCTGTTTCAAGCCAGTCAGTAAGTTTTGGGGTGACTTGTTATGCAGCAAAAGATAACTGATACACTTTCCAGGAGCAAAGCCCTGTTACTTTTTATAGGTCTCCCCTCCATTGCCTGGAGCCTGGCACTGGACATTGAATCCTGGAGCTGGAAGGGCCCCCAAAACCACCGAGTCCCACCCCCTCGCTTTATGGAAGAGGCAGCTGAGGCCCAGAGAGAAGAAGGAATTTACTCCAGATCACACAGAGAGAGGGGGGCAGATCTGGCAGGAAAACTCGCACCCACAAGGGTAAGAAGAGTCACACAAATGTGTGACACAAGTTGGTAGCAAGTTACCCCTGGCACTCACATGTTGTCTGAAGAGGCAGCCACGATTCGGCTCCAGCCAACTGTGGCCCCGTGGGACGTGGGCCCAGCGAAGCCAGATTGTCTGACTTTTCACAGAAGCCAGAAAGAGGATTTCCCTCTAAAATCTCTTGATTTCTAAATGTTGGCCAGGAATTCAAGTTGGATGGATGATCTCTGGGCCATTGAGACTGGCCTTGGGCTTCAAGCTTGGTCTGGCCGCTGACCTTGGGCAAGTAGCATTATCCCCTCAGGCCTCAGTTTCCTCATCTCTACAATGGGCCCCATGGCTCCTGCCCACTTACTGGGTTGCTATGAAAACCCGATGAACGAATGGATTTGGAAGTACAAGCTACAAATGGCCCTGTCGCTGTTCCATAGCCTCAGTTCTCTGTGGAGGCGCCCCTCACAATGTAACGAGTTAACACCCGATTTGTCTAAGTTAGAACAACATTATTCTGGCCATTATGACAGAGATTGCATTTTTATGGCAGGTTTGTGAGTTCCAGAACCCTCCCGCTTGCATTATCTCAGGATGTTGATGGAGTCAGAGGCTGGACGGCTGCCCTGGAGACCCTCGCCAGAGCCAAGCCCTTCCTCTGAGCCGGGAGGTACATTCCAGAAGCGGCTTGAGTGGCAGTGCAGAGCCAAGAGCTTTGGAGTCGCCCAGACCTGGGTTTGAATCCCGGACTCCCACTGCCTCGCTTTGTGTCCTTGGGCCAAAACTCTGAGCTTCGGTTTTCTCATCTGTAAAATGGGCATAATAATAAAACTGCCTGGTGGGGCTCTTGGGGCAAGTGTATCAGATGTGACATACTCGATGCCCTTAATCGAGCGTCTGGCACAAGAATTGATGGCTGATGTCATTAACACGGTGTGGAAGTTGGTGCCAAGAAGGAAAGCATAGCTGTAGAAGATCTTACCCCCTTCCTAAGATTAGGGAGGCAGAACTGGGCCAGGGATGGGGCCTTTGAGGAAAACCTGGATGGGTCCCAGACAGAGAGGCTGGAGGGGCCTCGCAACTATCCAGGAAGAGTCAGACCCTTGCCCTATAAGGCTCGGAACTTAACTCTGTGTCTGGTCTCCCCCAAAGTTGAGTGAAGAGGCGTGAGGGAAAGCCAGAGACAGAGTCCCCCCAGTAAAACAGCACCCACATTCCCCTACTCTGAATCCAGTTTCTGGCTGGTCTCGAGTAATAGCAACCAGCTCATATTTACTGAATGAGCATCACACTTGAGGCATGGACTCGGCTTTATCTTTTTAGGGATCAACACATCCATTCCTCACAACCATCTCAAGAGCTGGAAACTGCTGTTATCCCCATTTTAGAGATGACAGGTTAAGTAATCAGCCAGAGGACACACAGTAAAGGACAGTCTGACTCCAGAAGGCCTTCTTGTAGCCCCCAGGCTATGCTGTTTATAGAGCAAGAGAAAAAGGGGTCAGGGCTAAGCTAGAGGACTGTGGGAAGTGCTCTGGTGGGGAGCAAAGGTACTGACATTCCATAGTAATGACAACTCATGAGTATCAGTCTGGCCACGGGTCAGGTTGCACTGCTGGTCACTGTATATAGCATCTCATTTAATCCTTGCCGGGAGCTTTTGACAAGCAGATGCATTTACATCTCCAGTCACAGGGGAGTTAAGGCTCTACACATCACTTGTTCAAGGCCACGGAGCAGGGAAGGTCTCCTCCTTGAGGACACCCGCACCCCCAGGGGGCTGGAGCAAGGCGACAGATGGTTCCAGGAAGCTCACCTAGCATGGCCCAGACTAAGGTGGCCTGGGCAAGCTCCCCAGGTGACACAGGGGCGCCAAAGAGACAGGTGTCTCTTCTCCCACCCTCCAGGAGGCAGCTGCCTTAAGAGGCCCTAAAGGGCTTTCAAGCAGCCTTATCAGACTGAGCTGATCCCAATCAGGAAGCTTCCAGGTGCTGTGGCACAACGGCCTGCCCCACCCCTGGGAGCTGTGCAAACATTCCTCCCTGCCCTCCCCCAGCGCAGGCTCTCTGTTCACCAGCAGGCAGGCGGCCCGGGCAGGTGGCGCTAACTCTGATTGATTTCACTTCATTTCAGTCTTTTCCAGTTTACCGCTGAGGTTTCTCTTCCTCTGTCCCAGGAGTCCTGTGTTTTATCTTAGGCCTCTGGGGGACAAATCTGCCTGCCCAATGGAAAAGACCAGGGGAGTATACTGAAGGTACAGATTCCCTGGCCTTGTTCCTGATCTATTGACTCCCCAGCTAAGTCAGGCAAGCAGGCCAGGCCCACCTCGGCCAGGATGTCCTGATCTCACCCCTCCACCCAGGGAGGGAGCAAGGGCTCCCCTGCCTTGCCCAGTCCAGGCCTCCTATCAAGCCAGCTCCATCCACACCTTTCTGCAGGGGTCTCTCTGTGTGAAGGGGTCTGACCAGTGGCCTGAGCCCATAGGTGAGCCCTGGGTGGCCGAGTTGCCCAGCACAGCTGCCCAGAGAACCTCACCACACCCCTGCTCTGAGGCTGATGCAAAACCTTGATGAAGGGGTGGGGTGGGGGTGCAAAAGCCTCAGGAAGGACAACCCCTGGGAGGCACTGGGGCCACAGCAGGGCAGAAGGGCTGGCCGGGGGTGGGAGCGAATCTGGAACTCCAGAGTTAGGGGTAGCCAGCCCCCCACTGTGTGCCCAGGTGTAGGCTGGTGTTTTCACCATTACTGAGAAGCTTCTGAAACTAAGGCCCCTCTTCCTAGGAAAATCTGCATTAACATCCAGTGTTCAATTACAATTTCAGGGTGATCACAGATTCCCAGACCTAAGGAGGCCTCTGGACCCATGTTGAGCGCTCCCTTGGTATAAGAACCCAAGTATTTGTCCACAACAAGGCCCTGGAGGGGGAGGCAGCGATGGAGCTCTGGGCCCACCCACATTTGTGTGGTTGCCATCCCAAGACTGGGGGACTTTGGGAGCCTGAGTGATGGGTTGAGAGAGACACTGAGGGTTGACTTGTTGTCTGGACAATCCAAATGCCAAAAAGGGGGCCAAATTAGGACACAGCCATCACTGACTACGCCCACGGGTGCTCTAAGGGAGGGGAAGTCAAAGGGCCAAGAAGAACATCTCATGTTCATGGCCATGTGCTTGAGTGCCTGGCACTTTATGTGGGTACCCACAGAAACCCCTGGGGAAACAAAAGTCCAGGGAATCTGAGTTCTTTGCTCAGGGCACACAGCATGCTGGGATTTAAACCCAGGTCTGACTGCCCTCAAACGTTGCGTTTCTTCTCTACCCCACACTATCTATTAGTTGGCTGGCCCTGTTCCCCACCAGAGCTAGAATCCCTTCTCCCTGCCCAGCCCCTGACATGGAATAGGTGCCCGCGGATGGATGGGGGAATGAATGAATAAGTCAACTTGCTTCTGAATTCTACCGCATTTGGGCTTTAAATCTAAGCCCAGATTTCCTGGCTAAGACGGATACATGAAAGCAGCCTCCTTTAGAAATGAAAAGCAGAAGAAACAAGCATAAAAGGAAAACCAATTCCAAATTAATCCCACTGAAGGTCGCCGGGTCTTAGATAGGTAATGCTCAAGAGGTGGACCCAGTAGAGAGCTGGGATGGGGGTGGGAGAGACAAGAAGTGTATTGGGGGGGTTGGGGGAGGGCAGGCTCGTGTCTAGAACATAGCTCCACCCATTTGAATCCTCAGCTATGGCTGAACTGCATCCTGTGTCCCTGTTCAAGCCAGCCCGTCTGCTTCTCCCTCCAGGAAGACTTCCTTCATCTCCCTGGCCAGGCGGACACACTCCTTCACCTCTGTATCATTCTCCTGATATTTATCACATAACACAATGTGATAGATTCGTTCATACGTTCACTCAACACATATTCATTCAATGTTCCGTAGCTGACCGTGTCATTCAGTGACTGGGGACCCATGGGGCTGGGCACAGTTCCAGGCGCTGGGGACGCTGTAGCAAACGCGGCTGATAAAACCCTCGCCCCTACCGGAGTCTACAGTCTAGCAGGAATGGTGGACACACACAAGGAAACTAACAAAGCTCTGATACTTTTTCGGGTGGCCATGGGTGTTATGAAGCAAAACAAAGAAGGTGCGTTAAAAAGTGGCTGAACTAAGCCTGTTTTAGATGAGGTAATCAGGGAAGGCCTCTGGGGAAGTGGCATTTGAATCGAGCTCTTTTTACCACAGCTGTGGACATAAAAATAAGCCAGGTGAGCTCCCTCAGGGAGCTCACAGTCTAGTAGGGAACAGATAAGCTGGCCTTTTAACTGTGTGGGACCAGGTTTGGCTCATCGGAACAGCCCACACCCTGGAAGTCAGTGATTTTTCCAAAAGACAAATCTAGCCAGGTCCCTCAATGGCTCAAGAACGTTCAATGGCTCCCCACTGCCCTCAGCATCAAGTTCAAATTCCTCAGCCTTCCATCCCAGCCTTTCAGGATTTGCTCTGCCCTCCATTTTCAGCCTGGTCTCCCACGGCTGCCCTCAACACCCATCCCCCTCAGGTGCACCCAAGCAAGTTCCCAGTCATCATGCATCCACGTCCCTTACACAGGCTGCTTCTCTTTCCAACTCTCCTCATCCTCTACAGTCCCGAAGGCAACCTCCTTAACTTTTGAGAACACGGTTCTTCAGTGTGATGGGTGGCTGTGAAAGCTTCATGGCAGGGAGAAGGAAGCAGTGAGAAAATGAAGCAAAGAATAAAGCCGTAAAAGACAAAATAGCCCTCTTCCATCCTAAACCGCCTCTGCTGCCCCAGGTGGCACACAACTTCCTCCTGGCAGCACTCTGGGACACACTTATCACATTATATAGTGCCAACTGTTTTCTGTATCAGCTTGTCCCCCTCTCCCTGCTGGCCCCAGGGTCCAGCACCACTCCAGCCAAAGAGGAAGCTCCATAAATATTTGGAGATCAAATGAGCAAATGCACGGAGACCGATTTTCTCTCCACTTCAACCTTTGGATTCCATCTAGTGGCTGGTCTGTCATTGCCTCTTCTCTTGTTGGATGTGTCCCCCCAGGGCACTTCCATCCCTCTCTAAGCCCCCATTCCAGATGCTCCAGGCTTGTGTTTCCCTCTTGGGGGGGTAGGGGTGTCTCGTGGTTTAGGGGGGAGATACTCAGCTCACCATACTAACCCAGGAACCCCGCAGCCCCAATTCACATACCCT